>NC_081415.1:413333756-413687506 GCF_030272615.1 Cryptomeria japonica
CAATTTGGTATGTAAGGAATGTCAATTTGGAAAGCAAGTTAAAGCATCTTTTAAGAGTATACTAGATATATCCAATAATGTTCTTGACTTAATTCATACTGATTTATGTGGTCCAACAAGAACTAGAAGTTTACAAGGAGATAGGTATTTTATGCTAATCATTGATGACTATTCTAGAATGTGTTGGGTTACTTTTCTTAGGGAAAAATCATAAGCTTTTGGGAAATTCAAACTATTCAAGGTGATGGTAGAGAATGAAACCAGTAAAAAAATCGTATGTTTGAGATCAGATCAAGGAGGTGAATTCACATCTAAGGAATTTAATACATTTTGTCAAGTGAATGGAATCAAAAGACAATTATCAGCACCTCAGACACCGCAGCAAAATGGAGTTGTGGAAAGGAAAAACAAAACTATTTTGGATGCAGCTAGAAGCATGATATCAGAAGCAAACCTACATCATATATATTGGAGAGAAGCAGTGAGTACAACAGTTTACACATTCAACAGAGTTCACATCAAAGGTGAGACCGGTAAGACCCCTCATGAACTATGGTTTGGTAATACTCCTACTCTTAAATATTTCAGAATATTTGGAATTAAATGCTATATTAGAAGAGGTGAGTATATTAGCAAATTTGATCCTAGAAGTGATGAAGGAATATTTCTTGGTTATTCATCTAAGAGCAAGGCATATAGATGTTTTAACAAGAGATTGCATAAAATTGTTGAGAGTGCAAATGTGAAGATTGATGAATAGTTTAGAGGAAATTGAAGGTCAATGGACTCTCAACCGGCAACAGAGATAATCACAAATAAACCTACTATGAGTACACCGGTACAGAATGTTGATCCAGTCACATCAGCATCATCTGAAAATTCCACAGTGATTGAAGAACAACAGCAAGTAAAAACACCTTGGTATGTAAGATTGAACCCCTCTGAAGATTAGATAATTGGAAACAAATATCAAGGAGTTATGACTAGAAGAAGATTGGAAAATGAAGAGGTATGTCTTATTTCTCAAATTGAACCAGCATCAATTAATGAGGCATGTGAAGATAAATATTGGATTAAAGCTATGAAAGATGAATTGAAACAAATTGAAAGGAACAATACATGGACATTAGATCCCCGGCCAAAAGACAAAAATGTAATTAGAATTAAATGGGTTTTCAGAAATAAACTTAATGAAGATGGTAAGGTAATCAGAAACAAAGCAAGATTAGTGTGTAAGGGATATTCACAGAAAGAAGGAGTTGATTATAATGAAACCTTTGCACCGATAGCTATAATTGAGGTAGTCAGGTTATTATTGGCTTTTGCAGCTCACAAGAACTATAAAGTATATCAAATGGATGTTAAATGTACATTTCTGAATGGAGATCTTGAAGAAGAGGTTTATATTGAACAACCTAATGGATTTTCATTGACAGATGACAAAGATATGGTTTAAAGGTTAAGGAAATCTTTGTATGGACTAAAGCAAGCTCCTAGAGCTTGGTATGCTAGATTGGACAAATATCTTTTAAAGATTGGATACACTAAAGGTAATGCAGACAACAATATATACTACAAAGTGACTAATGATGACATCTTGGTTATTGAAGTTTTTGTTGATGATATAATCTTTGGAGGAGAAGATGGATTATGTAAAGACTTTTCTAATAAAATGCATCAAGAATTTGAAATGTCTATGATTGGGGAGATAAAATTCTTTTTAGGATTGCAGATTTCATAGACTGATAAAGGTATATTCTTATGTCAATCTAAGTACTTGAAGGAATTACTAAAGAAAATTGGCATGGAAAACTCTAAACCGGTAAGCACACCTATGACTACAATTGATAAACTATCTTTGAAGGATGAATCAACACCTGTTAATTTGACAAGATACAAATCTATGATAGGAGGTTTACTATATTTGACACAAACATGACCTGATATTATGAATGCAGTATGTATTGTCTCAAGATTTCAGAGTAATCCTAAAGAAAATCATGAATTAGCAGTAAAAAGGATATTTTGATACCTACAAGGCACTACAAATCTTGGCTTATGGTATCCTAGAGATGAAAACTTTGATTTATGTGCATACGCAGATGCAAGTTGGGCAGGTTATGTAGATGACTAGAAAAAGAACCACTGGTGGAGCATTTTTTCTTGGTAGAAAATTAATTTCTTGGCTGAGAAAGAAACAAAGTTGCACATGTTTATCGATAGCAGAATCAGAAAATGTTGCAGCAGCAACTAATTGCACACATGTATTATGGATTAAACAAATTTTGAAGGACATAAAGGTAAAATGCAAGGAACCTATAACTATTTACTGTGATAATATGGCAGCAATTGATATATCAAAGAATCTGGTATTTCACTCAAAAAGTAAACATGTTTCTATCAAATTCAATTTTCTAAAAGAGAATGTTGAAGCAAAAGAAGTGAAATTGGTTTATGTGAATACTAAAGCGCATATTGCAGATATTTTTACTAAGCCTTTGCCTAAGGAGACTTTTGAATATCTCAGAGAGAAGCTTGGGTTCTACCCCCACTGGTAGAGACTTAGATAGTTGATAATTATCATCAACCGGTAGAATTAACAGAGAAATCTTTTATTCCCGCTTTGATGAGGAGAGATACTTCTCAGGGGGAGTAGTTGGATAAATTGGATAATTGTTATTTTGTAATAAGTTCTATGAAGTGTTTGTATTTGGTTTTGTATTGCTTTGGCATTTGATGTCAAAGGGGGAGAGATATTATGTATTTTGATTTCTGGTTAATGATCTCTTTGGGAGATTATTGGTTTGTTTGGGTTTTGGCATTTCTATTTTGGCACTTTGATGGTTTTTCCATCTTGTATTGCCATCAATTCCAAAGGGGGAGATTGTTGGTATTTTGGATATTTTGATATGGTTTTGTCATTGATGTCAATGCTTGTTAACATTTATCAATACTTGGAGACTTTTGGTTATGTTCACCGACATGTTCAGTGGCTTACGCACAGTCACCGATAGGTTATATTGTTCATTGACTCTTGGAATAACTTGGAGACTACTTGTTTATGTCAAAGACATTGTTTGGACACTTTGTTATGGTGATTTGTTCATTGGTCTATTCGGGTTTTCATATTTGTTGTTACCGGCAAATAGGTCCAGGATATGCATTGACAAGAATATCTATTCCAGATCAGCATGACACATTATGAAGATGATTTGTTATTATTGTAAATGAATTGAGCCGACATGATGCATCGGATATTGATTCATTTGTAAATGATTTTATTGTAATATCTTTAATGAGTTGACCTACTCAATTGGTCTTAGGTTATGGTATAAATGTAAGATCTCATTTGTGAGATTGATATGGGAATGTAAGTAAGTGCAAATAAGGTATATGTGAAACGAAGCAAATCTATACACACAGACATCATTCAAGATTGAAGGAAGGTTTGAAGAAGTCATAACAGAGCTAAATGGTACTGAGTCCAACATATGAAGATGCTATTTTGAGTAGTACATTATTATTGGATTTAACCATCCAATTGTAGTCAGTGTGACTCCCATCTTGTGATTGAGCAGTGAGCTCTACGTAGGTTGCATTTCTGCATGTGTAGACTCCATATTGTACACACATACTATCTGCAGTAGTATTATCTGATTGTGGGTAAGGCTTCCCACAATGGTTTTTCCCCTTACAAGGTTTCTGCATACAAATATATGTGTTATGTGTTGTGGATATTATTGTCTTTTTGTTTCATGCATTAATCTTTACTGGTACTGCAATTAACTGATAAACTATCTACAGGCATAAAGTTTGGTTTATCGATATTAAGCATTAAGTTTTGGTTAAGTTAATTTTGGTTTGAATTTATTAGACAACTGATTCACCCCCCCTCTTAGTTTTCTCCGAGACCTAACACTTTTCATATATTTAATGTTTGATATATTTAATGTATTATTCTTCAGGTGTTGTCAATGTTCCTGTGCAAATGTCGTCACCACCTCATCAGAGGTTAGCCGCACATGTATTGTTGACTGCAATGTCGGCAACACGTAGCATGTAGACATCCTCTACTACATGTTATATTGGCCCACCCACTATTGGTAGATCCCTCTTTTGCTCTATCTTCTATTATGTGTTTATTTCCCTTCAAGTGTTCTTTCTTGGGGGCATTTCATAGTGTATTCATTTTTTGTAGGAGGAGATGCACATGAGGATGTACCAGAGGTGACTACTGTTGATAACATACCATCATTTCCTAGATCTTCTTGTATTGCTAATACGGGAACGTTGCAGGCCACATTGGTGGTGAGCGACAAAGAAATGATTCCCTTAAAGATACAAAAGGTTCCTGGTACTTTAAAATTATTATTATATATACTCTAATTGTAAATTACTTTATGATCACTCGGTTTGGACTAATGATCCCATGAATTTTTTGCAGGCAATGACATTTTCTATTAACATCTTAGTGACATTGCATTGCAAATATTTGGGCCCACCATATGTAAAAGGTGGTACATCATATGTGAACTAACCCTAATCTGCTATTTTGATTTCATATCATTGCTAGAATAGTTTTCCTTTGATCCATTTCTTGAACTGTAATAAATGTAGCTTCAGTTCATTTCTGATTCTAACAGGTTTTTTTTTTTCTTTACAAGGTGGAATGACCAAGAAGAAAGGTTAAAAGATGAATTGACAAACCAAATGGTTGAGTGGTTTAGAAATGACACCTTTGACAAAACCAAGCTCCTTGAAAAAGTTGGCACATATCATAAGTATGTGAGGGACCAATACAGGACCCATTTAGAGAGGAACCTAAAGTATGAGTGCCCCCCCATGATTCCAGAGAGGGAGTGGAAGGAAATACACCACTAGACGCCAGAAGAAGGTATGGTATACTATTAAGAATGTAATTATGTACTAATTAATTACTCTTTATATTTATATAATCTAACATATTTCAAACTTTTTATAGACCGAGTGACACGTTAAAGGCAACCAAGGAAAGAAAAGAAAAGCATGGGCAACACAAACTTGACTTTGGTGGTTATATGAAACTTGCTACATGAATTGTAAGTATCTCATGTAAATGAAATATTGCATCAAAATATTAATAAATTGCAAATGATTTTTTTTTATCAAACAATGCAAGCAAAATTCACAGTACCAAGAAAAAATGCAGGGCTCTGAATTCAACAAAGTGCCCACATAAGATGATAAGAGAATTGCCTACCAGCAAGGCTATTCCATGGTTGATTGGCTACGAGAATTGAGTGGGCATACACAATATTCGAGTGCATCCGTCACATAGGTAAATATGCTAAATGGAAATTATTTCAAATTGAATACTTTACCAATAATCTAATTGATGTTGAGTTCCAACAAAAAGTGACTATATATGTTTTAAATAAGCAAGTAATGATAACAATGTGCATGACATTGGAATGCATCCTGCTAATCATGAAACACCACCTACACATGAAGGTCCAGATGTGCATCCCAGTAGTGGAGGTATTCATTTTCTATTCAAATTTATTTATGTAGTTATTAATACAATTAAACATCTTAATTTGTAATTAGAGTAGTAATTAATGTAACCTTTTTTGTTAATATTTTGGAGCATGTAGTCGGTGGTGACCAAGTGGAGCATGATCTGGGTACACAACATTAGGAATGTGATGTTCCCCACTCAGGTAAAGAGGACCATTTTTATTCCTTCAAACAAATATAATTTCAATTGGTGTTCACCATTAATGTAACCTTTAGTATTTCAACTCTAGATGATCTAGAGGGTGTTCAACATGTTGAGGTTGAGGCTAGACAAAATGATGTGGCCCCATCAAGTAAAGAGCACCTCAGTTATGTTCTCTAAATTAATGAAATACTTGTAACAGTTGTGAAAAATGTTTTGAATTTAACCCATTTTTTTGTTATTGCAGAGGACCCCCCTTCGCTTCAGTGTCCTTGGCCTCAGTATAGGACTAGGCATCATGAGCAAAGGGCAAAACAACTACAGAGGGGGAAATGATGAAGAAACTGATGTTCCACTAAGTCTTTTCATAGCTTCAAAGAAAAAACAAAAAAAGAAATGATTGTAATCTACCTTATTTGATAATGACTAATTCTTATGTGTTAGTGAATGTAATTATGTGCTAATTAGTGGTTGTGGATGATATGTGTTAATTAATATTGATGAATGTTGCATGTTAATTAATGTTAATCAATGTTATGTGTTAATGAACGTTATGTGATATTAATGAATGAATGCTATATTTTATTAATGGTAGAAAGAAAGAATGAATGAATGTTATAAGATGTTAATGGGGAATTTAGAGTGATGTTAGGGGGGGAGGGGCCAAATGAGCTTCCACCTTCATGTGGTTGGCTGTGTTAAGTAGAGAATATTAAACTATTCTCAAAACCAAGCGAAGCTCAACAAGATAACACACTTTTCAATACTTCATTATGTTGCATAGTTAATCTTATTGAATAATGTATATTGAATCTTAATTGTAGGGTCCAATAGAGCCAACATGAACAACATCACCACAAGTTGGTGGGTATAATGAACTCCCATATTGTCTTGTATGTACACGAACAATATGAGTTGCTTCTAGTTTTGGTATCCAAGGCGGGACTGTCAAAGATATGAATATACCTCATCCTTGTAAGTTTTTTTATTACTTGTCATTTTCTTTAGCATTTTGTTACTTCATGAATGAGATGTTTTCAGATGTCTATTCCATTAATACCTCTCTATTGTATGCTTCATGATCTCGCTTCTGATTCAACTCTTTATATGTCCTAAATTTGTATGAGCCTAATAGCTTCTACTCTTGTTGATAGTTTGGTGGCTCTAAACAATGGCTCCTTCGAAGAAGCGTGATCCTTGTAATTTTGGCCTTCCATGATGTGAAAAAGAGGTTATGCTACGAATAATGGTCGAGATGATTTAGTTATTTCTTATTATGTTGAGTATGAGTAAATTTGGGCTTCCTTGGCTATGGTCACTATTTTGTACTAACTATTGTCATTTAGTGTGATTTGAGAATGGACTTCAAGTAATCATGAGGGTGGAAACAATATTCAAGTGTAAGGGGGTATGCGGCCTTGACCAAGGGATGAAAGTATCGAGAAAGTACAAGTGATTCATGTGTAGATCAATGTATCATTCACCTATTAATTCCTAGCAACATTCTCAAATAAACAAGCAAAGAGGTATGTTGAGTGCATATATACATTTTATGTTTCCATGATATAAGTAAGATATCAAACATGTAACTTAGATTGATTTACAATTTCATTCATAAATATTAGATCTTCCTTGCAATTTCATTCTTGGTATCTCTATCAGTCATGTTGCTAAATGAAAATCCTAAACCTCTCTCATTGATGCATGGGCATATAGAACGTTGTTGTTTATACCCAAAGGATTGTAGGAATTGCTTTCAAAAACTATCAAAAAATTATTAAACCTTAATATCCAAGAATCCCTAAATTCATTGGTGAGAGACCTTCTCAAGTGAAAAATTCTAGTGAAGGTTGTGTAACATTATTTTGAGAATGTATGGTAGTGCATGAAGGTTGTATAATAGTGTTGGGAGAATTGACAGATGATTGACAACAATGACTGTGACAGCCAAGTCACTTAGGACAATCAAAAAGATATGATTTGTTTCCACTTATTAGGGCCTCCAAACCCCTTTAAAAGTTTCCAAGGATCACTACAAACCTATCTCAGATGTCCACCACATAATAAGATTATTCATTTCATCATACTCCCAAAATCTCAGTCTTCATTTGTTCACTATGACAGCCACACACTATCTAGGGACAATCATAAAGTTCTTGATGATTTTCCCTACCCAAGGGCCACAATAGCTTGTAAAGGGTCTGCACTAACCCTTTGCACCCCTCACTACCTTCCTCCAAACACCAAGGGGGTCTATCTTGCACTTACAACTTCAAATCTACCCTCGATGCTGCACTAGGTTTGATACATGACCAATATCATACCAGTAGTCACCATTTGCACGTGCCAATGAATCTTGGAGACCTACAAAGCATGAAACCTATAATAAGGTTACAAAGATATTGAACATGCTTGGGGTAGAATTTTTGGGTATTAGTGTATTACAAAGTTTAGATAGGGTTTTCTTTCATTTCTTGAAACTCTAGACCCGTGACAGTCATAAAATATGGCATACCCATAAAGGAACAATGAGGGTCCCTAAGTGCATGTAAAAGGGGGACAAATTTGTTGTTAAGGACATATAACCTCATGGTTGTTAGTGTTAAAATTCTACCATTGAAAACTGATTTCAAAGCTAGGTACAATTAATCATAATTGTCTTCATACTTGTGAAGGATGAAGATGTGAATCTAAATAAAGTGAAAAAAATGTAATGCAAGATCCAAATTCACATTCACACTCATCCAATAAAGCCTAGGACCTATACATAAAATCAAATGATAAAAATTAATAATACCATAGCAAAGACCGTATATTTCTCAATTGTTCCTTGATGTTTTCATGAATGCTTGAAATGTGGGTTTATCTTCAAACTAGAATAACCATGATAGCATGATACAAAGGTAGGGGGTAACTCACAATGGCAAACTCAACATACACAACAACTCACTAGGGAAAACTTACTAGTCTCCATCCTAAATGGCTACAAGTTTGAGCCCTCGCACATAGGTTTGGAAATCCCTTGGACATGTTGATTACATTGTTTTGAAAACATGAGACAATGCCACAAAATCAACTTTGTAATCCTAAAGTTCTCACTTGCTCTTACTTGACACAAATCAATCCCTAGCAAACTATACTGCCCATTTGATGGACAAAAGGCACCACAAAATATTTCCTAAAGCTCAAAAATCCTTTGGCTTTGTTAGGAGAAAATTTCACAAGTTTGACACACCCTTTATACTAGTCTCTGAATAATAAAAGACTTTAATGTGAACCCCATTTGCAACATACAGATGATTGACAACAATGACTATGACAACCAAGTCACTTAGGACAATTGGCAAGATATGATTTGTTTCCACTTATTAGGGCCTCCAAACCCCTTTAAAATTTTCTAAGGATCACTATAACCCTATCTCAGATGTCCACCACATAATAAGATTATTCATTTCATCATACTCCCAAAATCTCAGTCTTCATTTGTTCACTAGGACATCCACACACTATTTAGGGACAATCATAAAGTTCTTGATGATTTTCCCTACCCAAGGGCCACAATAGCTTGTAAAGGGTCTGCACTAACCCTCTACATCCCTCACTACCTTACTCCAAACACCAAGGGGGTCTATCTTGCACTTACAACTTCAAATCTGCCCTCGATGCTGCACTAGGTCTGATACATGACCAATATCATACCAGCAGTCACCATTTGCACATGCCAATGAATCTTGGAGACCTAAAAAGCATGAAAACATGAAAGATAATACCAATACACATGTTCCCACCCATTGGGGTGAATTTTCGCTAGTGGGGATATGATTTATACATTTATTTTTATGACTGGATACCCTAACAAGGGTTTATGACAGTTTTTAGAAAACTATGATAACTTGCTCAAATCAAAATGAAATTCAATCAAATCAAAGACAAAATTTCATGGATTTTTTGTTCTCTCATTCCCAATAGGTTTAGAATACCAACAAAAATAATTTCACAACAAAAAATGATGGAAAACAGATTGTAACATTCTAAAAAATAGTGAAAATTGCAGAAAATCTCCAAATTTTATTGACTTTTCCTTCAATACCTCCAACAAACGATCCTATGGTTGATGAAACAATGTTATTTATGTGTCTAATCAACCCTCCAATGTCCATAACCAATATTTTAGTATTAACTAGCATTGAAACAAAACTAACACACTTTTTACAACTTTGCAACAAAAGTTGCATTGACAAATTTACAATGATCTCTTGGTGACCACACCACAATTAGGACAATGATCTCAAACACACTTTTTACCATTCTCTTGGTGATTGTGCCCAATTTAGTATGTCTTTCTTATGTATGAAAATGGCATTTTACAACATTCCACCAACGATGTATTTGAGATGTCTTTCATTTAGATATGGCATGAGCTTAGTCCTAGAGTGAGACTAGGGAGTGGCTCCCACTCCTGTCCCTCATCCATCAACATACCTGGTATGCTTGGAATTCATGTTTGGGGATTTTTTTAATGAAGTGATAACACAACAATAGACTTTGGTTAAAACAAATAACAAGAAAATTGGTTCCTTGAGCACACCGTGAGGGCTATCACAACACCAAGGGTGTTTTGGGAAGGCATGCTCGCACATGGAGCATTGGGACTTGTGAAAAGAGGCATGCCCACTCACACAAGGATTATGTGATCATTGCTCTCATTCAAATGAGACAATACTTGGTTCCATATGGTTTGTCCCCATGTAGTACATACGATGAAAGGCATGTCTGCACATGGAGTGTTCGGACTTGTGCAAAGAGACATACCCACTCATGTAGCATAGGGATTGTGTGATTGTCGTTCTTGTCCATATGAGAGAATTCTTGGTTCCATATATATGGTGCATCCCCATGAGAACATACAACAAAAGGAAAGCCCACACATGGAGTGTTGGGACTTGTGCGAAGAGACATACGATGACACTTCCTCCACTGCACTCTAGAATCTAATGCCTTGTGTAGTTTTAAAGTACTGACCCTATGTGGATTTATGACTTGGTATCATCCTTCTCTATTGATTTTTCACTATATTGCTCCATTACTTGTGTCATGTATGCATCATGTATGGCATGTGTGAGCCTATCATCCCCCTTGTATACTTTGATTGACTATTTGGAACTATCTCCACAAGCACGATGGGGTGGACCTAAGGGTTCCACGTGGTTGGGTGGACTTAAAAAAAAGAAAAGTTGGAAATATTTTATATCAAGTGTTTTATGGGTGGTCATAATGTATTTATGTTTTCTTTTAAGATGCTAGTAACATTATTTTGAGTACTATCTTTACCTATTGTACTTTGCTATTGGACTCGATCAACCCAATAACCTTGTACATGTTGTTACTACTTATCAAATTGCCATTAGTTTCATATCGAAAGTCATACTATATTCTAGTCAGTTAGTATTACCGAATCATGTAGTCAGTACACACAAAGAAGTCGGTATGAATAGTCTAGTCGGTTATTGAAGAAAGTAGTCACAGAACACAGTATTCACCGAGCTATTTACTGAGTAAAGGTTCATGGCTACCGAGTGGTAAAGTTAACTCATTGAGTTGATATTCACCAAGTGAAATGTTTAACTAGATACATTGAACCTAGACATGCACATGAAAATGTGTTACAAGATCAAGGCACATCTAACTAGTTTTGCATTAGAAATTGCACTATGAAATTATGTATGATTACAAGGCCAATCTAACCTATGAGATATTTTGTTTAGTTATTCCAAGAATCTTTTTGTAAGATCGAAGCAATGAATCAGATCACCGCTATAAGAGATCTATATATACAGCATGATTCTAGGGTTAGATATATGACATGATATGATGTGATAAGAGATGCAATGAGATAGCAGTGTGTATGCATGAAGGAAGATTGTTACAGAGACACAAAGAGGTCACCGAGAAGGTTATTAGTGAATAGTAGAAGAACAGAGTAAATAGAAGGGTTTACCGAGTTTCATTATGGGTTACTAAGGTATGCTACAAGCTAGGTAATCTTATTCAGAGTAAATAGAATCTGCTTTAACATTTTAGATGTAAAGTTGCAGATATTTGTAATGATTATATTGTAATATTTTGAACTTGTAAGAGAAACCTTTAATAGGGTAAAAGACTCTAACCAAGTCTATAAATTGTAAATCCTTTAACCAAGTGCTACACTTATATAGTTTTGTAAAAATCCTTTAGTAAGGTAGATCTAACTAATCTTAATACTCCTAACAGGGTAAGCTATCAGAAATAGCTAAATGTAGCTCTAACTGAGCATTCTTTATTATTGCAGTAGTGAAGTTGTGGGTGCCATCCCCACCACAATTTTTCTCTCTAACCAAGAGTTTTTGCGTGACCAAAATATATGTGTTATGGAGTGAATCATGTATGATTGTTATCTGTTGATTATAGTTTTATTTTATATTACTGCACTATTCTATTTATGCATAACAGTAAGGTTATCACAAAAGAAAAATTTTGGAGTACTGATTCACCCCTCCCCTCTCAGTACATTAGCTTTATATATTGGGCCTAACAATTGGTATGAGAGCTTAAATCTTGGAAAAGGGTTTAACCACCTAAGGAGAAAGATCTTAGCAATGGAAGGCTACAAACAATCTCAGAGGATTATGCATCTTCAAGAAGAGCTAGATAATGCAAATCAAGTGATTGCAGACATGCAGAGGCAAATGCAAAAATCTCTGAAAGCAAGGAGAAGATTATCTTATGACTTGCAGGATTCTCAAGAGCTAGTGGAACAAATCGAGACATCATCTGAGAATAGTATATCTGAAGAAACTGAAGAAATGATTGGAATGTTGAAATAAAAGAACAAAGCATTGGTTGATCAACTAAAAGCAATGAAAAGAGAACATGAACATTTTAGTACACAAATGACTGAAAATCTAGATGCATTAAGGAGAGCTGAGGATAAAGCAAGAGATCTACAAAGAGAGAAACAACAACTTGAAGCTCTAGTATCTGATAAGGATGATGAAATCATAAGGTTAACTAGTATTCAACAAAATATGATAGATCAACTAGGTTATGCTCATCATGAAGCAATTTTGAAGAATGATGAAAATCAATCATTGAAACTTGAAGTATCAAGGTTGACTAGTGAACTTGAAACAGAAAAGAAATCCAAAGAATCATTAGAGAAAAGTTATGAAGCATCAAAGATGTTGGATGAGCAACTGAATACAAGAAGACTCTACGAAGATGGAGGACTTGATTACCAAGGAAAAGACTCTACCGAGAAAGGAATTAATACTACCGAGAGAAGAGAATCATCAAAACAAGGTGAAAAAAGAAATAACATCAAAAGGAAGAAGCCTATTTGCTACTACTGTGGAAATCAAGGTCATACTGCCAACATATGCCAGATCAGAAAAGGTAAGCAACCGAATATCTCTAAGTCCAATGGATATTGTTATAGTTGCAAAAAATATTGTCACATACCTAATCAATGTAGGACAAAGTCTGTTAACAACCATCAGAAGGCAAAATTCAAAGGGTTTTGTAAAAACTGCAATAGATATGGACATAGTACCGAGAGATGCTAGTTTAAGAAAAAGAACTACATGAAGTATCCACATCGAGCAAACACTAGAGGTTACCGAACTCACATAGATTCTTACCAACAATATGCAGCAGTGCCATGGGATTACAATACAAGGATATGGTGTGAATGCTGTGGAAGATGTGGACATATAAGTGCCAACTATTTTATAAGGTTTGGAATGAACAACCAGAGATCATGGAGAAATCCCGGTATGGCATGTTTTCATTGTCACAAAGCTGGACATTTAGCTAGAGATTGCATAGATCAACCGAGAAGAGACACTGAGGAGATAAAAGAAAAAATCAAGATGATTTGGAAAAAGAAAGAAATTATGTCTGATGAAGAAAGCACCTTACCTACCGAGTTAGGTGCACCTATTTCAAATTAATCAAGAAAAGGTATGAAGGGACTGCATTCTTTAAAAGTTAAATCATAACAGTTCCTATTTTATTATGAACAGAATTCAAAATCTGCACAGTTAAGATGCAATTAGAAAAGTTTGCATACTATACAGGAAACCTGTCAAGTCCATGTATACAGGAAACCTGTCAAGTCAGTTAACAAAGCAAAGTTGGATACTTAGTGAAAATAGAAAATGAAGTAAATCAGTAAAAGGTGAACCGAGTGCATTTAATATCATGACCTAACTTGCACGGAGCTCGATAAGGTATTTTTGAGTACTTAAAAGTGTTTTCGTGGTCATTTTCATTCACCCAAGTTTTTGAGAAGCAGAGCAGAGTGAATCAAAGCGACCAAACTTCATTCAGAGTGAATTTTCAAGGTATTTACATCAATCTATTCACATTGTTTAGCTGGTTTCTAATTTAGTCAAATTGCTAGTGTCTACCAAGTGTGAAGAGTAAGCTACTTGTAAACCCTAAGGATAACGTATTGAATTTTTACTCGAGATCTACCATGGCGCCCAAGATCCAAGACCTTGTAGTTGTCCAAAATGTGGAGAAGCCATCTCTGAAGTATTCCCTAACTCCTAAAGTCACCTCAGAACCAGATGATAAAACTGCATTTTCACTCATCCCGGATCTAGTCTTATTGGTAGAAGATGTCAGATTCTTTACCAAGTGCGGTGTTGAGGAACTCGGTCATGTAGAGATTAGTGACACATATGATGAACTGTGCACTGATGACAAACTAGATAATAAATTTGAACATATCAGAATCAAGGGATTAACTGAAGCCCTAGTCTATCCTCGTGTGTTCAAACCCCAATGGGTTAATTTTGTATTGAGAAAAGTACATGATGATTTCATGTGGCTACAAGAGAAACCGTTCAAGATCACAAAGGAAGTCATTCACCTAATCACTGGATATCCCATCTATGATCATGCTCGTGCACAAAAAATGATATCACAAAAGGAGCTAATCAGTCTAACTGGAGTAGAATTTGATTACCGAGGATTGAAATTGAATAATGTCACTGATGCTAAACTGAAATTTGCAATCAGAGTCATTGGTTACTATTTCTTCCAATCTACAAGGGAAAACAGTGTACCATGTGCTGCAGTAGACCGGGCCTACAAAATAGTAAAGAAGGGAATGAAAGTAGACTTGTGTGAAGTACTACTAAAGAACTTATTTGAGAACCTGAACACAATAAGGAAGCCGAAGAAGAAGAACTCGGAAAACATACTCAAGTTCGGTTCACTACCTGTCTGTATGTTTTTCTATTTTGAAAAGTTCTTTCCCTCAGTCGGTAAAGTAGTATGGGAGCTACACTGACCTATCGCCCATCAGATCAATGATTACATCAAGAAGTTAGGAGATAACTTTAATGATGTCATGGATGATTACTTTAGCAAATTCCAAGAGAAAATGCATAATAGGTACAGGATCCCACCATAGCTGGTTGAAAAATACAAGGGCAATATTTGTTTTGAAGTCGACACTGATTACTGCTATGTAAATGTTGTTGAACCAAGGATTTAGTCATTGCAACTAATGGGTTATGAAATTGATTATGATATCACATAGCAACAAATTGATGCCTACCTATCATTACCAAGGCATGCAACTGAACTAAGGTATGGAAACTATGAAGAGGTAAAGAAGAAAGTAAAAATGAGCATTGTAGTTCCTAAGGCTACAAGGAAAGCTACAAAGATGATAAAAGCTCTATCTGAGAAATTTGGAGAAGAATCCTCATCTATACCTGTCAAAGGAAATCTTGCCATTACCAAGGAAGAATCAAAAGCATAGGAGGCTGCAATAACATTGAGCACAGAGTTGCCAAAGGGAAAAGTTCTAAAAAGAAAGAAACAAGACATCACAAAGACCCTGCCGACTCCACCAACAAAGAGACCCAACACCAGAGCATCAACTGCATCACCGAGCAAGAAACAAAAGACTGTTGCCACTCCTAAGGTAACAAAGACTTATAATAAATCTACTCAAAGACTCATCTTGGCAAAAGAGTCGAGTGATACAGAGTCTAATGATGCTAACAAATTCCAGATTGTGAAGAGCAAAAAGGCAAACATTCATAGTGTTGAAAACTTTTGTGCCAATCCTAAGGAATACGGTGGATTTGTAGGATTCAAATATGTTAAGTATGAGTCTAGAAACAATGATGAGAAATGATAGATTGATGTCATATGTACACTTCTGAAGTTTTGGTTAGCACCATTGGAACTAGCAAAGTCACTTCCAAGTGAACTCTACTCACATATTGATAACAGATGGAAATATGCAATGGATTCAGAGAGACAAATAAGAGAAAGAAGTCTTTTCCACTTATTTCTTGACATGTCTGTAGCTGAAATCAAGGAGCATTTATCCACATACAATTCAAAATTTCTTGTGAAACAGAGAGCCTTAAAATTGATGAATGGGCTATATATTGATGTGGAGAATGAGACTAAGGCCAAGTGGCAGGAGATCTTCAAACAAAAGGATGTCAGTGAACAATCTCAAATTGAAATTATTGATGTCACCAAGCAAGATCCAGATGTCACCGAGCAAGGTCCAGACCCGGTTGACACAATACAAATTGATGAAGATATAATGGATGAAGCCGCACCGGAGCAAGAAATCATTGAAGACACCACTTATGCAAAACTTGTGTCTAGTGAATTGGTCTTAGAACAAGTTCGGCCTTATCTGCTGGTGAAGCCAATGGTACCAACCGAAGCCCCCAAGGACACCGAACAAGTTACCGAAGGTAACAAATCTGAAGCTGCAGAAGATACAGGTAACAAGTCTGAAGCTACAGCAAACACAACAAAAGATCAATCATCTCAGGGACAGACAAGCACAACAAATATTATAGTAGAGACCCCTAGCACCGAGCCATCCAAAGACACTGCAACTGCTACAGAAATAGTGCAAAGTGTTGCATCTACCGAGCAACCTACCGAGGGATAGCAAGCCTCGTAAGCACTTGTCTTAGTACCCCAGACAAAAGGAAAAGAGAAAAAGGTGAGAAAGCATGGTTTTAAATTTGACTTATCTAAACCGATCATGTTGCCCAATGTCGACATCTCCAAATTAAAAGGGCAAGAACTCACTAAATTCGGTGAACAATGCAAAGCAAAGGTCGAACAGGAGAAACAACTAGCAATATAGAAAAAGAACAAGGTACTTCAAAAGGTTAGGACACTGTTCACATAAATGCTACCATCAGCAACAGTGTCAACTGATGTAGCCATCCATATTCAGTTGGATGAACTCCTTAATTAGATTGAAACATCTGGAGTTGATGCATCCAAATACCTAAGCAAGCTCAAGGATAAAGAGCTCACAGCAAAAATGATAGAGGAAGTCCAAAAATCAATTGATGTTGACAAGGTAAAACTTGTCAAATTCATTGCTGAGTTGACCCCTCAACTCAAGCACATTCTTTATTTATTCCAAAAATTGTGTAAATTTTCTTTATTTATTAAAGACATCAAAAATAAAACTGATGCAATTGAGAAAGAGATCACTGATCTCTCATCCAAGTTGACCACTAAGCCTAATTCAGTTCAGACTTTTTACAAAAAGCTACAACAGCTCATGGCTCAATAGTTAGAATTGAGGAATGAAGAGCATAAAATTAGGATGGATATAATGACCCTTCAAACATTATTCCTTCCTCATCTCTCATCAGTCCAAGAGCAGCTTAACCGAGCTACAAGCTTATCAACTAACCAAGAGGGAAGCACACTTGATGGCTTGATATCACTCTTATCTGATATTCAAGCACAGAACTCATTAATGGAAAGTCTCAAGGACTCACTCTCAGTCGCCTTCACTAATGCTCGAACCAAGTATAAGACTATTTTTGATCAGTTACCACCTCCAGATGTAATTTAAGTTTTTAATGTTTGTCAAAAAGGGGGAGTAATATTATGTTACTACACAAGGGAGGAAAGCCCAACAAAGGGGGAGTAATTCTACACTTGGAGAGTAGTACAGTTTTGATAAGACAATTTTGAGTATTGTATACAACTGGAGTATACCAAGAAGAATATACAGAGCAGTCAGAGCACACAAGTACAGTACAGAACTAAACCGAACATACAAAATTCAGATTTATGTACAAGATAATGATAAGGGGAGTATATCTGCATATACTATTGACTATTGTACATATTGTCAAGTATAGTCATTTTGTCAAGTATATAGTTTTTTGAGTTATGACTTTGTAAGTAGTTTTTGTCAAACATCTCAACTAATGTCAAAAGGGGAGATTGTTACTACTTATCAAATTGCCATTAGTTTCATATCCAAAGAAATACTATATTCTAGTTGGTTAGTATTACCGAATCATGCAGTCGGTACACACAGAGAAGTTGGTATGAACAGTCTAGTCGGTTACTGAAGAAAGCAGTCACAGAACACAGTATTCACTGAGTTGTTTACCGAGTAAAGGTTCATGGCTACCGAGTGGTAAAGTTAACTCACCAAGTTGATATTCACCGAGTGAAACGTTTTACTAGATACATTGAACGTGGACATGCACATGAAAATGTGTTACAAGATTGAGGCACATCTAACCATTTTTGCATTGGAAATTGCACTATGAAATTATGTATGATTACAAGGCCAATCTAACCTATGAGATATTTTGTTTAGTTATTTGAAGAATCTTTTTGTAAGATCGAAGCAATGAATTAGATCACCGCTGTAAGAGATCTATATATACAGCATGATTATAGGGTTAGATATATGACATGATATGATGTGATAAGAGATGCAATGAGATAGCAGTGGGTATGCATGAAGGAAGACTGTTACAGAGACATAGAGAGGTCACTGACAAGGTTATCAGTGAACAGTTGAAGAACAGAGTAAACCGCAGGGTTTACCGAGTTTCATTATGGGTTACCGAGGTATGCTACAAGCTAGGTAATCTTATTCAGAGCACATAGAACCTGCTTTAACATTTCAGATGTAAAGTTGTAGATATTTGTAATGATTATATTGTAATATTTTGAAGTTGTAAGAGAAACCTTTAACAGGGTAAACGACTCTAACCAAGTCTATAAATTGTAAATCCTTTTGTAAATGCTTTAACCAGGTGCTACAGTTATATAGTGTTGTAAAAATCCTTTAGTAAGGTAGATGTAACTGATCTTAATACTCCTAACAGGGTAAGCTATCATAAAAAGCTAAATGTAGCTCTAACTGAGCATTCTTTATTATTGCAGTAGCGAAGTTGTGGGTGCCATCCCCACCGCAGTTTTTCTCTCTAACCAAGAGTTTCTGCATGACCAAAATATATGTGTTATGGAGTGAATCATGTATGATTGTTATCTATTGATTATAGTTTTATTTTATGTTACTGCACTATTCTGTTTATGCATAATAGTAAGGTTATCATAAAAGAAAATGTTTGGAGTACTGATTCACCCCTCCCCTCTTAGTACATTAGCTTTCTATATTGGGCCTAACACATGTGATTTATTTTATTAAAGAGGTTATTCATGTAGTCCAAAATGCATGATTATCATCTTTGAATATATGTTGAATATATAATAATGAGTGACTACTTAGTATGAGATATATACATGTCATTCAATAGGTATATGTCATGTATTGACATAGGATGACACTTTATATGAGATTATCAATTTGGGATATACTTATAAGAAATATGTGCATATATAGTAGATAAATTCATTTCATGTATATATATAGTAGATAAGTTTTGCTAGCTCCCAAGAATAACTAACTTAGATAAGGTAGATAAAGTCATTTCATCTCCCTGATTGGATTTAAAGGCTCCTATATTTGGGTTAGCTAATTCCCTATTAGCACCATTTTTAATAGGTTTACTAGTACTCAGTGGTTCATAAAGTCCTCTTAGGAGTTGGACCATCTCAACCATGGTGTGCCTGATCATATTAGCTTGAAACCTATGCCCCCTATTGGTAGTTGATGGGGATAGAATATCATTCATTGTACATATCAATGAGGTTTTCTTTACATCTAGATAATATCATTTTTTTTTGAAAAAAGTAAATGTTCGTCGGAATTACAATGGATACCAAGCTTTCCACTGACTATGAAATCATCGAACCAACAACGGCGTCATCAGTGCAAAGTTTCTGGAGTCATCGCACTTCAGACTCAAACTACACAAACATCCGACGAGGATGTTGTACGTCTGACGACAATTTGTAGTCGGACGGTCATTGATGCATATTAATAGACCAACAACACAACCGTTAGACAAACAACATCACCGTCGGTGCAAATTTTTAGACTTCCATCAAGTTTCCGACGAAGTCTACACAAAAATCTAACAAGGATGTTGTTTGTCTGACGACTTTTTTGATCGGAAGAGCGATCATGCCCACTATTGGCAGAGTCCATGGGATTTTCATATTTCTAATGGTCAGAGGTATCGTCAACAAGTCCGATGATAAGTTTTTGATGACTACTTTTGTTGGCACTTCAACAAAAATTAGTCGCAATTTCGACAATCGGTCGTCAGAAATTGAACCTGAATGTACTACTGACATCTCACTTTCCTCAATCCACCTTTCCCTATAAATTAATCCCCTTTGAATTTGTTAATGGGGTTGGGATCCCAAATGCGACCCTCATGGATCTTTGTTGCAAACTTAGCAAGATATTCAGAAATATACACCATAGTCTGGTATACCATATATCCCTCCACCATAGAACCCTTAGGATGTGCTCTTTGTCGAGCTAAAACCTTCAAAAATTTCAAGTGCCTCTCAACCATCCACAATGACCTAGTGTGTATAGGTCCACACAATTCAATCTCCTCAACTTGGTGTATGAGGTAGTGTTCTTGTGCATTGAAAAAAGATGAAGGTGGACACTTCTGCATTTCACACATTAGATGAGGAATTTTTCTCTTCCAATATTTTATATCTTCTCTATGGATTTCTTTACATGACAACCACCTACAAGATATTCAAGATGCAAAAATATATATTACATAACAAGTAAAACAAATCATAAATATAATATCTATACAATGAACTTAACAAATATGACTACTTGCCTCATGTATTTTCCAAGATCATATATGACTTGCTTGATATTATTGTCAAAGTGGTCTAGGAGAGATAGAGGTAGAACGTACTACAACAATTATAAAATTATCTTTTCATTTTTTTCTAACATAATACAATAAAAAGTACATGCACAATATAGAAATATATAGTAAATACACAAGAACATGAATTACCTTAATGAAGGTATGCCAATCATGCATTTTCATCCCTAACCCAAATTCACATTTTTTTTATATTAGATTGTTTGTGTTCACAGCAAATCCTGTGGGAAATCAATTTTTTTGTATGAATTCTTTTATAGCATTTCTTTGTTGGTCCATTAATAACCAAGGAAGGTCACTTGTATTAATCTAGTCTCCATGGCTATTTGATTGAATTCCATTTTTTATTGCATGATTGGATTCCTGAATGTCACTACAAATTTTGACAATTTTTTCTTTGTCATGCCTTCCATCCAATATTTTCCATAATGTCTCTGTTATATTCTTTCCAATATGCATAGTATCAAACAAATGCACCATTTGTAACTACTCTTAGTAGGACAGCCTACTACATTGGTGGGGATAACTTTTTAGTCCCTTAGGAAGGTGCTCATTAATGCCTTGATGAACTTCACGGTCATCAATCACATCATCAGTAAACAAAACACAATAGAAAATATGTTTTATGACATAAACCATTAGATGGAATGGCATTACCTTGATGATTAATTCTATTATATTCCAACTTCCATGGGTGAGGTGTCATTCTTCATGTCTTTGGTGTATTCTCTTCTTTCCCATTGAAAAGATGTTTTTCAATATTTTGATACTTATGATTTTTGTGGAGAAAGTGGCTATACTCATCAAACACCCTTTTTCCTAAAATTTTTGAATGACGAGATTTCATCTTTGGACCACAAAATGGACATGCAAGTTTTCATTTTATTTGAAGACCTACAAGATAATGTATAATTGGATAAAATATGTTGAATTTTTTAATTATAATTATCATTCACAACTTGAACACTATAACATACCACAAAAATGTGTTAGCCCTGGGGCATTGTGTATTGTCCATACAAGCATCGCATGGAATTAAATTTGTATTTGTCCTATTGGTCTAGAGATGTCATACATAGTGACACCATTCTATAACTCCAACAACTCATTGATAAGAGGCTCAATATATACATTCATATCTTTAACTTGGTACTTACCTAATCGAATGAACAAAAACATTACATAATTATTATGACCATTTTACTGCAATATTTATAATTAAATTTAGACGACGATATTTAAATGATAAAATACCTAGAACAATCATTGCCAACATTATGTGCTCCCTCTTTATTGACATCCATGGAGGAATGTTATTGTTGATAACAAAAATAGGCCACACTGAGTAAACAGATCTTAGCTCTCCAAATGGATTGACACTGTCCGCTACCAATGAAAGCTTGAGATAATGAGGTTCTTCTTTAAAGTGTGGCCACTTTTCCTCTATATCCATAAATGTTAAACCATCTGCAGGCATTCAAATAATGTCATCTCAACTTCTATTGTGTACATGGTAATCCATAAATTGTGCCAAGATAGTGCACTTGAATAATCGTTGCATATGTAGAATAATGGGAATATAACGAAGAACATTGCGAGGCACCTTTTTTGTTATTTGATCTGTCTGATATCTACTAATATGAAATTTAGGGCATTCAGTTCAAAATTTATGTTGTTTGTGATATATAATATGATCATTGGGACAAGCATCTATTGCTTGATACTCCATTCCAATATCTTTCATAATGGCAGATAATTCTTAGTATGAGCGAGGTAGAATATTTGATGGTGGTAACAAAAACTCACCTATCAATCTACAACAAAAAAATATAATTTGTTAATATAAAGAATATTAATGGTACATGATACACCATTTATTAAATTTAATGACATATATGACATACCTTAACATACGTGAGATTGTTATGTTGGATAAACCATTCATAACCTTCAAGTTCACCAACAACAATACAATAGAGAGAAGAGTTGTCTGGGAGCCTTTGTAAAGGGCCTCATATGCCTTCTCAAGTAGAGGTAAATCATGAATAACATCAAGGTCATCTCCATCATCATGATCAGTTGTGCCAATACTAAATATGTCATGGATCAATGTATTTGTATCATCATCTTCAAATGTGCTTTATGTCTCATGATCGTCATCTTCCATGGGATCATTATCTTTAGCGTTGATTGATGTGAAATTGAGCACAAATTGAAGAAAAGAATGAGAATGTGATGAAAGCGCTAAGTGGTCATAGTTGTGCAAAATTAACTAGAAGAACAATCTTGGATTTCGATTTTGATCTCAAAAATGGAATCAGGATGGGTGAATTAGCTACGGGTACAATTTTCATGTCCATCGGAGCAGGTTGAAAAATTAGGTTTTTGGCTATATAAGCAATCCAAGTGTCATTTTCAATTCATTTTAACCTCTCCAAGTTTGAAATTTGAAAAGCCTTCTGTGAAGAAAAATGGTCATTCCAATCCATGAGCATCGATTCAAGCACCAAAGACGTCACAAAAGACTATGGAACTACGAGCCAACAATAAGTGACTAATCTTAAGCCTTTTCATTTGATCAATTTTGAATTTTGGTTGAATTTTTTGCTTTTTTTCATGTCATTCAAAACCGGTCATTGTCATTTTGTCATGTGAGATGATACTATCTCTCAATCATCTAAATCAAATCAATCACTAGGGGCATATGAGTTCCATCACTTCAATTCAAGTTGATATTGCCTTCATCTGAATCAGTCTCTTAACGTTAATCATTTTCATTGCTTTTCATCAAGCTGATAATTCATTTAAACTCAATCAAAAGTTTAAAGAGTATCTTTGATCACATGCTCAATCTAAGCAGGTGTTCAGTTTCATAACTTCAAATCAAGGTGGACAATTTATCTTCGCTCATCGTGTCTTGATCCATCAAGTTCAAGATCAATTTTATCTTCGCTCACTGTGTCTAGTTCAATCAAGTTCTAGACCAGTAAGATCCGTTTCTTGATCAATCAAGTTCAACTTTGGTATCTTTTCTCTTCATCAGTCCTAGTTCAATCAAGTTTGGGATTGATATCTCTTTAATTAACTCTGTTTAGTTTCATCGCTTCAAAATAAGCTAAACACCTCGCCCTTCATCTGGTTCATGATCAATCAAGTTCAGAACTGGTATCTCCTAGACATTAACTATTCTTTGAACTAACGCACTACTCGCACATTAATTCAAAGAGGGGAAAATGTAATAACCTAAAAAATGGTCACCTAAACCATGGGCCCCTAATCTCAACAACATCACCAAGGTCCTAGCCAAAGGCAATTAAATTAACCTTTAGCACACAATTAATTAATTCTTCAATCATTAAATATCACATGGCAAGTGAAATATTCTATATTAATTAAATATTTATTTAATTAATTAAATCATTCCAGAAAATCATTTTGATCAATTATCCTATTTAATTTCTTAAATATCCTAGCATATTTAATAAATTAATAAACTTGCCATTTTATCATAAAAAAAGAACTAATTTATTACAAAAGAGGAATCAATATGCAAAACAAGAGTTAAATTGAAAATAAAATAAAAGAATTGAATTGAGAGAGAAATAAAACTTGAGATATTATTTCTTCTTCTAAATTGAGATAACTTGAAATTAGAAAAACAATTAAATGAATTATTAATCATTCTCTAAAATTGGAACTCAAAGCTTTTGAGAAAAGAAGTTCAGTTGCATTGAAAATACCCTTTTCTTGAATAAATCAAAGAAATCGCATGGAATCGCCTATTTTTATCAAAAGTGCATGGAATTAATTGAATTTGATCTCCAATGAAAACTCAAACTTATAATCTGAATGCATTTCAATCAAACTATAATTGGAATCTATCTCAAGTTTAACTTAATCTGATCTCTCAATTATTTCAATTATCCTAAATTGTTCTTTTTCTTGAATAATCTCAACTGCTCGTTGCTAATTTATCTTGACCGTTGGTCTCTCTTGTGATTCTCTATAAATTCACCCTTCATCTCTCATTCAAAACACCCTAGAGATTTATTGTTATTATGCAATTTTTGCTCTGGAGTCATTGAAGATATTGTGATTGCTTTTTGAGATTATTGCATCTTAGTTTAGATTTTTTTGCATATTTGGTTCAATTATGATTGCTTGAATTCATATAGCTTACTATTCATCCATCTAGCATAATATTGCATCCATTTAGCTTAATATCATGCTCATATAGATTAAATCCTTTGTCTTGGTGTAGTCTAGTCATTGGTATTACTTATACAAATTTGAGAGCAAGTCTATACTCGCATCTTTTAGAAGGAAATTGGTCGATTTGTTATGGTTTTATTATTCATGCTTATATCTGTCTAACCATACATATAATGACTTAATTGAAGTGTTGTGTCTTATAGTTAGATTTTTATAGCTATTAGATTTTGTTATATACCTGATTTTTTGTAGCCCATATGATTCTTACTCCGATGGGAGATTGTAGATGACACTTGATATCATTTGTACCCTGAAACTTTTATTTGTACTCTGAGATATTTATGATGATATATACGAGATCTTGATTTGATTTCATTGTAGTTGTGTTGATTGATTATGAGATGTTTTTCTATATGCTTTATTCTATATGTATGCATATTTGTTCAGTATAGATGTATGTAATGTCGATGAATATGGATGTTTGTTTTTATTTATTTTTATATGTAAATAAATGATGGAAATGAGTAACTAGTAATGCAAAATTTTCATTTTTCTATGTGATAATATGAATGCAAATAAGTAGATAATGAAATGTATGGATCTATATATGATGCTTATGTATGCAGTGAACATCTCAATACACAAGTACTCCATCAGAGAAATGATGAAAAAGAGATCACTTAGCTAAGAAATGATGATACTTCAAACTCTCATTCAAAATATAAAGAGATCATTGTTATCATACCAAAATCACTCAAAATGCAGAAAATGCAGAATGAATGCAAACTAAAACTAGTCACTAGATTTGAAATGCTTAATTTTCATCACTGAGCATTTATAAACATAGTAGGCAGAATAGAGTTCCTTCCTTTTCATGTGCAATATTAATTATCTTCTCCACAATGACCCTTTTTTTGTTCATATCCTTGGACAAATTACGCATGCATCCAAATTGCACATTTAAAGAAATTCCCTCAAAACAGACAAAGAAATGATGCCAACCTCCCTGTAGCATACAAATAAGCAGAGTCAAGGTATGTGTGGCCATTTGACCTTAATATTAAGGCACTTATCACAAACACCCAGATGATTAGATGTTTCTAGATCATCAGAATCATTCCTACAAGAAGAAAACAAATAAAATATTATGCCCCCAATCCTTGCTCCTCTTAGTCAAGATAGACTTCCTTGAGTTACTCAAAGGGAACAATAATCAAAAACCAATATAAAAGACAACACACAAAGAAAATTTCATGCATATCTCAAACTGTTTAGTGATTGTTTTCAATAATGTTATTTTGTTTGTTTACTTAGTGATAAAACTCTTTAGTAGTTAGGAGACAGGTGACTGACTCAGATTGGATGACTAGGTATCACTGACAAAAAGATGACTTGGTTGATACTACTTAGGACACATAAAATACTCAATCGATTACCCTAAGACTAGGACATTGATCAGTTTCAAGCCATGAGGGTTCTAAAAGATCCAGGATGTCACAAAAATTGACTAAAAGATATGTACAAGCGAAATCAAAGATGCAGGAAAGTGGGAAATGCCAACATTGCATTGATAGATGGATCACTTGAGTACAAGAGGCACCTGTTTGCCAGGTTTTCACCTGCTTGGCAAAGATTCTTTATTTGTTTTTGTTTTTTCAAGACATTTTGTGATTTTGAGGATTTTTTTTTTTAGGAATTTTTAGCTATATAGGTTGTTAGAGTAGAGAATACTAAGTGAAGAATTTCTTCAAGTGGATGGTGTTGATCAGTTCATGGAGCTTTTCTCCTTCTGATGTTGAGAGCTAATAGCCACCAGAGCCAAAGATTGCAGTAACGATGTAAGGATCCAACTAGTTGGGCTCAAACTTCCCTTTGTTGTCTCAAAAATTGTTGATTTTTAGGATTTTCTCTCTGAACAAGGTCACCAACCTAAAATTCTTGTTGTCGAACCTTCTTGTTATATCCTTTAGACATTCTCTTTTGATACACTCTCAGATGATCAAACACCACTTCCCAATGTTCATCCATCAACTCAAGTTCTTACAATCTAGATATTTTGTAGTCTTCATCAGTAACGAGACCTTGCAAAGAAACTCTCAAAGATGGTATTTCCACCTCAATAGGGAAGACTTCTTCGGATCCATACACCAAAGAAAAAGGTGTAGCCCCAGTAGGTGTTCTAATACTTGTTCTATAAGCCCATAGTGCAGGATTGAGCTGTAGATGCCAATCCCTCCTAGATTTGTTTACTGTTTTATGTAAAATAGTGAGCAGATTTTTGCTAGATGCTTGAGCTTGTCCATTACCTTGAAGGTAATATATGGATGACTAGTGCTGTTTGATTTTGAATATTTCACAAAGCTCATCTAGAACTTTATTCTTGAATTGTCCTCCATTGTGAGTGACAATGGATGAAGGTATCCCATACCTGCAGATGATATAGTTAAGGATGAACAGAGCTACTTGTTTATCGATTTCTTTGATGAGCGGAACCTCTTCTACCCACTTAGTGAAGTACTAATGGGCACTTATGATAAAGTTGTGTCTGTTAGATGATGCAGGATATATTTGGCCAATGAGATCAAATGCCCATTGCTAAAAGAGGCCAATGTGTAATAAAGGGTATGAGATCCCTTGCTGGAGCATGTATGAGATTCCCATGTAGTTGACACTTCTCACAAGTTTTAGAAAACTTTATAGCATCTTTCTCCATGTCTAGCCAGTAGTAGCCAACCCTTAGTAGTTTCTGAGCTAAAGTTAGATTGTTTGAATGAGATCCACAAATACCTTCATAGACTTCAGATAATGCACATTGGGACTCTTCAGTTTCTAGACACCTAAGCAAAGTACTATCCAAACCTTGCCTCAATAGATCATTAGCGATTATGACGTACCATGAAGCATTTTGGGTTAGGTTCCTTTTCTCATTACAGGTAAGATTTTCTAGGATAATTTGGTCTCGTAGATAAGAATAAATGTGGTTGTATCGAGATGAGTCATGTCCAATAATAGAACAGACCATCTAGGACTCAGGAGTATCATAGGCAAGGTAATGTAACTCTTCCACCAAGAATTCAAAGCGAAAATTAGATTCTTGTAACTCTGGTATAGATGCCAAGGTGGCCATAGCATCTGCTGCTCTGTTTGTTGATTCCGGGATCTGCAGGAATGACCCAAAAGTAAAATATTTCTTGAGATCATCCACCATTCTCTTATAAGGCATCAGTTTCTCATCCCGATTCTGATATGTATCATTGATTTGGTTGATGATTAGTTGAGAATCTCCTTAGATGTGTAATTCTAGAACCTTCCATTCAATAGCCAACTTGATCCCATTTACCAAAGCTTCATACTCTGAAATGTTGTTTGTGCAAGGGAAGAGAATCTTGTAAGCCTTTGGGATTGAATATTTTTGAGGGGTGATAAAAATTATTCCAGCACCGGAGCCATGTTGAGTGAAAGACCCATCAAAGAAAATCTTCCATGATTGTTGAGTAAGGTGCATGATGGATTCATCTGGAAATTCTATATGCAAAGGTTGAGTATCTTCAAGTGGAGCATCAACAAGTTGATCAACAATTACTTGTATTTTGATGGCTTTGCATTCTAAATATTCAATATCAAACTCTGTAAGAACCATGACCCATTTAGCCAATCTTCCAATAAGTGTTGTTTTGCTAAGAAGATATTTGAGCAGATCAATCTTAACTACTAGCTTAATGGAATGTGCTAACATGTAGTGTCTCATTTTTTGTGATGCAAAGACTAATGCCAAACATGCTTTTTCTACTATAGTATAGCTCATTTCATAAGACACCAAGGTTCTACTGATATAACATATAGCTCTTTCTTTTTTATTTTCATCATGTTGTGCTAGAAGTGCCCCTAGTGATGAATCAGTAGCTGATATGTATAGAATCAATGGTTTACCTTGAATCGGTGGCATCAGTATTGGTGGATTAGACATGTATTCTTTGATTTGTTGAAGGTGTTGTTCAAATTCCTGATCCCATTTGTATGTTACTCCTTTTGTTAATATTTTTGTGAAGGGTTGAGCTTTATTTGCTAGCTGAGAAATAAAGTGTCTTATTGACTAGAGACGTCCTTGTAAACTTCTCATTTGACTGATATTCTTTGGAGGTGGCATTTCCATTATAGCTTGGACCTTCTCAGGATCAACCTTAATTTCTTTCTTTGAAATAATGTAACCAGTTAATTTCCCCGATGTCACTTTGAATGCACACTTTTTAGGATTTAGCCAGAGCTTGAATTTTTCCATTCTATCTAGTATGAGGCCTAGCTCTTGAATATGTGTGGATCTCTTTATAGTCTTTACTAAGGTTTCATCAACATAATCTTCCATGTTTTTATGCATCATATCATGAAAGATAGTAGTTACTACTCTTTAGTAAGTTACTCCTACATTGTTTAGCCCAAATGGCATGACATTCCAACAGAAGGTTCCCCATGCATAGGTAAAAGATGTCTTTTCTTGATCTCCAAGAGCTATTTTGATCTGATTATAACTAGAGAATCCATCCATTAATGAGTACATCTCATATCCAATAGTCATATCCACTATCATATCAATGTTAGGCAATGGAAAATTATCTTTCGGACATGCTTTGTTGAGATCTCTAAAGTCTGTGCAAATCCTAATAGATTTGTCTACCTTTGATATGGGTACTATGTTTGAAATTCATTCTGCATAGTCTATAGCTCTGATAAATCCAGCTTTTAGCAATTTTTCTAGCTCAGCCTTGACTAGGAGTGCCACATGAGGGTGCACCTTATGGAGTTTTTTCTTGACTGGTTTAACTTCTAGTGTGATAGAAAGATGATGCATGATAAGATCTGGATCTAGGCCTAGCATATCAGAGTATGTCCATGCAAAGTTGATCTTCTTTTCTAAAAAGAAATTGCTGGAATATTTTAACTCTTTTGCTAATAATGATTGAGCTAAGTGGATGATATGTGGATTCTCTTGACTCCCAATATTTACTGGCCGAGTTGGTTCAATCAATATAGAACACCTTTCCTAGAAGTGACTTGGTAGTATATCAAGTATCTCATCTTCAGGTGCCTCAAAGAGGTTTTCACCCTTAGGTATGTCCATTATTTTCTCTATTTTTGATTCTGACACTGCCACAATGTGGTTTTCGCCATCAGATCTTTTATTTTTCTTTTTTCTTTATTTTTGGGACTAAGATACTTGATATATGTTTTAGTCATGTTCTCACTGTGTTCGTTGGTGGAAGAGTCCATTGGTTCAACCGCATTAAGGTAGTAGGCTAACGTGTAGTCATTGGCAAAGATAGGTACATTCATAGGTTAGTTTTGTAGACTACCGTCAATTAGTTCAGGATGTACCAAGGATAAAGTTTGAATAGGTTCAAGGGAGTTCATGGTATTATCATCATAACTTTGGACTGACAAGTCAAGTTCTAGAATACTACCTTGCATAAATGTCTCGAGACTAAGAATAGTTACAACATGATCATTGAAGTGCATGTTAATATTTAGTTGACCAAATCCAATAGACCTACTCGTAGCACCATTTTCTATGCCAGACTGGACTATATATTATGGTTTGATAGTAACAAGATCAGAAAATAGATTCCCGACATTCACACTAGTACATTTGGAGCTGATTTATGATGGCAGTTTGTCGGATTTGTGATGAATTTTCGTCGGAGTGTCGATGAAATCTACCATTGAAAACTCAATGTCAGATTGGTCGATGATGCCATGCCCATCGGAAATTCAACAACCAATGGACTCTGTTGACAGTCAAAGAAGTCGTCAGTCGAAAGCTTGGTATTCGTCATAATTCCGATGATGATAATTTTTATCAAAAAAAAAAAATTATTATCACCAAAGATAATTATTATCACCGATTATGCATTTTCATCAAAAGAATAATATCAATCAGACAAAAGGAAGATACATCAATAAAAGATATTGATGAGATGCAGCGATGTCTCATTGATATAAAAGAGACATCAAAGGAAGGAAACACCAATGAATTGCAGAAAGGACGTACCGAAGATAATAACTTCATCGACAAAAGATATCGAAGAAAGTAGAGAGGGTCTTTATCGATGAGAAAAGTTCTTGAGGAAATAATACTATCGGTGCAACATAAAAAGGACCCACCGAAAGGAGCATTTTCATCGAAAGAATAATATCAATCAGACAAAAGGAAGCTACATCGATAAAAGGTATCAATGAGACCCAATGATGTCTCATCAATATAAAAGAGTTGTCAAAGGAAGGAAACATCGATGAATTCTAGAAAGGTCTCACCGAAGATAATAACTTCATCGACAAAAGATATCGAAGAAAGCAAAGAGGGTCTTCATCGACGAGAAAAGTTCTTGAGGAAATAATACTATCGATGCAACATAAAAAAGGACCCATAGAAAGGAGCATTTTCATCAAAAGAATAATATGGATCAGACAAAAGGAAGCTACATCGTTAAAAGATATCGATGAGGATATAGGCTTTGAGAAGGTTAAAAGGCATGTTCTCAATATGTGTGGTTTTGCCGATGTAACTTTACTGGTGAAGAATGATAAGGGAAAATAAAGAAAAGCTTTGGTGAGATAATAGACTCATTCATCGAGGAGGCATAGTGATATCAATTAAAGAAGTATTTCAATGGAAAAGTAAAGGAGGACACCGAAGCCCAAGGTTTCTTCGACATAAGACCCGATGGATATCAGATATGTTTCGATGAGGAGATAGCCATACTGACCGAATACAGTATTTTGATGAAGGGAAAAAATACTTGATCGAAGTAATATTCGAAACAAAAGTATTGTCAATAGAAACAAAGAGATCGATGGACTAAAGAAACAAATGATCGAAAGACATATCCTCATCGAAATGATTATTGATTGCCATGAAAATAAAAATAAAATCCCACGAAAGGTCACATCGCCATTAAATTTGAACATGTGCCCAAGTGACTGTTGTCCAAAATGACCATTACTAACTGATTAAATACGCCATAAGTAGTGGATCAACATCAAAGGACACAACATTAAGGAATTCATAGGTGATGAAATGAAAGTAGGAATTGGGTGAAATCATAGATAAAGCTTAGTAATTCCAAGTAAGTTGTTTGCACATAGACCTCTTTTTAAAATTCAAATGGAATCATCATCTAAAACTGATAAGACCAGAAAGGGAAAAGAACCTATTGCTGCAGAAGAAAAACCTAAAAGACAAAAAAGGGAAGGGCGTTCTTTGGCCCATGACCTAATTGACTAGTGCCCATCATCCAGTTTGAAGTCGAAGAAGATTAGAGCTGATGAGGATGGCCTGGAGGACTAGTTTGATGATCTTGGAGACATATGGACAGAATTGAGAGGGTATGAATTATTCATATATGGGTACAACAGAAGAGTTGCCCCTCAACCTATCAACAATTTATGGTGATTGAACTTAGGAAGGTTAGTTGTGGCTAATGTATTCATGAATGTGGAGCTCATGAAGGCATTGGCAAACAATTATGACCCTAAAACCAGGACCATATATAACTACATGGGTGAGCCAATTCTTGCAATTAGAAAGGAGGTTATTGACACTGTGTTTGAGTTGGATTGGGGATTTGAAGAATTCATTGACCTCAAGAAGTTAACAAGTGAATATTTTAACCTAGAGCACATTTACAAAACGTGGAGACTCCCTATACATAGACCTAGGAATGTAGGGTCCTTAGTGCCACTAGGTCAGGATGACAAAGCTCCCTATGATGTCAACTCTTTCCATCCATATTTCAAGTATACCTATTACTGTGTTGCCCAAGTGGTAGGGATAAAATCCCATCCTTTGATGGATATTACAGCCATGGTCATTTGTGCCGATTTGCAGTCTAAGGACCCCTGCTTCTTTGATTTTTCTGCTTATTTGGTTGAGGTTTTGAATCATGGGTTAGAAAAGTTAAAGGGGGATGTCATCAATGTTAATTTCAAACATTATTCCTTACTTATGCATATGCTATTGTATGTGGGCCAAGATGAAGGGTTATGGCTAGAAGAGTTATGTGTCAGGACATATGATAATGTTGGGATGAGAAAACTAGTGCAACTATGGGTTTCTTCATGGGACCAGAGGTATGTGAATAATCAATATTGGCATTTTGAGAAGTTCTTTGTCAAGCCATTATATAGACTATTGGGATGCCCGTGTGATCATGCCCTTGCACCAGAGGTTCAAAGATTCCTAAGAACAAAGGATTTCGTTGAAGATCCCTCAATTGAACACAATTGGGTAGATTGGTATTGTTTTTCAGACTGCACACAAGTCAGGGTATACGGGTTCGAAGGGAGACCATACTTACTACTACTTACAGTCCCTAATAGAGTGGCTTGTCTGGAAATTGTGAGGCAACTATCAATAGTGAGTACAAAACATCTGACAAGCCATGGGAAACAATCAATTTTACCTGGGTTGTTACTATTTTCAGATTTTATTATGAAAAGTTCAGAGTTATGGCCTACTGCAGACAAAATTGGATTATTATGGCATGGCTATGGGGGATCCAAGGCGCAATTTCAATCCTGAAGGATACATAAGGATAGTCTGATCATCACAAAAGTAGAAGGCTGGAGAGCATAAATCTTACCTACCGGATGACCTCACTAAGAACATTGGCAGAGAAGAGGCCAGAGTGAAGTGAATAAAGTTTGAGAAAGAAATGCAAGCTTATAAATGAAATCTTTTTAGAAGGAAAATGGATGAGAATGTGCTACAAAAGATTGAAGACCCCTTGGAGTTGGTCAGCAAACTTATGGAGCATGAATTGGGAATACTTGAGGAGTCTCGCCTCATGTTTTTAGGGATTACATTGATACTATTAGGAATACAGAGCCTTTGGCTCATATGTCTCCTGCTTCCACATTTGGCATCATTCCATTCACTCCTTCAGAGGATTACCCCCCTAGTTATGTAGAGGATACACTAATAGACATGGCAACAAGACAACTGAATGTCCAAGAAGTGGCTAACATCAGATTCCTGGAGCATGAGGATTTCATTGCCGATAGTGACTTCATTGCTTTCAAGGAGTTCACCGCATTCCTTTATCAACATAAAGGATCTCAAATTAGGAATAACATGAGAAATAGTGAAGAAGAGCAAAAACTTCAAAAGTTACAAGAGGAGATGGATCTTGTGATGAGAGAAATGGCACCTGAGAAGGGGAGACAATTGCTTAAGGAAGCTGGTGTGCTATTATACTTTGGATGGGACATGAACTCTGCCTTGTTGTTTGATGGATTCCTCAAGAAACAGGACCCAAGTAAGCAAATGATGCCAAAAGAGATTGATAAACTCTTTAGAGGATCAGGATATGATCTAGATTAGAAGGCTCTTCTACAATGGGCTATCTATCCCAAAGATAAAAGACCTATATTGGTTGATACAGAAGAATCTTTTGGACATTTGATGGTGCAACAGGTTGGAAAGACTAACCCTAGAACAACTGCCAAACTAAATTTGGATGTCGCTAAACTAAACCAAGATCAGATAGAGTTTCTAGTCTAAGAAAATTCTACATACAAAATCCTATATGAGAAAACCGATGAAGAAAAATAGAGGCTGCAAGCAAGATTGCTTTAGATTGATATAGGTACCAATCAAACAGGGATGACATACGGTGTTGATAGAGATGTTATGGATGCCTTGATAGACGCTATGTATTGGAGGAATAGGGCTGAAAAGACATCTCAACAAGTAGAAAAGGTACAACAAAAGATGGATAAGTTGATTCTGGAGATCATTGAACATAGGTTCAGAAGTATGATGCAAGTTGCAGAAATCTATTGGAAAACATACACTGGAATAGTCAGAGCTTTGAAAGAGCATGAAAGGCTCAGGTCTCAGTTGGAAGACATGATGAATGAAAACAGTCTAATTAATCCAGGTGAGAAAATTGAAGCTGAGGCTTACTTGAAGTCCCATGATGAATTGGCAAATCAATTGAGGAAAGAGCTTCAGAGGTTGGACGATGGGAATACCCCTAGGGTGCCCTCTTTTTACAGTAATGTTGAGTTAGTATTGTTCAAATAGTGGAAACAAGAGTTCATTGATGAGAAGAATCGAGTAGTAGCAGAGTTGGATCGTGACAAAGAATTGTCACTTTGTGTTAACCATATTCTATCCAATCATTTCCAGACAAAAAGCGACACGAGGACACTAAACAATGACGTTCTAATGTATAAAGATGATAAGTACATTCAACACATAGGAATGCTGAACTTGTTTATCTTCCAGTTTGTTAACAAAAGTGCTAATTAATAGTTATGTGCTGAAAAGCCACGATGCTTGGTGACAATGTATACCCTCATATAAATGAGGGAACTTTTGTAACAATAAGGATCATTAGAGAAGAAGCAGAATATAGCCTCAAGCTTACTATTGTACTATTTTGCAAACATACATAATATAATTAGTCATCTTTCCTTTCTGTATATGCTATGGATTACTGCATCTTTCTGTAGGTAGTTGCTTGTGATATTATCTAAAGGAGATAAGGTTGTTGGCATTATGTGAGCCAGTATGAGGACATAATGACATTGTATGTTATCATTGATGTCAATATGATGAAGAGAAGAGAACCGGTCTAACACTATGAACCAGTATTTGTGCCAAAGTGAAGCAGTGTGTTTGTTTAAGGTGAACCAGCATGTGGTTATGGGAACCGACACATGGAAGCTTTGTATGACTACCGATTGGTAGTCTCAACCTCACAGTTTCCGGTTGAAGTACTTCAAGCCTGTGTAGCTCAACCGGTGACTTTGTGTGATGAGTTTGCATTGTAACAAAGAACGGATCATGTTTCCATGTTAGCCTTGTGTGCGTGAAGGATCTTGCATGAAGGAGATTATTCCCATCTTCCTCGGGAATGTGCGAAGCCTGTAAACGGTGATAACGCATGATGGGTTATCAACCGCCATGAAATCAGTGGAAAATGAATGATGGAGAATGTCTTGAGATTGGATCAAGACTGTTGCATTTAATGCAATATGCTCAATGGTTAGGATTGAACCATTTGAATTCCTTAACCTAATAGGTTTAGGGTTGAGGGTTTATGCTACCAACCTATCTATTTCCTATAAGGTCAATGTTGTAGTTCTTTCTGAGGTTGTTGTCAAAAGTTGTGTGTGTGTATCCAAGAGATGAGATACGTGATTCTTGCCAGACCAAAGGAGAGAAGTGATACCTGCAGAGTGTAAGTGCAGAAGGTGAAGAGGAGCTAAAGCGGATCTACATTGGCATTGAGTGTTATTACCAGATCATTGTAATACCTATTGATTTCTAGCCACCTCAACAGTTGGGAAATCCCTTAACAGGGTAGCTTTAATTGGCTTACTATAAATCCTTTAACAGGGTGACTCAAAACCATTGAGTTCTTGAAATCCTCTAACAAGGTAACCTTTAACAGGGTTTAACCCTTAACTGGGTGATCCCTAATAGGATCGGTTCCTAACATAACATATTGTATCAATCTTTAACTGGAAAAGGCTCCTAACAGAGCAGACTTCTAAAGAGTTCAAAAACAAGCTTGTGGGTATTCATCCAGACCATGGTTTTTCCCAGTTGGGTTTCCACGTGAAAAATATGTGTGTTATATGTGATGTCTTTTTCATGTGATGATATGTTGTTTTCTGTCAAGCGGTGAATCATGTTAATCTAGTTGTTTATATATATATATATATATATATATATATATATATATATATATATATATCTTTGATGGTAGATTACCTATTCATACACTAGGGAGAAATGAAAATGAAGTATTAGATTGTATGAGAAGATAAGTGTCAATCGGTTTATTCTTGTCTCAGTTACTCTAGGTTTTGCTGGTTGTACTCTGTTTAAGACCGGTGTTACTGTTTGTCTACCTAAGCATAGTGTCTGTTGACAAACCGGTTTAGGATTGTGTTGTTGGTGTAAATAAATATTCATTATGGATATTTTTACACTTTACTTGAGTTAACTTAGGATAATGCATTTCTTCGTAGTTTGGATTTGAGACATTTAGGGAAGTGTGCACATAGGGATAGAGCTTGTAGGAGAAATTCCACCTTTTGTGGTCTTATTTTGTTGTTACACTTCACATTCAGTGGGTCATCCACCTCTTGTGGAATATTATATTATTTCTCCTACCTACCCCTAGTATTTCTTACCTACCATTGTTTCTCATTAAGCCACATGTCATGATTGTGTGCTCGTACATCCATATGGCCTTGCCTATATACGAAGGCCTATATTCATTGTATTGGTGAATCCAGTTGATCATTTTCATATTGATAAGAATACAGTTTGTTTTTGTCATTCTTTTGTCTCTATTTTTATACTTTTCATTGTGCCCTTGATCTTGGCAAAATCTCACATGGTATTAGAGCCATTGGGCCTTCATTGATTGGTTTTTGGAGACATTGTGGAAGGATTCTATTTTTGGATCTGAGGAACTATTCTTTTTGGAGGCATCTTGGAGTGTTTTCAACCTCACCATTGCATCCGAGAGGCTATTTCCATAAAAATTGAGTATAAATTCGACCTATTTTGGCAAAAATTGATTTTTGGGTGTGGAGGAAATTTTCTGCCCAATTCAAGCGATATGTCAGCTTCTGCCCAATCAGCAGTGCATAGTCAGCAGCACCCAATCAGCACCTAGTTAGCATTTTCTTTAGAAATTTTTAGACCCCTCTCTGTTCAGCAGTTTGGATTTTTGGGTCAACTTTGGAGGCCCATAACTTGCTCAATTTTGCTCCTTTTTGGGTGCAATTTTTTTTTATTTGGGCTAATTTTTCATGCTCTTCATAGTGGTGTGGTTATTTTCTAGTTTTGGTTCATAGGGTTTTCAAAATTTTCAGATTCTCTTAGCTGTACCTATCCAATCCTCAATTCTACAACTTCAAGGGCCTCGTTTGAGCTCATACGACCTCCTTTTCAGGTGCCGTTTTTTTTTAAAGTGCATTTTTTTTTCATCTACTTTCATAATCTATGATCAAATTTTAGAGATTTTATGTAGAAATTGTACTTTTAGATATTGGTCTTATTTGGCCTATTTGGTACTTGTAAATTGCTTGGATCTTAGTTTAGATCTCTTGCATTATTAGTTTGAATCTCTTTTGGCCTTATTGAGGCAGTTGTAAAATTGAAATCAGAAGTCCACTTTGCCATTTTTTGCAAGTGGCCCATTGTACATGCACTAAGTATAAAGTGCCAAATCATCACTTTTGGGGGGGTTCGTTGATTGAGTGAATTTGGGGGGGTGTCTTGTGTGATTGTGCCTCTCTTTCCTTGTTCTCTTTCATTTTTGTTGCAATGAGTCCTCATAAATTTCCACCTTTAACTCCACATAATTATGCATCATGGAAAATTAAAGTATGGAGCAAATTAATGGAAAAAGGTCTCATGCATTACATAGATGGAACAATAGCAGCAACACTTGATCCTAAGGCTGATCCTAATGCTCAATTAGAATGGATCACTAAGAATTGCATGGCTCTTGGAACTTTGCGCAAGTATGTATCAGATGACCTCATCTTTCATATTGAAAAGTGTACTACAATCAAAGATGCTTGGGATATGTTTCAAAAATTGTATGGTCAAGTTGATGAAATCAGAGGTTATAAGATTGACAATGAGCTCACCAACTTGGATCCCAAGAGTTTTGATACAATCCAAGATTATGTCACCAAAGCAAATGAGCTAAGAACAAAGCTTAAGGATTGTGGAATTGACAAAAAGGATGCTCAGTTGATATTCAACTTGTTGGACAAGCTTGCACCAGAATATGCAACATTTGTGTCTAGCTTCCAAACTCATCATTTGACAGTGGGAAGTTCCTATGTTATGCCTTCATTTGATGCTTTCATAGAAATTTTGATATTGGAATAATCTAAGTTGTTCAACATGGGGTTTCTCAAGTCTTCAAAGTCCAAGGCTTTGGTGGCTAATCAAGGGAATCAAGGAAGTCAATGCAAAGATTCCAACAAGAAGAAGAAGCAATCTAAGTCACAGCCACAATAGGAAAAAGGACAATCATCCTCTCCATCACAAGGCAATTTTTCATCCTCTTCCAAGAAGGGGACACCACCTAAGAAGGATAAGCCAACTTGTGCATATTGCAAGAAGTATGGTCATGATGAGCATCGATGCCACACAAAGCAAGTTGATGAGTTAACTAATCTTCTTAAGAAAAACAACATCAACTTGCCATCTGCCTACACAAAGAAGGATTCATCTCCTTCCTCTTCCTCATAGTCTAAGGGAAAAGGGCAAGCATTTGTGGCTACAACAAGTTCTTCATAGCAGTGGATACTTGACTCAGGTGCCTCATATCACATGGGTTCTACAAAGGAGCAGTTTACTTCATTGGAGCCATCTAAGGTACCTCACATTTACATAGGTGATGATACACAAGTAGAGGTTGAAGGCAAAGGTTCAGTTGACATGGATGATAGAACATTTGAGAATTTTCTCTATGTTCCTAACTTGTCTACCAACCTTCTCTCTATCTACCAAATCACTCACTATGGAAATGGGAGAAAGGTTGAGTTTACACCAGATTTAGTTGTGGTAAAGGAACTTGATGATGATGCCTTGGTAGCAGTGGAACAAGTCAATGACAACTCAAGGCTTTATTCATTCTCCCACTTTGTGCCAAGTTCACCTTCTAGGGCCTTTCTTACTCATTGAAATTTAGAAAGTAAGATATGGCATGAGTGGTTTGGTCACCTCAACTACCGCTATCTTCAACAGCTTAGCACTAAAGACATGGTCATAGGTCTACCTTAAATCAGTTTTTCAGAGGGTGTATGTTCAGGTTGTTCCATGGGAAAGCATCCCGAGGAAAAGTTTGATAAAGGGAAAGCTTGGAGAGCTTTGGAAGTTCTTCAACTTGTTCACAATGATGTAGCAGGTCCATTTCCAGCATCTTCATTTAGTAAGGCCTGCTATGTCCTCACCTTCATTGATGACTACTCCCACTTTACTTGGGTCTACTTTCTTATTCATAAGAGTGAAGTATTTGATAGATTTCAAGACTTCAAGACTCGTGTGGAGAAGCAATCCAGGAAAGTGGTGAAGATTCTTCGCACAGATAATGGAAGGGAATATGTGAACAAAAGACTTGAGGATTTTTGTACATTTGAGGGGATTGATCTTCAGCATTATGTCGCTTCACTCCACAGCAAAACGGAGTTGCAGAACGTAAGAATAGAACTCTCAAAGAAATGGCTAGCTATATGATACATGCACATTCTCTTGATCCCGCCTTTTGGGCAGAGGCTATTAGTTGTGCCACACACATCCAGAATCAGGTTCCTCACAAAGCTTTGCAAGGTATTACTCCTTTTGAGGCTTGGGCTAGTAGGAAACCAATTGTGAGACATTTCAGAGTCTTTGGGTGTCCAGCATGGGCTTGCATACCTCCACAAAAACACAAGGCATTGGAACCTCTGAGTCGGCCTTGCATATTTGTTGGATATCCTGAGGGTGTTAAGGCATATAGATTGATGGATCCTGAGACACATGAGGTGTTCATTGAGAGGAGTGTTCACTTTGAGGAAAGCTCTCCTAGCTTAGCCTCTCTACCTCCTCCACCTTCCTCCATTATGGATAGTGATGCTAGTGATTCAGATGATGATACTCCTTCTACTCCGACTCACAGGGTTACACCTCTGTAGGGTCCACTTGCAGTTGAGGAGCTTGATTCTCCACCTCCACCTAGACCTCGTTGGGCTCGATAGACACTTGAGTCCATGGGTTCTCTTGTTGGGGATATTTCAGATACATGGAGAACTTGATCACAACATCAGGATCTTCCACATGCATTCATTGCTACTGCTTCCAATCCACATACATTTTGGGAAGCATCAGGGGTTCCTGAGTGGGACCAAGCTATGGAGGAAGAGTATAGTTCCTTGATGAGAAACAACACATGGGATTTAGTCCATCTCCCTAAGGGGAGAAAGATGGTTTGATGTAAGTGGATCTATTGGACCAAGTATGTTGCGGATGGTAGTGTGGATAAGTATAAGGCTCATCTTGTTGTGAAAGGTTTCTCTCAGGTTGCAGGTGTTGACTATACTGAGACCTTTGCGCCCATAGCCAAGATGAACTCCATTCGCTTGACACTTGCTATTGTTGCAGCTCATGGTTGGGTTGTACATCAAATGGATGTGAAGAGTGTTTTTCTTCATGGTGATCTTGATGAGGAGATTTATATGGAGCAGCCACAGGGTTTCATCCAGGATACTTCCTTGGTTTGCAGACTAAGGAAATCTCTCTATGGCCTTAAGCAGGCCCCCAGGGCTTGGTATGCCAAGATGGATTCTTTTCTTCTCTCAGTAGGGTTCACCAGGTGTCATTTGGATTTGAATGTCTATATTTTGTGATAGGATGACTCTCACTTGATACTTGTGCTCTATGTTGATGATTTGATCATTATAGGGAGTACCGCATCCATCATTAGCAGGGTCAAATCTGCTTTGCATGACAGATTTGCTATGACTGACTTGGGTCTTTTGCACTACTTTCTCAGGATAGAGATTTCACAGTCAACTTCCAGGATTACACTATCGCAACCCAAGTATGCTCTTGATCTACTTGCACGCTTTCATATGGCTGATTGTAAGCCTGCACCGACTCCCTTTCTTTCTAGAGTCAAGCTTGAGGCTCAATGTTCTTCTCCACCAGTTGATGCCACTTTGTATCATCAACTTGTGGGTAGTCTCATCTACTTGACCCATACATGCCTTGATATTTCATTTGCAGTTGGCATGGTTTCCCGCTTCATGCAGGAACCACATGAGCTTCATTGGAAAGCCGCCAAATGCATCCTTCATTACATCTAGGGTACACATCACTATGGGATTCACTATGCAGCAGGCACAGGACTTTGCTTGGTTGGTTACACAGACTCTGATTGGGCTGGAGATCTTGATGATTGTACGTCTACTTTTAGTTATAGTTTTCACCTTGGTTCAGGCCCCATTTGTTGGTAGAGCAAGAAGCAGCATGCTATTTCTCTTTCTTCGACTGAGGCTGAGTATCTAGGTGCTATTAATGCAGCGACTAAGACCATTTGGCTTTAGCAGATTCTCGCAGAGTTTGGGTTCACCACTCCATGACCGACAGTTCTACATTGTGATAATCAGAGTACTATTGCAATCTCGAAGAACCTAGTCTAGCACCTAGCAGACCAAACACATCAAGATTCATATGCACTATATCCGAGATCTCATTGAAGAGAAGGTCATTGATTTGCAGTATTGTCCTACAACGGAGCAGGTTGCTGACATATTCACTAAACCTTTCACTGAGAGTAAGTTCTAGCAGTTGTGAGCTCTCTTTGGGGTGCAGGATGTGTCATTAGGGGGGGTCAGCTGACTTCTCCTTCCTCTCTTATGGGGGGGACTTTTTCCTCTTTGAGGTTTTCTCCATCTTCTTTGAGAGTCTTTTGTACATTCATCTCTCTTTTGGGGGGGAATTTTTTCCCACTGGGTTTTCTCCTTTTCTCCGTTTGTGAGAGATTGCATTACATGGTTTTGCTTGCATTTGCATATTGTACATGGGTACCTATCATGGCCTAGTAGCTGGGACCCATCTCGCATTATTGACTTGAGTCTTCATTCCCCTAAGTTGCACTTAAGGGGGGGTGTTGGAGTAAATAAATATTCATTATGGATATTTTTACACTTTACTTAAGTTAACTTAGGATAATGCATTTTTTTGTAGTTTGGATTTGAGACACTTAGGGAAGTGTGCACATAGGGATAGAGCTTGTAGGAGAAATTCCACCTTTTGTGGTCTTGTTTTGTTGTTACACTCCACATTTGGTGGGTCATCCACCTCTTGTGGAATATTATATTATTTCTCCTACCTACCCCTAGTATTTCTTACCTACCCTTGTTTCTCATTGAGCCACATGTCATTATTGTGTGCTCGTACATCCATATGGCCTTGCCTATATAAGAAGGCCTATATTCATTGTATTGGTGAATCCAGTTGATCATTTTCATATTGATGAGAATATAGTTTGTTCTTGTCATTCTTTTGTCTTTATTTTTATACCTTTCATTGTGCCCTTGATCTTGGCAAAATTTCACATGTGTTTTTGTCTATACTGATTCACCCCCCCCTCTTAGTACCAGTTTGGTACTATTCGTTCATCATTGAGTTATCAATTGGTATCAGAGCATCCTCTAGGTCCTTTGTGTTATAAGTTTAATTACTTGAGGTAAATATCCCAGTCTAATGATGAAGAGGGAAGGTCTAAAGTTTAACAGAGAAAATTTTAGTATATGGAAAGACAGAATGAAGATATACATCAGAAGCATGGGTGCTCAACACTAGAGCTATGTTGAGAATGCCTATGTTTCTCCTACCGGTACTCTCACCGATGACCAAAAGAGAGAGATGCAGGAGAATGGGCAAGTCATGGAAGCCCTAATTAGTAGTTTATCTAACATTGAGTTTATTGATTTCCAAGATAAGATAAATCCCAAAGAGGTATGGGATACTCTTGAAAATATCTATGGTGGTGATGAGCATGTAAAACAAGCTAAGGAAGAAAGCCTTAGAGGGAAGTTTGAAGACATGTAGATGGTTGAAGGTGAGACCATTCAACAGTATGGAATAAGAATCAAAACCATTGTTGGAGGTATCAAGAGTGCAGGTGGTAAAATGGAAGATTCCACTATGGTAAGCAAAGTCCTGAGATCCTTATTATCGGTCTATGCAATAAGGGTTGCTGCTATTCAGGAGTTGAGATCAATAGACAAGACTAAGGTATCTGTAGACTCCATCATTGCAAAGTTGACAACCTATGAGCTAAATAGTTTTGATGGCAGTGTTCAAAAGACTGAATCACCTTTTAAAAGCTTCTATTGTACCATCTAGAAAAGGAAAAGAAGCTAGCACTAGTGGTGAACCAAGATAGAGCAAAGAAATGGATGATGAGGAGATTTTGATGGCATTTGAAGCCCTCCTTGCTAGGAAACTTCCTAAAGGAATTGGCAAATACAAAGGTAAGCTACCTTTGAAATGCTTTTCTTGCAACCAAATAGGACATATTGATGTAAACTATCCTAATGGTGACAACAAGGACAAACCGGAAAGGTTCAAGATATTCAAAGGAGGAAATCGGAGAAACTATTTTGTGGCAGTTGATGAAAGTGTCACAGATGAAGAATCAGAGGATGAAGTAAATGAAGATATTGCATTTGTTGTTGTCAAGGAAGATGTGTTAGACAAGAAGGCTCTTGTCTCACGCTTTGATAATTCCAATGAGTGGATTATTGACAGTGGTTGTTCTCACCACATGACTGGTGACCAGAGCAAGTTTCTATTCTTGGAAGAGTATTATGGTGGTGTGGTTCACTTTGGTAATGATGCACCATGTATGGTCAAAGGTAGAGGGTCCATCTCTCTGAATGGCAAAAGTAGTGCTGACAATGTGTATTGGGTTGATGGTCTCAGACACAACCTTCTGAGTGTTGCCCAGCTGAATGATAGTGGTCTCACTCTGGAATTCAAGAATGGAGTTTGCAGAATCAAATGAAAAAGTGGTGAATTGGTGGCCACCGGTATACAGACCAAAGGTAACCTATTTTAGCTGAATGCAAAAATAAGTACATGTCTTATGGCTAAATTTGATGATAGCTAGATATGGAATAGGAGACTCTGCCATGCAAACTTTGATAACATTGTGAAGGCCAGTAAGATCAAGGTAGTTAGAGGGTTGTCGGTGCTAAGAAAACCAGATAATACCTTGTGCAGAGAGTGTCAATTGGGGGAAATGTCTTCCTCAACCTTTAAAGGTAAACCTTTCACTGCTGACAATTTGCTTGATCTTGTGCATACTAATTTGTGTGGTCCTATGAAAACTAGGAGTGTGCAGGGTGATAGCTACTTCATGATTCTCACTAATGACTGCTCAAGAATGATGTGGGTCACATTCTTGAAAGATAAGTCTGAATCTTTTGTAAAGTTCAAATCTTTCAGAGCATTAATGGAGAAGGAAAGCGGTAAAAGGATCAAGAGCCTGAGAACTAATCAAGGAGGGGAATTCACTTCCAGTGAATTCAACAAGTACTATGAAGAACATGAAATCAAGAGGCAACTGTCTACCCCCAGAATCCACAACAGAATGGCCTAGCAAAGAGGAATAACCAGACTGTGGTTGAAGCAGCTAGAACTATGTTGATTCAAGGAAAGGTAGCCCACACCTTTTGGAGTGAAGCGGTGAGCACTGCAGTCTACACAATGAACCGGGTACTCATGAAGAAAGGTAAGGATAAAACTCCTTATGAGTATTGGACTGGTAAGACACCTATGGTTAGCTACTTTAGAGTGTTTGGTAGCAAATGTTACATCAAGAGGAGTGAACACCAGAGAAAATTTGATGCGAAATATGATGAGGGAATATTCCTAGGGTATTCCACCAAGAGAAAAGCTCTCAAGTGTTTCAATAATAGGACTCAGAGAATTATGGAAAGCATCAATGCAAGAGTTGATGAAACCTCTGAGAAAACTAAGGAAACCGATAGTGAGTAAGCTGTAAATGAACCGGTTGTTAGTCAACCAAGTACCAGTAATAGTGTTCCTACACCAGTAGATGTAGATGCTGATACTGATGGAGATGAGGATGAAGAAGAAAAGCAAGAGGAATCTATCAAGACCATTCCTCGGTATGTCAAGCTGAATCATGATCCTAAGTAGATCATAGGAGATAAGGATGCAAGAATCCTTACAAGAAGAAAGGTCAGAGAAAACTCATGTATGATCTCTGAACTTGAGCCTAAATCATTCAAAGAGGCACATAAAGATGAAGACTGGATCAAGGCAATGGAAGAGGAACTTGACCAGATAGAGAAAAATGGTACATGGTCTTTGGTACCCAGACCAGAGCATAAAAATATCATTGGTACCAAATGGGTTTTCAGAAATAAGCTCAATGAGGATGGCACAATGATTAGAAACAAAGCCAGACTGGTGTGCAAAGGATATGGCCAAGAAGAAGGAGAAGACTATGGAGAAACCTTTGCTCCTATAGCTCTATTAGAAGGAGTTCATATGCTTCTTGCATATGCAGCCTTTAAAGGATTCAAAGTATATCAAATTGATGTAAAATCTACATTCCTAAATGGTCTACTTGAAGAGGAAGTGTATATAGAGAAACCAGATAGGTTTTCCCTATCTGAAGATAGTGACATGGTGTGTAGGCTACATAAAGCCGTATATGGCCTAAAGCAGGCACCTAGAGTATGGTATGAATGCCTGCACTCCTATCTTGTGAAGATTGGATTTGAGAGAACAAGTGAAGATACAAATATCTACTTGAAGTCTAAAGGAGATCAGATCCTGATCTGTGAGGTATTTGTTGATGACATTATCTTTTGTGGAGATGACAAGATGAGTCATGAGTTTGTTGATGAGATGAAGAAAGAGTTTGGGATGTCTCTCATAGGGGAGATTAAGTTCTTCATTGGACTGTAGATCCAGCAGATGAAAGATGGAATCTTAATCACTCAGTCCAAGTATGTCAAAGAGGTGTTGAAGACCTTTGGCATGGAAGATAGCAAACCAGTTGGTACACCAATGGTGACTGGTTGTAAATTATCCAAAGAGGATGACTCAGCATTGGTTCATGAGAAGGGATACCGATCAATGATTGGTAAGTTGCATTATATAGTGCATAGCAGACCAAATATTGCACATGCAGTTGGCATTACTGCAAGGTTCCAGAAAAGCCCAACAGAATCCCACTTGGTTGCAGTCAAGCGGATTCTTAGGTATCTGAAGGGAACTATTGATTATGGATTGTGGTATCCATATAGCAAGGATTTCAACTTGAAAGTATTCACAGATGCTAATTGGGCAGGTAGTGTAGATGATCGGAAGAGCACAACTAGTGGTGCATTCTTTCTCGGTGGTAGAGTGGTCTCATGGATGAGTAAGAAGCAGAGTTGTATCTCTTAGTCTACAGTGAAAGTAGAGTATGTTGCAACTTTCATGAACTGCACTTAGACAATTTGGATGAAGCATGTATTGAATGGCTTCAAAGTTCCTATATCTGAACTGGTAAGTATATTTTGTGACAATACTAGTGCAATTAGCATCTCCAAGAATCCGGTTTTACATTCTAGAACCAATCACTTTGAGCTTAAGTATCATTTCTTGAGGGAAAAGGTTCAGAACAAAAAGATTGCACTGGAACATGTTTCCAGTAAGGAGCAGTTAGCAGACATATTCACCAAGCCTCTCCCAAAGGCTACATTTATGTACTTAAGAGGTGAATTAGGGGTTCTTCCCCTTCAGGAAGTAAACTAAAGGTATATACTCCACATTAGTCAAGTATTGCATAGTCAAATTTTTCTTCAGGATTGATGTGTTGAAGGATGCTACTCCTCAGGGGGAGCAGCATAATGGAATAGGGAAGGTTGTGCCTCCACTTTGCCATTGTTGTCAAAGGGGGAGAAGAAGAGAAGCAGAGAAAATATCTGTAGAAATTGGGGGAGAAGATGTGAAGTGGAGAGATATCTTTGTATATTGCCATCAATGCCAAAGGGGGAGATTGTTTGCATTATGTGAGCTGGTATGAGGACATAATGACATTGTATGTTGTGATTGATGTCAATATGATGAAGAGAAGAGAACCGGTATAATGCTATGAACCGGCATTTGTGCCAAAGTGAAGCGGTGTGTTTGTTCAAGGTGAACCGACATGTGGTTATGGGAACCAGCACATGGAAACTTTGTATGACTATCGGTTGGTAGTCTCAACTTCAGGGTTTCTGGTTGAAGTGCTTCAAGCCTGTGTGGCTCAACCGATGACTTTGTGTGATGAGTTAGCATTGTAATGAAGAACAGATCGTGTTGCCACATTAGCCTTGTGCGTGTGAAGGATCTTTTATGAAGAAGATTGTTCCCATCTACCTCAGGAATGTGTGAAGCATGTAAACGGTGATAACGCATGATGGGTTATCAGCCGCCATGAAATTGGTGGAAAAAAAATGATGGAGAATGTCTTGAGATTGGATCAAGACTGTTGAATTTAATGCAATATGCTCAATGATCGGGATTTAACTATTTGAATTCCTTAACCTAATAGGTTTAGGGTTTAGGGTTTATGCTACCGACTTGTCTCTTTCCTATAAGGTTGATGTTGTGTTTCTTTCTAGGGTTGTTGGCAAAAGTTGTGTGTGTGTATCCAAGAGATGTGATATGTGATTCTTGCCAGACCAGAGGAGAGAAGTGATACCTGCAGAGTGTAAGTACAGAAGGTGAAGAGGAGCTAAAGTGGATCTGCATTGGCATTGAGTGTTGTTACCAGATCATTGTAATACCTATTGATTTCTAACCACCTCAACAATTAGGAAATCCCTTAACATGGTAGCTTTAACTGGCTTGTTGTAAGTCCTTTAACAGGGTGACTCAAAATCATTGAGTTCTTGAAATCCTCTAACAAGGTAACCTTTAATAGGGTTTAACCCTTAACTGGGTATTCTAGCCATCCCTTAACTGGGTGATCCCTAACAGGATCGGTTCCTAACATAATTTTTTGTATCAGTCTTTAACCGGACAAGGCTCCTAACAGAGAAGACTTCTAAAGAGTTCAAAAACAAGCTTGTGGGTATTCATCCCCACTGTGGTTTTTCCTAGTTGGGTTTCCACATGAAAAATATATGTGTCATATGTGATGTCTTTTTCATGTGATGATATGTTTTCTGTCAAGCAGTGAATCATGTTGATCTAGCTGTTTATATATATATATATACATATATATATATATATATATATATATATATCTTTGATGGTAGATTACATGTTCATACACAAGGGAGAAATGAAAATGAAGTCTTAGATTGTATGAGAAGATAAGTGTCAACCAGTTTATTCTTGTCTTAGTTACTCTGGGTTTTGCTGGTTGTACTCTGTTCAAGACCGATGTTACTTTTTGTCTACCTAAGCACAGTGTCTGCTGACAAACCGGTTTAGGATTGTGTTTTTGTCTGTACTAATTCACCCCCCCCTCTCAGTACCAGTTTGGTACTATCCATTCATCATTGAGTTACCAAAGGTTACTTGTGTTCTTCCAGTAAAACTTTGTGTTTCATATTATGGATTTGAATAAAATATTTACTTGCAAATATAGTTTTGTATATAGTGCGCCTGCATATTATCTCAACCATGGTGTGCCTAAATATGTATATAGTTTTGTTTATAGGTGGAAAGCTTGAGGTTCAATGTCAAACTTGGTTGCTCTGATACCATATGTAATATTCCATTAATTCTATACATAAAGAAAATAAATTGTGATCTATATTAAGATAAAAAAAATTAAACATTTCAAAATAAAACATAACTACTTCAGTTCAAGGAGAAAAATAACTAAATGTTCTTCAACATAATAAGAATCTAACTAATTTATCTAAAAGGAAGGTAATATTTTAATGATAAAAAAAATTGAACAAATATTATTAAGCTAATCAATATGAGAAAGGAATTCAAATGGCCAGTTTCATCACTTAGATAAAGCATCACCATCTTGGCCAAGGTTTTAACATTGCAAGCACCAATGCGTTGTTAGTGTTCACCTCCCTTGCTCGACTTGTACATCCAATTCTTGAGCTCAACAACCTCACTAGTTACCAACCATCTAAACAAGCCATTTGCTTAATGTGTACTAACAATAATGGTTATTAATGACCATCATATGATAAATAGCATACACTTGAGCCAACTAACTCATTGGTTTACTAACCAACTATCTAGTGAACTGCTTAATGTCTACTAAGAATAATAGTCATAAATGACCATCATAAGATGATTAACATACACTTGAGTCAGTTGATTCATTGGTTATAGAACTTCTAGGTTTAGTTGATCCAATTTGTTACATAATAGTCTCATGTCTACTGACATTAACGGTTTACAAGGACCTTCATGGGATTGTGACATAACCTAACAAGCCAACTACTACAAATCCCCTATCTCTAACAAGCTTCAACTGTCATTATGGAATTAAACCTAATACAACATTGGTTCCCTTATTTAGCTAAATTAACACATCATATTATGACTCAACAAAAAATACAAGTTCTAATATATTTTTTTGTCTTTCTATATTCCCAAAAGTATGCATCTAATTGATGATAAGAATCCTTCTTCAGGTCTTGCAATCATGGAGACTGGTTATAATCTAATTATAACCGATGTGCATTAATTCCAAGATGAACTATATTTGGTTGAACTATGAATTAAGAGTGGAAAACAGATAAACATAGAAAACAAATAAACATAGAATAGCTACAAATTATAGAAAGGTATTGTGACTATAAGATAGAAACCATCCTAGGAGCCTTCAATATATCAAAAGTTGAGAAAGTAGCAAGCTTACTGTACAAAGACAGTGATCACTATAAAGTTGCAGTCAAGTTCAAAGCATTGATTTGTGGGAACAAAGGGTTTCATATGGGGATAGAGCAGTCTCATGAAATATCATGACAGTCATAATCATAATCTAAAGAGTAGCCAAATCTTCAAGATAGATTTGTGATAGTGCAGTCATTTTGTTGAGCATCAAATCTGAATTAAGTAAAATATCTTGATTTGAGAAATTAAATCATAAAAGCCATATCTCTTTGGAAGAAATCATCATTTTCATTGATACTGTAATAACCCATAAGTTATCGAACAAGTCTAAAAGCATTCTATCGAAGTATCTAAGATTCAAATAGTATCGATGAGACCCAATGATGTCTCATCAATTTAAAAGGGGCATCGAAGAAAGCAAATGCCGATCAACTTCAGAAAGGACTCATCAAAGATAGTAACTCCATCGATAAAAGATATCGAGGAAAGTGGAGATGGTTCTCATCAACAAGAAAAGGTCTTTGAGGATATAACACTATCAGTGCAAAAAGACTCACCGAAAGAGATGGTCCCACCAACAAAAGGTATCGAAGAAAGCAGAGGTGGCCCCCACCAATGAGAAAAGGCTTTTGAAGAAACAATATCATCGATGCAAGATAAAGAAGATTCACCGAAAGAAGCATTCTCATCAAAAAAGTGATATCGATAAGGATATGAGTTTCCATGGGAGGATAAAAGAACTCACCAAAGTCCAAAGTCTCTTTGATATGAAACCCGGTGGACAACAAAAAGATTTCGATGAGAATATGAATTTCGAGGAGACTAAAAGGCATGTCTCCAATACACATGGTTTCATTGATACAACTTTATTGGTGGAAGATGACAAAGAGAGGATAAAAGGGGCTTCGGTGAGACAACAGACCCATTCATCGAAGGAGCATAGTGATATTGATGGAAAAAGCATTTCGATGGAAAAATAAAGGAAGTCACCGAAGCCCAGGGTTTCTTCGACATAAAAAGGGACCAATGGATACCAGATAGGTATCGATGAGGAGACAGTAATACTCAATTTGTTTATCTTCTAGTTTGTTAAACAAAAAATATTGGTTACCGGTTATATGCTGAAAAGCCACAATGCTTGGTAATAATGTATACTCTCATATAAAGGGGGGAGCTTTTGTAACATGAAAGAGAATTAGAGAAGGAATAGATTATAGCCTTAGGCTTACCATTGTACTATTTTGGCAAATATACATAATAGAATCAGTCATTTTCCTTTGCATTTATGTTGTGGATTATTGCATTTCCTATAGGTAGTTGCTTATGATATTATCTAAAGGAGACAAGGTTATTCGTGTTCTTCCAGTGAAATTCTGTGTTTCATATTGTAGATTTGGATCAAAAGGATTTACTAGCGAATTGGTATTGTTCCTGGTATTTCTTCCTTGGATGGTCTCTTAAAAGCTAGGGTTAAATTCATTCAAGCGGTTTACAATATAGACATTGAAGTAGAGCTCATAAGAAACAATAACTGACAGACTCATTGAGAGGTGGTGGGTTTAAAAATTGTCTCATAAGTTTACACAATAAGTCATAAAGAAATATAAAGACTCTGTAGCCCAAACAACGAAGAAAGGCACTGGTCATCTATAGAATACAATTCATCAGTTCACATTTCATTTTAAAGCAATAGGAGTAGCTGAGTAGGAAATATAGAGTAGACTATAAATAGTGTATATACATAAATTTCAAGCACATAAATCAAATAATTTCTACAACAACAATCTTGAACTCATATGCTATATCTCCATCCTGGCAATTTATGCCATTCTGAGATGCATTAGGTTAGCCTCAGTCACTAGAACACAATTTGCAACATGCATTAGGAGTTGTCCTCCTTACAAATAGTGCAACATTAAAAAGTTATTATCAAAGCTACAACCACAATTCAAAGAGGAAGCTTACAAAGATAGGACAAAGCTAGGTACAGTCATAAGTCAATGCAAATTCATAGTTGAAACTTAGTCCAAAATAGTGAAGAAGTGCAACAAATGACATGAGAAGTCTAAAGAAGTATTATAGCAATCATGAGTCAAGGATTAATGAAGAGATTTTTTGCATCCATGATACAATCCTTAAAAGCATCCATGATACAATCTCAAACACACTTTTTACCATTCTCTTGGTGATTGTCCCCAATTGTGTATGTCTTTCTTATGTATGAAAATGGCATTTTGCAGCTTTCCACCGACCATGTATTTGAGATGTCTTTGATTTAGATATGGAATGAGCTTAGTCATAGAGTGAGACTAGGGAGTGGGACCATCTCAACCATGGTGTACCTACATATGTATATAGTTTTGTGTATTCATTAAAGATTTTCATTTAATTTTAATCAACTAAAGAGCAATATTCATGACTTACAAGTAATAAAAAAACTTACAAGGATGAGGCATATTCATTACTCACAAGTAATAAAAAAACTTACAAGGATGAGGCATATTCATAACTTTTACAGTCCTACCTTGGATATCAACACTAGAAGCAACTCATATTGTTCGTGTACAGACAAGACAATATGGCAGTTCATTATACCTAGCAACTTGTGGTGTTGTTGTTCATGTTGGCTCTATTGGACCCTGCAATTAAGATTCAATATACATTATTCAATAAGATTAATTGTGCAACATAATGAAATATTGAAAAGTGTGTTACCTTGTTGAGCTTTGCTTGGTTCAAGAATAGTTTAATATTCTCTACTTAATAGGGCCAACCACGTGAAGGTGGAAGCTCATTTGGCCCCTCCCCCACCTAACATCACTCTAAATTCCCCATTATCATCTTATAACATTCATTCATTAATTCTTTCTACCATTAATAAAATATAGCATTCATTCATTAATATCACATAACATTCATTAACACATAACATTGATTAACATTAATTAACATGCAACATTCATCAATATTAATTAACACATATCATCCATAACCATTATTTAGCACATAATTACATTCACTAACACATAAAAATCAGTCATTATCAAATAAGTTAGATTACAATCATTTATTTCTTTGTTTTTTCTTTGAAGCTATGAAAAGACTAATTGGAACATCGGTTTCTTCATCATTTCCCCCCTCTGCAGATGTTCCGCCAACTTCTCACGATCTCAATGTATGCCTAGTCCTATACTGAGGATGAGGACACTAAAGCGAAGGGGGGTCCTCTGCAATAACAAAGAAATGGGTTAAATTAAAAAAAAAAAAGTATTGTTACAAGTATTTCATTAATTTAGAGAACATAATTGTTGTGCTCTTTACCTGATGGGGCCACATCATTTTGTGTAGCCTCAACCTCAACATGATGAACACCCTCTAGATCATCTAGAGTTGAAATACTGAAGGTTACATTAATGCTGAACACCAATTGCAATTATATTTGTTTAAAGCAATAATAGTGGTCCGCTTTACCTAAGTGGGGAACATCACGTTCTTGAGGTTGTGTACCCAAATCATGCTTCACTTGCTCACCACCGACTACATGCTCTAAAATATTAACAAAAAAGGTTACATTAATTACTACTCTAATTATAAATTAAGATGTTTAATTGTATTAATAGCTAAATAAATAAATTTGAATAGCAAATGAATACCTCCACTACTCGGATGCACGTCTAGACCTTCATGTGCAGGTGGTGTTTCACAATTAGCAGGCTGCATTCCAATGACATGCACATTGTTATCATTGCTTGCTTATTTAAAAAAAATATAGTCACTTTATGTTGGAACTCAACATCAATTAGATTATTGGCAAAGTATTCAATTTGAAACAACTTCCATTTAGCACATTTACCTGTGTGACGGATGCACTCGAATGTTGTGTATGCCCACTCAATTCTCATAGCTGATCAGCCACGGTTGAATAGCCTTGCTAGTAGGCAATTCTCTTGTCATCTTTTGTGGGTGCTCTATTGAATTCAGAGCCCTACATTTTTGCTTGGGAATTTTGCTTACATTGTTTGATAAATTTTTTTTTTTGCAATTTATTAATATTTTGATGCAATATTTTTAACATGAGATACTTACAATTCATGCAGCAAGTTTCAAGTAACCACCAAAGCCGAGTTTGTGTTGCCCGTGCTTTTCTTGCCTTGCTTTGGTTTCCTTTGACGTGTCACTCAGTCTATAAAAAGTTTCAAATATGTTAGATTATATAAATATAAAGAGAAATTAATTAGTACATAATTACATTCTTAATAGTATCTCATACCTTCTTCTTGCGTCTAGTGGTGTATTTCATTTTTTCCTTTCAATTATCTCCTTGGCATCCAAAATTAGGTCCTTTCACTCCCTCTCTGGAATCACGGGGGGAAGCTCATACTTTAGGTTCCTCTCCAAATGGGTCCTGTATTGGTCCCTCACATACTTTAGATATGTGCCAGCTTTTTCAAGGAGCTTGGTTTTGTCAAAGGTGTCATTTCCAAACCACTCAACCATTTGGTTTGTCAATTCATCTTTTAACCTTTTTTCTTGGTCATTCCACCTTTTAAAGAAAAAAAAAACCTGTTAGATTCAGAAATGAACTGAAGCTACATTTATTACACTTCAAGAAATGGATCAAAGGAAAACTATTCTAGCAATGATATGAAATCAAAAATGGATAAGGGTTAGTTCACATATGATGTACCACCTTTTATGTATGGTGGGCCCAAATATCTGCAATGCAATGTCACTAAGATGTTTATAGAAAATATCATTGCCTGAAAAAAATTCATGTGATCATTAGTCCAAAACAAGTGATCATAAAGTAAATTACAATTAGAGTATATATAATAATAATTTTAAAGTACCTGGAACCTTTTGTATCTTTAAGGGAAGCATTTCTTCATCGCTCACCACCAATGTGGCCTGCAACGTTCCCATACTAGCAATACAAGAAGATCCAAGAAATGATGGTATGTTATCAGTAGTAGTCGCCTCTAGCACATCCTCATGTGCATCTCCTCCTGCAAAAGATGAATCCACTATGAAATGGCATTAGAATTCAAGAAAGAACGCTTGAAGGAAAATAAACACATGACAGAAGATAGAGAAAAAGAGGGATCTACCAACAGTGGGTGGGCCAATATGATGTGCACTAGAGGATGTTTGCATGATACGTGTTACCGACATTGCAGTCGGCAATATAGGTGAGGGTGACCTCTGGTGAGGTCACGACGACATTTGTACAATAACATTGACAACACCTAAAGAATAATACATTAAATATATCAAACATTAAATATATGAAAAGTGCAATAATTGTAAATAAGGATGAACCTTTATTTTGAAAATTGACAGTATCAAGTATGATGTGTTTTGGGTACTCAGAGTGATAAGCCAAGAAAGTGATAATACAAGAAAATCGTCATCACCTGAAGATCCTGCAACACCCTGATCATGGGAACGACTTTCATGAGGGCAGATAAATTGCTGTAAAAATAATACATACATATTTTAGTTAATGACATAAAAGAGAATAAAATATAAACCATTATTGAACTTTTGTTATAATTAAAGCTTTGATTACTACTTACTTGCAAGTTTTCTGCTATCTTAAACAATAATTCCACCCTATGTTGTATCTCATCAGTGGTAGGATGCATGACTGCCAGAGCAACAATCTCTTTTCTAGTTTTTATAAGAGGCATTTTAATGAATTTCACAAGGTTTGTGGGATCTTCAGGGTCATCATTGTCTAATCCTAATGAATCCACATCCATAGAAAGGTTCTTAGGTACTGCAACTCCCTTTCCCTTTCCCCAAACATCCATCTGTGTGAAGAATATCATTAACAATTACAAAATTAGTATAAATCACTAAAAAAAGAACATAATAATGTAACAGTTTGCTTCTATTTAATTTGTACAATTACAATGAGGTTTACCTACTCGGTAGAAGTGTCGCAAGATACATCTTTGTCTACGATATGTGATGGATCCATGTTGGCCTATGACAAAGAAAAAATATAAAAAATGTTAGCAAAATTACATAGTACACAACATGAACAACATGGACTTTGTAGACAAAAAGAGTATTAAATAATAAAAAGATGTTGTCATCAAAATCATTGTAAATTTTTTAATTCCTTACCTTTACTTTATGTAGACTATGCAGGATCCTCAACTAAATGGTTGACGATGTTTGTAGTCAATGACCTGTTCCCACCAAGGGTGACAACATCACACAGGGACTATACCTGAAATCAACACCATCAATTGAGCATCATAAGCATCACATGATGTGTCATCATATATGTAATTAAGCATCACAATTAGCATCACATATCATGTGTCATCATAAACATGTAATCCATCACATATGTATCATAAATCACCATCCATCACATAGGTAATAAACAATCCACGTTCTATAAATAAACATAAAGTTCAAAAAATGTCACATGCATCATCATAAACATGTGATCCATCCCATATGTATTTTAAATCAACATCCATCACATAGCTAATAAAAATCCAATTTCCATAAATAAACACAGTTTAAAATTGTCACATAAATAGTCACTCTCCCTATCTCCATCTCCATATTAAAAGGTGCATCATGAATTAATTATGTAATGGCATTAGAAATCAAAACATAATGAATTAATTATGTAAAAAAAATTCTATCAAGAAGTCAATATTAAATAGATAATATACTAATCGCATACCTCATACATTTCATTCTTCATCATCATGAACATCAAGGTCATCATCGCCAACATCATCATCATCATCATCATCACCATCATCATCATCATCATCATCATCATCATCATCATCATCATCATCGTCGTCGTCGTTGTCGTCGTCGTCGTCGTCATCGTCGTCGTATTCATCGTCATTGTCATCATCATCATCATCAACGTCTTCGCCATCATCATCACCATCATCACCATCACCATCACCATCACCATCACCATCACCATCACTGTCATCATCATCATCTTCTTCTTCTTCTTCTTCTTCTTCATCGTCATTGAGAAACTGTCGATCATGATCATCATCCACTTCATCTTCTACTTCTTTGGTATCTTCTTCTTCCATCACATTATACTTTATCGGCCTTCCTCTTGGATCATGTCTAACAACAAATGACCAACCCGGTTTATGTGGAACCTCTAAGTAAAATACTTGCTCACATTGTCTTGGAAGAACATAGGGCTCATCCCCAACTGGTTCAAATGACCTTGTATTTAGCATTATAAAACCATTATCATGTTCAATAATAGTTCTATCTGGATCATTTTATTCAATCATAGCCTATACTATTTGACGACGAACAAAACTAATTTGAAGGAATTAAAGTCACACTCAAGCATATCATCCAAAATGCCATAGTATCAATTTTGAGATGTTGAGGATGAATGTCATTTCTTGATGAAATATTTGTCACCTCAAAGACTGCAGTGATGCCAGAATCACAAGTTTCCTTCGTGACATCCAACTTTTTTATGTGAAATCTATGACCATTGCAGCACATAGTGTTGTGGTTTTTGACCTGTGATATGTCAAACATGTAAAATTTATTGCATTGTGAGTTGATAAACACATGGGTGATTAATAAATTTATACGTACCTTTTTATCTCTTAAACCATATGATAAATCAATTTCCCTTTGCGTAACATTGGAATCTCCATTACGATGTGCTTCTTTAACCAATGAAGCCACACCTTCCCATTTTAACATGCATCCAGAATGTTGACAACGTTCAATCCATACCAAGTTATAGGGGATTGGAAGATGGAAGGTAGGCAGTTCCAGGATTCAAATTCGAGCAGGAATTCTGGATCGGCATCAGGATAGCATTTGGTAGATGATTCAGAGATTCCCGTGGAAGGAGAAGGTTCAGATGGTAAGGACCCTGATGATCTCGTGAACTTGGGGGACCTAGGGGGAGGAACAACACCATGTGAAGAGCAGTTAGCAATAGAGAGAGGGAAAGGGAAGGTTCAAACTTAAAAAATAGAAGATGGCAACTCGGAAGGAGCCCAAGGAAAACAAATGACTTGTGTTTCAGAGAACATGGTGGAAGGTAAAGATCATCCGGAAAAGGTTCTTTTGTCAACGGACCCTAAAGGGGGACCCAATGGATAGACAAGTAAGTGGTCCTTGTTGTTTGGGGTCAAGCCCAAAGGTAAGTCATCATCGCCTCTTGTTAAAAACTCCTCGAATGTTTCTCAGGGAAAGCTTGCTATCATTGTTCCTGACCAAATCATTGATCAAAACATCGCTAGAATGGAAAACACTTTGATTGGTTATTTCTTTGGATCTAGACCTAATATAGAAATAGTTTGTGGATTTGTCAAAAGAAAGTGGAACCTGAAAGGTCAGGTTGATGTGGTAGCAATGAACAAAGGTTGTCTATCCTTCTCCTTTTCTTGTGATGAGGATAGAAGAAACATTCTATGTAGTGGGTCTTGGGCAATAGGCAAATACATCATGTTCATCCAGAAGTGGTACCCTAATATAGCGAAAGGAAATAATTTTTTGGCCCAAGTCCTGGTGTGGGTCAAATTCCCTGGGCTCCCAATGGAATTCTGGGAGGAAGATGTTTTTGCAAGAATTGCCAATACCTTTGGGGATCTTATCGCCATTGATCAGATCACAGCTTCTAGAAGAAGGCTGATCTATGCAAGGATCTGTGTTGGAGTTGGACCTGATACGAACTTGCCAGAGGAAATAAAGATAGAATCAAAACCAGGGAAGTGGAAGCAGAATATTGTTTATGAAACAATCCCCTTTGCCTGTTTTCATTGTAAAAAAGTCAGACACTGGGCTAAAAAATTTCCATCTAAAGAGGATAAACCCCATATCGAAACTAAGGTTTGGAAAAAAGTGGACAAGCCACTAAAAGTTTGGGATTCCAATGATCCTAATTAGGAGAAGAAGTCCTAGATAGTAAGGGTGGAGGAATAAATCACTAGTGAAGTGGGTAATGAACCAAAGATTCAGATGTTGGAACAGGGTGTTAAGGACTTAGTACACAAAGAAAAAGACAACACTCAGCAAGAGGATCAGAAAGAGGACAAGACAGGTAGAGAAAGTAGATAAACAACCCACAAATAATAAAGAGGAAGGAGATAACTTCAACCTTGTCTCAAAATCTCAAGATCAAGATAAAGAAATAGAATGGTTCCAAGAGGCCCAACCTGATACCATTTTGGGCCAAGGGCTATCGGAAATCATATTAACCACCCTAGTAAAGGGAAAGCTGGCCTATTCAAAGGAACAAGATCCAAAATGGGGAGATGAAGAGGACATAAAAAAGGCACTGGGGAAGAATGAATCAAAGCAGGGGGATGAAGAAGTTGTAGAGGATAAAAGAAAGAACAAGCAAATGAAAAAGAATAACAATAACCGAGTAAATAGTATGCTGACTAGAAACACCAAAAGCAGGCTTGGTGATGTGGGAGAGAAACACACTTCTCCAGGAAGACACTCAAATGCCAAAAAAAGAACATTGGAAACAAGCAGGAATTTAGCAGATGGTACCCAAAGAACCATCTTTGAGGCAGGTATTTCTAAAAATCCATGAAAATCATCTCCTGGAATATTAGGGAACTTAATAGTCCTCACAAACATAATTTAGTTAGAAACATGATTAGAGACAAAAACCCTGACATTTTTTTGATTCAAGAAACTAAGATGGTGAAAGATAAAGTTGAAAGTTTGAATATTTTCAAAAACGGAGGAGTCAGCGGAGGTAGTTCAGAAGGTGCCTCGAGAGGAATTGTTACATTTTGGAACAAAAACAATATAGAAGGAGAGGTGTTAATTTAGGACAACAATCTGGCCTGTATTAGATTTAAGCACATTAAGAATTGCACTACGTGGGTTGGTGCAGGAGCACCCAAGAAGACAAGGTGGAGCAGTGTCATTGATAGGCCCTATGGAGGATTTGATGAAAAATGAAGACAAACAAGACCTATAAGGTCTTTAAATGATGTAACATGGCCATGTGAGCCATAAAATGTAGTGAAATGCAATGTAATGGTCAAAAAGTGTAAAATTGCCATTTTGAGCAATTAGGCCTAGAAAAGGCTAAAATTGGGTTTTTGGGGTAGAAGTGTGTTTAGGTGGATAAAATAGGTTTATAAGGTCATATAATGACTATTTTAATGTTTTAGAAGGTTTAGATATAGGTTTGGCAAGTTGACATACATATTTGTCAAACTTGACAACTTTAAAGCAACTTTTTGTTGTCAAAAGTTGTCAAGAATGCAAAACAAATTGTCATAAGTTAGTTATAAGTTGGTTTTAGGTTGGATTTCAACCTAGAAGGCCTTGAGGGTTATAAATAGATGAAATTGAACCATTTGAAGAGGTTGGCTTTGTATTAGCAAGAGGGAGTTAATGAAATATGACTATTTTTCATGTTTTTTTTAAGCTAAATTTGTTGTAACAGTCCGTACAGAGAACTATTTCCGTACTGTTCTTTCATGGGAGTTTGTGTAATGGTTGTATGAATGTTTTTCATTCTTTGTGTGAGGATTTTTATTGAGTTTTGGTTTATCAAATAAAATCTTTTAGTTTTTGCCAGTTCGCTGCCCTGTCAAGGGTTTGTGGCTTGAAAATGTATCCACTTGACTAAACCAAGATTGGGATCCCATGGATGGTTTAGGTCAAGTGAAAATTCATTTGTTTAGTGTATATATTTCATTTCTTGGCCAGGTTTGCAAGGAGAAAGTGCATTTAAGTTGAAGCTAGGCAAGTTGGTGGTTTGATTGGAAAAGACAGTCCCAGAAAAAATGCAGTTTGATACGGGGCCCATATCTCCGTACTCAACCGTTGGATCATCCTTAATTTTTGATATGTTGTAAAGGATCAATTTTTTAATAATCTCACCGAAGAGATTGAGGATTTTAGATCCATTTAAAAATTTATGGAACTCTGAGTACGGGTCTGTCAAAGAGGGTAGTAAGAAGGTAGTTTTGGTTTTATTTAATCAAAGAGTTGTATTTGTTGGGTTAAATGGATAGGATGTAACATGAGCAGAGCCTTGAAGGTTGAAAGAGGGCCTTAGGAGTCCTTAGTGTTGAATTTGTAGATTTCCAAGTGCTTTAGGATCAAAGACACCATGTTTTAGCATATGTCTATTTTAATATTGGCAAGCATGTGGAGTTTGGTGGACAACTGATGTGTTTTGACCATTGAGAGGTCTTGAGTGTGGGTGTTGGGTCTCAGAGTTGATTCCATTGAAGGGTTATAGGAGTATTTCCTATTTTGTTTGAGTGAGGTTCACCTTGTCTCCGCATCAAAGTGGTATCAGAGCCAGTGAAAGGTCTGGGATATAGGGGTGAAGATGGAGTTAACAAAATCTGAGAAAGAGATAGTAGGTGCTTACAAGAAGTGGAAAGAACTAATATTTGGTGGAAAGAAGAAAAGAGAGGAAGAAGAGTTGAGGAAACAAGAAGTAGAAAGAAAGAAGAGAGAAGAAGAAGAAAAGAAATGAGGTGAGTTGAGAAGTTTAAGAAGGGCTTTAGAAGCAAATGAAGCAAGATTGAGGGAGCTTAAAGAGGAACTAGAGAAAAAGAGAAAGGAAGATGAACTTAGGGAAGCACAAATGAAGTTGAAATTGGAAAGCTTAGAGGGTACAGCAAAGAGTTGTCACTTGAGGGTGCACAAGAAGGTAGTTTGGCCTGTGAAGAGGCTAGTTGCAACAAAGAAGAAGCCTCATGATGAAGCCTTGATGATGGGTGAGGTTATGTTGACATGCCAAGGAGAATGGCATTTTAAATATGAAGAGATTTCAATGGGTTTTCTGGAACAAGATGATATTATAATCAATGAAAAAGATGTTTTTGTTTATCCTAATGTTTTGTATGCAGGTTTGCTGAGTGTTTACAAGGATGATCATGTTGGAGGTGCTTACCTTGAGTACCATTTTTTTGAGCGGAGGTACCATGAGTTGCCAAAGCATGTACAATTTTTTGTAGGGAATACAATGAAAGTTCCAATGAATTGGAAAACTAGAAAGAGGAGGCAGCCATGCAAGGGGACCTTGCATTCTTTTTATCCCCAAGAGTATGGTGCAGGAGCACCCAAGAAGACAAGGTGGAGCAGTGTCATTGATAGGCCCTATGGAGGATTTGATGAAAAATGAAGACAAACAAGACCTATAAGGTCTTTAAATGATGTAACATGGCCATGTGAGCCATAAAATGTAGTGAAATGCAATGTAATGGTCAAAAAGTGTAAAATTGCCATTTTGAGCAATTAGGCCTAGAAAAGGCTAAAATTGGGTTTTTGGGGTAGAAGTGTGTTTAGGTGGATAAAATAGGTTTATAAGGTCATATAATGACTATTTTAATGTTTTAGAAGGTTTAGATATAGGTTTGGCAAGTTGACATACATATTTGTCAAACTTGACTACTTTGGAGCAACTTTTTGTTGTCAAAAGTTGTCAAGAATGCAAAAAAATTTGTCATAAGTTAGTTATAAGTTGGTTTTAGGTTGGATTTCAACCTATAAGGCCTTTAGGGTTATAAATAGATGAAATTGAACCATTTGAAGAGGTTGGCTTTGTATTAGCAAGAGGGAGTTAATGAAATATGACTATTTTTCATGTTTTTTTAAAGCTAAATTTGTTGTAACAGTCCGTACAGAGAACTATTTCCATACTATTCTTTCATGGGAGTTTTTTTAATGGTTGTATGAAGGTTTTTCATTCTTTGTGTGAGGATTTTTATTGAGTTTTGGTTTATCAAATAAAATCTTTTAGTTTTTGCCAGTTCGCTGCCCTATCAAGGGTTTGTGGCTTGAAAATGTATCCACTTGACTAAACCAAGATTGGGATCCCATGGATGGTTTAGGTCAAGTGAAAATTCATTTGTTTAGTGTATATATTTCATTTCTTGGCCAGGTTTGCAAGGAGAAAGTGCATTTAAGTTGAAGCTAGGCAAGTTGGTGGTTTGATTGGAAAAGACAGTCCCAGAAAAAATGCAGTTTGATATGGGGCCCATATCTCCGTACTCAACCGTTGGATCATCCTTAATTTTTTATATGTTGTAAAGGATCAATTTTTTAATAATCTCACCGAAGCGATTGAGGATTTTAGATCCATTTAAAAATTTATGGAACTCTGAGTACGGGTCTGTCAAAGAGGGCAGTAAGAAGGTAGTTTTGGTTTTATTTAATCAAAGAGTTGTATTTGTTGGGTTAAATGGATAGGATGTAACATGAGCAGAGCCTTGAAGGTTGAAAGAGGGCCTTAGGAGTCCTTAGTGTTGAATTTTTAGATTTCCAAGTGCTTTAGGATCAAAGACACCATGTTTTAGCATATGTCTATTTTAATATTGGCAAGCATGTGGAGTTTGGTGGACAACTGATGTGTTTTGACCATTGAGAGGTCTTGAGTGTGGGTGTTGGGTCTCAGAGTTGATCCCATTGAAGGGTTATAGGAGTATTTCCTATTTTGTTTGAGTGAGGTTCACCTTGTCTCCGCATCATGGGTCCTAACAAATGTTTATTCTCCTAGCACTAAGACTGGACGAAGTGAGATGTGGAGATATCTTACTGGGCTAAGAAGAAGATTTGTTGAGGACAGCTAGATAATTATGGGAGATTTCAACACTCCCTTGAAGGAAAATGAGAAAAAGGGAGGGAGTCATGCTAATTTAGATAGAAGATTGGACCTAATAGACTTTATAAACAATAATGCCATTCATGATCTAGAGTTGCAAGGAGTAAAATACACCTGGACTAATCGAAGAAGTGAGAATTTGATTCAGGTCAAACTAGATAGAGCTCTTCTTTCCTTAGATTGGTTTAATCTTCATGAATGTTCTTTATCTTCTCACATAAGGGCAAGATCAGATCATTACCCTATAACCTTAATGGCTGAAGTAAAAAATAGAAGGACACATTTCCCTTATAGATTTGAAAAAATGTGGACTAAACACCTGGATTTGGAAAGTAAGATTAAGGACTTGTGGTAGGTCAGTATTGAAGGCAATGCCATGTATAAAGTGTTCAAAAAGCTGAAGAATGTTAAAGATAATATCAAGAAGTGGAATAAGGATTGCTTTGGGAACATCTTTACCTCAAAAGCATCGACCCTCTTAGAACTCAAGGAAATCCAGGATGAGATATAGCACAATGGTTATACCAATATGTCTAGAAACACTGAAGATGCTATTCTAATGAGATATCATGAAATAATAGCTAAAGAGGAAACCTACTAGAAACAAAGATCGAGAAATGTCTAGTTAAAGGAGGGGGATAGGAACACTAAATACTTCCATATGTCCACACTTAAACATAAGGCCATAAATAGAATTGTACAGATTAAAGTGAATGGCAGATGTGTTGAAGATGATGATTCCATGAGCAAGGTTGCAATGGAATTTTTCTCTAATCTACTTGCTAAGGATCAGAATTTGAATAAATAAGCCCAAAGGGAACTTCTAGACAATATACCTACCATTCTGGGGGAAGATCACAACAAACGTTTAACTACCATTCCCTCCCATGATGAAATTCTGACAGCTGTTAAGTCCTTTAAGAGAAGCAAAGCCTTGAGTCCGAACGACTTTCCCATGTTCTTCTTCCAAATGTACTAGCATATTATTGGAGATGATGTTACCAGAGCTGTGAAAGAGTTTTTTGGGGCTAGAAAACTTTTGAAAGAAGTTAATGGTACTTTTATAGCTCTTATACCCAAAAAGATGGGGGCAGATTCAATGGATCTTTTCAGACCTATAAGCTTATGCAACTCTCTCTACAAGATTATCTCTAAGGTCCTTACCTCTAGAATTCTCAAATTGCTTCCTTCCATTATATCGCCTCAGCAAAGTGGTTTTGTCTCGGGAAGGCAAATTTTGGACTCTATCATCTCTATTAATGAAAACATCCATTCTCTAGCCTTTTCTAAAAAAGAAGATTTTTTCTAAAACTTGACCTTTCTAAAGCCTATGATAGAGTGGATTGGGATTTTATGATGGATGTTCTTTCTGCTTTTGGTTTTAATCCTAGGAGTGTTGGCCTTATCAGGCAACTTGTTTCTTCAGCTACTTTCTCTATGTTAATGAATGGCTCCCCCTCTCATTTCTTTAAAGCCTCAAGAGGTCTCAGGCAGGAGGACCCCCTATCTCCAGTGATCTTTATCATCATGGTGGAATGTTTGGGGAGATGTATTGGAAAAATAGTTGAGAAAAGGGAGTTTTGTGGTTTGAATCCTTCTTCAGTAGATCAAATATGCTCTCATCAACAATTTGTTGATGATTCTATAATAATGGGAAAAGCCACTGTGAAGGACGCTAAAAGACTAAAAAAGGCTTTGGATATCTATGGAGAGGCTACTGGTCCGCTTATAAACTAGTCTAAAATATTTGTTTATTTTATCAATACCCCAGAGAGAAGGAGGATTAAAATTAGTAACATTCTGGGTGGGTAAATTGGTAGCTTGCTTGCCTCCTATTTGGGGCTCCCTTTAGGTCAAGATCCTCCAGATACCTTTTGAGGAGCCTTGGTGGATAAATTCCATAAAAAGCTGTCTGGATGGAAGGGAGCTCTACTTAGTCAAGCAGGTAAGGTTCAAATGCTAAAAACCACTCTTCAAAGTATCCCTCTCTATGCCATCAGTTTGTTTAGGGTTACCACTAAGTATGTTGAGGTCATTGAAAAAATACAGAGATCCTTTTTATGGACAGGGGTTGAGGAGAAGAAGAGAATGAACTTAATTGCTTGGGAGAAGGTCTATAAGCCTATGAATAAGGGCGGTCTGGGCCTTAGAAGAATAAGAGACATAAATGAATACCTTATGGCCAAGCAGATTTGGAGAGGATATAGAAATCAAGGAGAGTGGAAAAAAATATGGGACAAAAAATATAAAGGCCAATGTCCAAATCTTCAAAGTTTCCTCAAAGCGGAGATTATCCCAATTGAATCCAATATTTGGAAAAATATCTCTAGGACTAGAGACTTAATTATCAAAGGTACAAAATGGAAGTTGGGGAAAGGGAATCTTATTCAGTTCTGGGAGGACCTTGGGCTTATGGAGATCCCTTTAAATGAAAACCCTAAGTGGAACAGATATCAGAACCAATGCAAGGAAAGATTTGGAACCAAGGTAGAGGATTATTGGAAAGATGGATAGTGGAAAGACTTATCTCAAGTGGATCAATCTTTGGGTAGTTTGAACAAAGTCATGAACTCAATGGTGAGGATTGAAGAAGAAGACCAGTTAATTTGGAAACTCACTACTAGTGGTACTTTTATAGTGGCATCTCTTTATCATCAGTAGTACAATAACATGGAAAGTCCTTGCTGGGCCAAAGCATGGGTGAAAGGCCTTACCCCCAAGATCAACATTTTCTTTTGGATGCCCCTCCAAGACAAAATTCTTACTACAGAGAATATAAGAAAAATAGGTATCAGCATACCAAGTTTCTATACTCTCTATAAGTAGAATGAGGAGACAATAAATCATATGCTCTTTCATTGCCCCTTCTCAGCTGATGTTTGGGGAAGTTGTCTGGATCAATTCAATATTAGTTGGAGCTTCCCCAACTCAATTCAGGAGATTTTCAAGTCATGGCATCATCCTTCAAAAAATAGAACCACTACCTTACTATGGAGAATTTCTTTACCACACATGTGCTGGGGTATATGGAAAGAGAGAAATGATAGGATTTTCAGAGAAAAGAATACTAAGGCTAACATTGTGTTTGAAAAAATAAGAAGAAGCATAGTGGAAAATATGAATATTATAGGTGGTATTGATAATCCTAACACTAAGGAGGATCAATTTGTCTATAAAAAATGGAGATTAAAAGCTCAAGAGAGTATCCAGAGTAACCCTAGAGAGGGAGTGATATGGACTAGCCCACCTAGGGGATGGATGAAAATCAATTTTGATGGGGCCTCTAAGGGAAACCCAGGGGTTGCAAGATGCAGAGTGGTCCTAAGGGATGAATGGGGAATATGTAAAATCATAAAATTTATTCCTATAGGAAAATAGACCAACCATGTTGCCGAAGCCATGGCGGCTTATCATGGGATTATCCTTGCCAAAGAAGCCAAATGCACTAAAGTTTGGTGTGAAGGAGACTCCTTAAACATTATCAATTGTTTAAATATGAAATTCCTGCTATCATGGTCGATTAGTAATGCTATTAAAGAAACAAGGAAACTTAGTGAAGAGTTTGAAATATGTGTTTTTACATATGTTTATAGGGAGGCCAACTCTTGTGCTGATTGGGTAGCCAACCTGACTTGCCAATCGGGAGACATCATTACTAGTTATGGTGAAATGGAGATTGCAAGTGAAATGAAATCCTTGATCAATTAGGACCGAAGCTATACAAGGCAACGTGGTACTTTTAATCATTATTTCTAATGACCTTTCTGCCTTTTGCGATGCAGGGCTTGCTTGAAGATAATGAGCTATTAAATAGGTGTCATATCATCATTATTTGGCATGGATTATGGGCGCTCTTACAGAATAACCACAGAAATTAGAGGAAAAGTTATCAAAACAAGAGAAGGCATTGCAAGGAAGGTGCTGGAAAAATGGGAGGAAACAAGAAGAGATTTGAGCTTGCATCCTGCACTAAATGGAGAAAGAACAAAGAAGTATGGAGTATCCTTCAACAGGGGGGTCTCAATGTTTTCATGGAATGACTGAATGGGAAGGAGCCCACAATTACCAGCTACTTCATCAAGAACTAGAAAAATGGAAAAGTTTTGATTGGATCACATATGATGAATGTAGACAAAGAGGTTATCGCTGAGGCCACGGGGATGACTACCGAGGGTATGAAATTTTTACAGGGACAGAGGGATATCAGATAAAGCTGCAGACAAGTTTCCTGTTACGAATGGTGAGAGAAGAAAGATGATCAAAATTGACAACTCCTACCACTCCCTGAAGAGAATTTGTAGGCCATGGAGGTTTGTCTTATTTTCTTCTATTGAATATATTACCTTAGATGGTAGGTTTACTAGGGCTTATGGGCATCACTTCATCCATCTTAACCATTTCTGTCATGGAGAAAGGGTTAGCCTTCCCTATTACCTGGCCTGTTCAATGGATCATACTATAAAGGAGATCCAGAAGGACCCTAAAGGCAATCATGACCTCCACCAAGGGCTTATGGTCTTGGTTTATAAAATGCTAAAGGGGAAGTGCATTGAAAAGCCTATTAAAGGCAAAAATGCCAGAGATGAGACTACGGAAAGTAAGGATAGTGGTTTCAACTTTGATTCTGAGACCGAGGGAGAGTCAGAAGAAACTAGCAAAAAAGGGAGGATTAGGGCCAAGAAGAGGAGGATTATTGTGGAATCTGAAATGTCAGACTCTGAAACTGATTCCCTTGAGGAAAAACTTGTTAAAAAGAGGAAAGGGAAAGCCTCTGGAAAGAAGGCTCAAAAAAAGAACACTAAAAAGGTTAGCAATTCTAATCTCAATTATGTTCTGGTTGAGTCTGAGGAGGAGGATGATGATAATAAGAGGAATGATAGTCAGGACAAAGAAGGGGAGGGTAACCCAGTTAAGGATAATTTGGAAACCGTGGAGACCATGAATACCACTAGTCTATATAATGAGGAAAAAGGGGGTCAAAGTGATAGTGGTGACAAAGATACTATTAAGGCTTTCTATGAGACCATTACTACTTTGGTGAAGGATATTAATAGTTTGAAAACTGATACACGGGCCATGGCAAGAATTATAGTTGGTGACAAGCCCTTGGCGGAGCATGTTAAAGAGTTAGTGGCCATTCTACATAATGCGCAAGCTATTGAATGTATGGTTGGAAAAATCTTAGCCATAGAGAAAAAGGTCAATGAGATGGGAGATAGAAAGGAAATGGACAACAAATTGAAAGATTTTGGCAGCAGAATTGACAAGCTGGAGAACAATGTCAAGCAGCTTGCTGATCAAAAATTCCAAATCCTTAAATCTTTGGTGGACAACATGAACATCTTTATCAACAGGTATAAGAATAATGCAGATAAGGATGGTGATAAAGAGAAGGTGAACAAGAAGGGTCATGAAAGGAGGACTAGAGCCAACACAAAGAATAAGGTCGACATCGAAGGTCGTGAGCTGGAGGATATGAAGACCTCAGCGAACTACATGAAACAAATGGTTGTTCATGCTTAGAAGATCCTGAATAGTATTTAGTTCCAGTTGTTGTCCTTGGTTCTATCTCTTTGCTATCTTTTTCTTTCCTTTTGCTATCTGTTCTAAGTTTTATGTAATGATGTTTTAAGTTGTGCCCTTCCAGTGGGTTCATTTTGACTATTTGAAGTGATCAGGCACTTTTTAAAGCTTTTCAGTTCTCCTGGCTTGTAAAAGGTTCAGGTACCTTTCAAATACCTATTTTTACTTAATCAAAACGTTCAATCCATACCATCATCCAATCAAGATTGTTTACAATATACAAATGTAGTGCATCCCATTCTTGACCAACTATACAAAAAATAAATAGACGTCTTACAACCAATTTATTTTGAAGATTAAGAATTAATTAACTACAATAACATATTATAATTACCTCTCACCTTCCTCAATCTACCTTTCCCCATCAAGTACTCCCCTTCTAATTTGTTAATGGTGTTGGGATCCCAAATGCGATCCACGTGGATCTTTGCTGCAAACTTAGGAAGATATTCAGAAATGTACACCATAATCTGGTATACCATATATCCCTCCACCATAGAACCCTCAGGATGTGCTCTTTGTCAAACCAAAGCCTTCAAAAATTTCAAGTGCCTCTCAACCATCCACATTGACCTGGTGTGTACAGGTCCACACAATTCAATCTCCTCAACTTGGTGTATGAGGTAGTGTTCTTGTGCATTGAAAAAAGCTAGAGGTAGACACTTTTGCATTTCACACATTAAACGAGGAATTTTTCTCTTCCAATATTTTATATCATCTTTATGGATTTCTTTACATGACAACCACCTACAAGGTATTCAAGATGCAAAAAAATATATTATATAAGAAGTAAAACAAATCGCAAATATAATATCTATACAACAAACTAAACAAATATCACTACTTACCTCACGTATTTTCCAAGATCATATATGACTTTCTTGACATTATTGTTGAAGTTGCGTGGGAGAGATAGAGGTAGAATGTACTACAACAATTATAAAATTATCTTTTCATTTTTTTGTAACATAATGAAAAGTACATGTACGTGCAGTACTTAAATACATACTAAAAACACAAGAACATAAATTACCTTAATGAAGGTATGCCAATCATGCGTTTTCATCCCTGGCCCAAATTCACTTTTCTTTGATATGAAATTGTTTATGTTCACAACAAATCCTGTGGGAAATTGAATTTTTCGTATGACTTCTTTATAGCATTGCTTTGTTGGTCTGTTAATAACCAAGGAAGCTCACTTATATTAATCTAGTCTCCATGGCTATTTGATTGAATGGCATTCATCATTGCATGATTGGAATCCTGAATGTCACTACATATTTTGACAATTTTTTCTTTGTAACACCTTCCATCCAATAATTTCTATACTGTCTCTATTATATTCTTTCCAATATGCATACTATCAAACAAATGGACAATTTGTAACTGCTCATAGTAGGGCAACCTACTAAATTGTCGGGGATAACTTTTTATTCCCTTAGGAAGGTGGTCATTTATGCCTTCATGACCTTCATGATCATCAATCACATCATCAGTAAACAAAAAAAAATAGAAAAGATGTTTTATGACAAACCAATAGATGGAATGGCATTACCTTGATGGCTAATTCTATTATATTCCAACTTCCACAGGTGAGGTGTCATTCTTTGTGGCTTTGGTGTATTTTCTTCTTTCCCATTGAAAAGATGTTTTTTAGTATTTTGATACTTATGATTTTTGTGGAGAAAGTTCCTATACCCATCAAACACCTGCTTTCCTAAACTTTTTGAATGATGAGATTTCATCTTTGGACCACAAATAGGACATGCAAATTTTCCCTTTGTTTGAAGACCTACAAGATAATGTATAATTGGATTAAATATGATAATTTTTTGAATTATAATGTTCATGCACAACTTAAACACTATAACACACCACAAAAATTTGTTAGCCCCGGGGCATCGTGTATTGTCCATAGAAGCATCATATGGAATTGAAATTGTCTTTGTCCTATTGGTCTAGAGACATCATACATAGTGACACCATTCCATAACTCCAACAACTCATCGATAAGAGGCTCGATATAGACATTCATATCTTTAACTTGGTACTTACCTAATCGAATGAACAAAAACATTACATAATTATTATGACCATTTTACTGCAATATTTATAATTAAATTTAGACGATGATATTTAAATGATAAAATACCTAGAACAATCATTGCCAACATTATGTGCTCCCTCTTTATTGACATCAATGGAGGAATGTTATTGTTGATAACAAAAATAGGCCACACTAAGTAAACAAATCTCATCTCTCCAAATGGATTGACACCGTCCACTGCCAATGAAAGCCTGAGATTACGAGGTTATTCTTTAAAGTGTGGCCACTTTTCCTCTATGTCCATAAATGTTGAACCATCTGCAGGCATTTGAATAATATCATCCTGACTTCTATTGCATGCATGGTAATCCATAAATTGAAAGCCAAGCTAGTGCACTTGAATAATCATTGCATACATGGAATAATGGGAATATAGCGAAGAACCTTGCAAGGAACCCTTTTTGTTATTTGATCTGTTCGATATCTATTGATATGACATTCAGGGAATGCAGTTCAAAATTCATGTTGTTTGTGATATATAATATGATCATTGGGAAAAGGATCTATTGCTTGATACTCCATTCCAATATCTTTCATAATGGCAGATAATTCTTGGTATGAGTGAGGTAGAATATTTGATGGTGGTAACAAAAACTCAGCTATCAATCTATAGCAAAAAAATATAATTTGTTATAATAAATAATATTAATGGTACAACATGATTCATTGTTTATTATGACATATATGACATACCTTAATATAAGTGACATTGTTATGTTGGACAAACCATTCATAACCTTCAAGTTCACCAACAACAATACAACAGAGAGAAGAGTTTCCTTCGAGCCTTTGTAGAGGGCCTCAGATGCCTTCTCAAGTAGAGGGACATCATGAACAACATCAAGGTCATCTTCATCATCATGATTAGCTGCGTGAGTACTAAATGAGTCATGGATCAATGTATTTGTACCATCATCTTCAATTGTGTTTTCTGGCTCATGATCATCATCTTCCATGGGATCATTAGCTTCAGCTTCGATATTCACACCTCCATGTTCGTCCAATTTGAAAACCATATTCTCAGGGTTGTGTTGATCCATACCATGTGCTCTGGGGTGCTCAAGCTATATAAAATTGATAAACATAAATAAACTGTGATCATGATCTCATCATCATGTGATTTATTATGTATATAAATTATCAAAATGATATAATGAGAAACTTACCAATGGATGAAAATCATGTCCACCTTCAATGTGACCATGCAGCCTACAATGTTTCTTCACTGTTTTGATTATAAGTCTTCTAGTCTTTAACCCCTTACAAATTTTGCACAAACAATAACATTTTCCATCACCTTTTCTTTTCAAGTTAGACCACAATCTAGCAATTGTCTCCTTATTTTGTTGTTCGTTGATATTGTCTGACATGGTCTTTCTTCACAGGCAAGAAAATAGAAATTATCATCATTGAACAAAGCATCTTATTGAATTTAGATTTCTAGTTTGCTTATGGTACATCACACAACATGGAAAACAAGAAATACTAAATAAATAACAAGATTCATTGATCTAGTATTATCTCAATCTGCACTTGGCCTTCAATATTTTCTCCTCCTAACACTGTTTATCCATTACCTGTCAAGTACAAAACTCTAAAACCCATGGCTATTAAAATACATAAGACAACATTGTAGCATCTTATAATCATCTGTTATAAAACCAAAGAACTTGAGAGTGATTCTTTTGTTTGTCACAGTCCAGGAAAACAGTGTCTACTGGAGCCTTGAATAACTGACTAGAAAGATTTTTAATTCCTTTTCTTTTTCCTTCTGATTTTTTCACTATCACTTCCATCCTCCGAGTCAGATGCGCTCGCCCATTTATTTCTTCTTGTTTTTTCATACTCATTGTCATGCTTTGAATTATTTTTCTTTCTTGGTGACTCCTTACTGCTCTCACTGTCAGTTTCACTCTCAGAATCTGAGTCTGATGTATCAAAATTTGACGAACCTGATGAACTAGAAGAATTGTCATTAGAGGTAGACTCATTTGACTTAGGAATAGACTTTTGCTGCTACATTACAAGCCTTGGCATATTATTCAAATACTCACGTAAACTCTCAGTGATACCACTAAGACCAATAGAAGTAAAGAAATTGGTAGCTAACCATGAATTTTTGGGATTTTCCTTTGGAGAAATTGAATTAAAAGACTCCTGCATTGTTGGATCATTCAACCTTTCATTAAGCAAAAATATACCAAGATACTCTGCCAGCTCCTACAAGAGAATCTTTATAAAAATATGGGAAGAGGAAGTAGTATCTTCCTCTGTCTCACGTATATAAGCAACACAATACCATGGAAGAGCATTTGTGCCAAGTAAGTGGGCAAAAAACTTTGCAACATTATACAGAATCTTTTCCCAAGAAGACCATAATAACGAAGGTATGTTCTCTCTTGACCAGGTTCAAGCTTGATCTTTAGTAGCTTATGACCAGCTTCCTCAAAATCAACACTTGACATGATTGCCAAATAAATTGTATGTCTTAAATTGACCAAGTTTGTCTTTGTCTCATCCTATATTCTCAGTGCTTCCTCACCTTCCTCTTCATCATCATCATCATCATCATCATCATCATCATATGAATCATCACCTGAATCATTCTCCCCTTCTGCTTCATCTGAAGAAGCATCTCCAAGGATATCTTTCTTTAGTTTTTCATTGGTTGCCTCATTCTCTAAGAAATTAGGATCTGGCTTGAAAACATCCAAACCAGCTTCTTGATCAAGTTCATCTTCTAGTAAAACTTCATGTGTTAATTGATTTGGACGCACAGTTGGATGATCCTCAAACTTAGCTTTGCGAAATGCAAAAAGCCCTTTGACTAAAAATTGTACTTGTTTGTCAATTTCCCCCTCATGGAGAATACCTCTAAATCTTTCAAAAATCCCATAGAGACCTTTGGGTGAAAGGTCTTGCAACAAAGAACCACATTCTTTCACGAACCCAACAACAACCTCTACACTATCATCTATGGGGTTCTCTAGTAAAAGGGTGAGAAGTTCCAAGGCAATGATCTCATGTGCAACTTGTTGATTCACTAAATGAGCTATGAATTTGGTTGTTGCTATCAACATATGCTTGTCATTGCATTTGTATGCCCTCTTAAGCTGCAAATTAATTCTTCGCAAAAGATGATTGCCAACTTTAGGAAATTTTGTATTTACCATAGCAACCAATGCAACAAAAACATCTGTAAATCTAGGGGATTCCATTTGGGATTTCATACAAGACCTACAAAATAGATCCCTCCCATGGATGAGATTCTCTGCAAACAACTCTGGAATGATGTTCTTGATGTTAGATGCATTTACCTTGTTTACTAACCCATTGATACTCTTCCGAAGGGCATCCCATGTCATGCGTTGGTATTCCACACTACTCTTGTCTTCCGCATCTTTCATCATTTGAGCTAGCTTAAATGGGAGAATGTAAACACCCCCGCTTCTTCCAACACCCTTCTCAGCTCCTCTTATAGCACCTTCGCCATTCCCATTCTGAGATGGAGCAGACACAACACCAGAAGTTTTCACTTCCACTGCCTCTCTATCCCTCTTGTTTCCAGAAGCCCTTTTACCACTTAATTTGTTCTTATTTCGGTACATAAACCCATCAGGAAGCATGAGTTTTTGCATATAAGCTCGCCCAAATATTTTACAGTTATTTTTCATCAAGATTCCCTCAGGAGCTGGCAAATCCTGCTTCCATACTTTAATTTTGTTTTCTCAAAGGATAATCCTAAAAATCCATGCATTGCAAATAACATTTTACACCTTTGCTGGTTGTGGTGGCATCACGGAGAGTTTACATCAATAAATGAAGAACATGCCAATACTTTTAATGCAACAGTAGAGGTATATCTCTTATTCAATATCTCTAGTGAAACCCCCATGATCTTTTGTTGGAGTAGAATTTGTTATATTCTAGAAAGGGTCTTGTCCTTTGTTGATGGGATATTCATCTACCTCAAGAAATAACTATTCTTCTCCAACAAGAAGTGGAACTAAATGAAGATATAGCACCATGAAATGAATCCTCAAAAGGATTACTATAGTTAGTTTTGGTAGATAATGATCTGGGTAAAATACTAATGTGGCTTTAGGAAACATTATGTACTAGATTAGCATACTCTAACAACTTTGGTGCGACATGCTACATCCAATTAATTCTCCATCAGTATCTCTATTGTGTTAATGGATTGGGATTCAATGTACTCTTTTTATACATAGATTTTACTTTCAATTGAGGAGGTTTGTATGTACTTACTTGTCTTTTGATTGTATCCCTATTTCAAGAATTTCTTCTATCAACAAATCATTTGTTGTAAGTTTTACAAGTAGAAGCTTGAACATGCCTTCCATGCTAGCCTTGTTGATACGTTCAACACCATCTTGTGCAACAAATCTTTAGAACTCCACTATTTCATTGAAGAGTGAGTAGTAGGGACAATCTAGGACACTTACAGAGGTTTTGCAAGAGAGATAAATAGACCTAAATATTATGGCTTAATAATGATCAATAGGTAAATAGATAAGAAACTCTCAATATCAAAATGACTTTCTCAATTGTCTTTACTAGAAATGGATAGATCTGCTAATAATGGCTTTATGACTATATGTCAACTTTAGACTCAATCCAAGAAGAGCTAGAACTAATATGCGATATCTAGATTTATAATCTCTATAATATAACAATCCCATAATTATGTTTCCATGTATCTATACCAAAACACAAACATCATGCTAGTGTTCAGCCATAGCAATTGATATCCTAATTATAGAATGTGAAATATCCACATAACTATGAGTAAAGATTAAGAAAAACAAAGAAAGATGCTTATTGCAAACATAAATGACTAATGGACAAAATGTGGGTTTAGTAACTCATGTACTTGTGGCCAACCATTTATCTCTTTCATAAATTAAACACTTATTAATAACACTAAATGTCTGAGTAATAATGTTTTAGTTGAAATTGAAAATAAAATATTTTATTTCAAGACAGCTCACACTATTCCCTATGATATTTTAGACTCTCAGTTTTGTTAGTAGTGGTTTGATGTCTTTGGAGCTGATCATTGCATTTTGTTTAGTTATGTTTGCGAGTGTACTCCTAGCCTGTACCAAAATGGGAGCTTTGGAACAGGGTATGGACATCCATCAAAGCATAAAAGATAGAGGAATTTTGTTAGATGTAGTTGCAACTACTCTATTAGCATGTATGCAAAATGTGGAAGCATAAACAAGGCACGAGAACTGTTTGACGGATTGCCTCAAAGAAATGTGGTTTCCTAGACTACAATGATTACCGGATATGCACAAAATGGATTTGTTGAGAAGGCTTTAGAAACTTTCAAGCAAATGCAATCGACAGGTGTAAAGCCAAATTCCATGACCATTGCTACTATCCTCCCTGCCTGTGCCAAAATGGGAGATTTGGAACAGGGTATGGACATTCACCGAAGCATAAAGGATAGAGGAATTTTGTCAAATGTTGTAGTTGCAACTACCCTAGTAGACATGTATGCAAAATGTGGAAGCATAGACAAGGCACATGAACTGTTTGATAGAATGCCTAAAAGAAATGTTGTCTCGTGGACTGCAACGATTGTTGGATATGCACAAAATGGATTTGTCGAAAAGGCTTTAGACACTTTCAAGCAAATGAAATTGGAAGGCATAAAGCCAAATTCCACAACCTTTGCCAGCATCCTCCCCGCCTGTGCAAAAATGGGAGCTTTGGAATAGGGTATGGACATCCATCAAAGCATAACAGATAGAGGAATTTTGTTAGGTGTTGTACTTGCAAATGCCCTGCTTGACATGAATACAAAATGTGGAAACATGGACAAGGCTTGCGAATTGTTTGATATGATGCCGCAAAGAGATGTGATCTCATGTGAACAATCAACATGTGCGTATACGGGAGGAAGGAATTGCTGCTACAAAATTGAATGCTCACTCCTCAATCACAGTTCTATGGTTTTACGAGATTAAACTAGGGCAATTAACCACCACATGTATATTTTTTGCAACATGAAATTAAAAACTAGGGCAATTTTAATCTACCTCCTGCGCGGGATTGCAAGCAATGCCACAAATGCCTTCGATGCGGGTTTGATGTTCTTGGGGGTTGAAGTCACCATGGACGCCTATGTGAGAAATTTGCAATACAAATGAATTCCCCTCTTCTTTTTTTTAAGTAATGGCCATTGTAGTTGAAATTATGATGAAATCGAGCACTTTTTTGGAAAAAAGAAAATTCTCATTGCTAATTCCTTCTTCGTCAAAACCAAATGGGAAATTTTTGTCGGAATTACGATGAATGCGGGTATTTTAAAAAAAAAAAATCAAATTTGGCCACAATATACCTTCTCCATCGGAAACCTCAGTCATAAATCTAGTCCAAATGTATTAGTGTCATGATGGAGGGGTTAGAGTTTGATGTTGGATACGTATTGTCATAAATAGGACTGTTGTCGGAGTCATCAGAGTCATAAGAGGAAGTTTCTGACTCTTCTTCAAGTGATTAAGTGAGTGTATGTATAGTGTCAATACCTACATCTTTGATTATGCAAGTTCCTTCATGATTTAATTCATTTATCACTTGTATCTGACATACCTATTGACATAACCTTGATGGCTCTGTAAATTTTTGTCTTCTACTCCATTTAGCTTCTTTTGGACTAATGACTGGTTCTATTTCTATAGCTTCCAATTCTTCTTGTGTAGTTCCATACCTGATTTGTTCTGTCCTATTAGAGGGAGATATAGTAGGTAAAGAATTTGTGAGGCCCTACCCCGACTCATCCTAGCATTTCAGTGATTTTCATGTTGAGACTATTATTGATGTTTCATTTTTATGCATTATGGATTTATAACTTATATGATTCCATGATTTGGATAACATTGATATATATTGATGATTCATTTCTATGAATTATAGATATAGAACTTTATATGATTCTAGAATAGGATAAATTTGGGATGATGTATGTCATTATTGTATTTGCAGGACTTTACTATAATGATAGAAATAGGATGCATGTTTTATGTAGGGATCAAAATTATGAGGATTATGATAATTGCTTATGTGGATTTATTTGGATATAAGATATATCGATTTGTTTAAATTTAAATTGTATGCAGAGTGTTTGATGTGTATTCTTATGCATGTGTTTAATATTATATGAGGTTATTTGGAATTACTAATGTGTAATTGAGATGTGCAGGAAAATTATCCATGTGACCATGGAAACATTATGGAGAACCAAACCTAGACCTATGTACGTTCGTAAAACCAAGGTTTGTCTATTTGGAGAGACAACACCCCTTATGTATCATATTTTATTTGTGAAAGTAAATGTTACATGTGTGTTACATTGAATTTATTAATTTGTGTAAATCCAACAAGAGACAAATTTCATGTGTAATTTTGTAATGTATTTTATTGTGTCACTTGACACATATGTTGATTTATGTCTTGATTTTTTACTTGTCTCTTGGAGGGAGTTGTTTCAACCATAGCTTTTTCAAACATTTGAATGTGGTTCTAAATTTTCCTTGGGTAGAGAGTCTTTGGAGTGCTCAACTCAGGTTTGACCCGAAAGTTAACTTCAGATGGGTTTCTAAGGGGTCAAATGAACTCCTAGGGGTAGTTTAAAGGTGTTTCCTAAAGTCCATAAGGTATACCTATGGGTTAGGAGTATTTTTAGGCATGTGTCTACTCCCATGTGACTATTTAGTCACCTCAAAAAGTGGGTTTCCTAAGGTGAGCGAAAATTGAAATTAGAAGGTACCATCTAGGTTAGATAACCTTCCCTTTTGATGTGAGATCCTTTTTCCCACTTTCTCTTACTTTTTCCTTTTTCAGCTTTAGAAACTTGTGAGAACTCTCACTGAGGTCTTTTTAGGCAAGAATGAGAGACTTTGAGGGTAATCACGCACTCTCCATTTTTGGAGATCATGCAATTTTGAAAAGTATAGTTTTGGGATAGAATTGTGGCTAAGGGTAGAAGAAAGGATTTGTGGAATTGGGCTGCTCATCCTCAAACTAGTTCTAGCAAACCTTTGGGCAGATTGAAGGTTAGTTCATCTTCTCCTTTTGTTTCTTTTTACGTTGCATGTTTATGTTGGAAAGATTGCTTGTATGTAAAAGTTGTTTCTTGTATTTTCTTTTGTGAAAATTATTATGTGACCTATCTGTTACTTCTTTTATGCATTTTCTTGTGATTTGGGAGTAACCAAGGCCTTCTACTCTTGGGAGAGTAGGATGGTCTTGTGGGTGGTAAAAGTTTGACAGCCCTCGAGTGAGAGGCTCTCATTATGAGAGTGAACTCAAGGGGTGTATATGTGACCCTTGTTGCATGGCCTGGTTTATGCATTTGGGGGTCATAAGGGGAGAAAGTATGGAGGAATGCCTTGGGGAGCATAAGGATGTGGGGTTAATGAACTTATGATATATATCTTTATTTTCCATAAGGTGGCTTTGTGATCTACCATTTTTGCAGTCTCCTCAGGGTATTTGGTCCACTACCACCCATGTAAAAACATCACATTTTGTGATGAAGTGTAGCCTTGGTTGGGAAAGTGTTTGTTGTATGTTTTTCCCTTGCGTGTTGTGTTTGCATGTGTGTAACCTGTTTAGGGCTTGGTTCTCCAAGCTTGGGGGTGGCTTCTAGTAAGCCTAGGCTAGGATGTGAGCACTCTATGGTCAAAGCATTATGATTTATTTGCAGGATTGCTTGGAAAGAAAAGAAAAATACAAGCTAGGAGTCATTGGTTTTTGTACTTGATTTGCAAAAAGAGAATAAGAAAGGGGATGCTATATCTTCAGTTGCAGAAATGTAAATTAAAAAAGTTGCATGTTGTATTTACTTTTAAAAAAAAAAAATGTATCTATTTTATTTAAAGTCCTCATTTAATAGAAATGAGAGACTAGTTAGGTATCTCACCCACTTGTAATGTTGACTATATTGTATTCTTAATATGTTCTAAAGAAATGCATTATTTTATTAAGTTATTATTGCAAAGATGAAATGTTTATTTTGGATTAAGTTCCTATAGTAATTGGAACAATATTTGTTGTATTCATGTTATTCTTTTGAAAATAAAAGTTCATTTTATCCCCTTAGGCATTTTGAAATAATGGAAAAGAATGAAGTAGTAAGCTTGCATGCTAGTAGGAGAAAAATAAGCATTTTAGCCCTATCTATTTAATTCCCAACTACAAATTATGGTTAAACAGATTTAACATGCCTATCTCTATAGTCAATTTGAATGATTTCTAGGCTAATGTAGTTGTTGTTAAAATTTATTAAATTCTATTATTTTTCCCTTTATCTATTGCAGAAAGTAAATAAAAAATTAATAGTCTATCTCTAAAGTATGTAGCTAGATATATATAAAATAAAAAGAATTGCTTTATTTAAATCTGTTAGTTTTGAAAACCTGTTCAATGGGATTTTTAGGAAAAAGAAATATAAACAGATTGTATAAAATAAATAAATTTAATTCTGCCTCCATTCCCATGCTGCCAATATTTTATTATTTGTGCATGATTTAGAAGGTCCAGAAAATAAATCCATTTTTTCAGGTAAATTTGAATTAAACCTACCCCTAAGAAATATAAATAAAATGAATATAACTATATAAATATATATATTTAAAAAAAAAAATTTAACAAAAAAAAAATAATGCCATAACCCTGGGGCAGCGTGGCTCTCTATGGGCCGCAACCCACAGAGCCGCTGGGCACCGCTGCGGGCTGTGACCCACAAGGGCGGCCGAGGCCGCCAGTGTGAGCCACGTCCCGCAGGGGCGCCGCAGCACCGCTGCGGGCAACAACCCATAGGGACGGCTGAGGCCGCCACTGTAGGCGGTGACCCGTAGCGGCGTCGATGCCACTGTGGGGAGCAAGGCTTCCACCACCGTGGCCCCCATGAAACCCTGCAGCTGCTGCCTCTGCCCACCTTCATCAATCGGCCCTGCAACAAAATTAATGAAATCCCTACCCGAAATGTGGGGTTAGGGCAAGTAATGAGTTTTAAAAAAAAGGGGGGGTTAATTTATGGTAATAGTATATTGTTAGGGTTAGAGATTTTAAAGGGGGGAAACCCATTCGAATTTTTGAATAGGGTATTCCCCATTAAATTATATATGATAAATTCATTAAAAAAAAAAGGAAGGATTTTTATATCTTTATATGCATGTATATGTATAAATGTTTTAAACATATATATATATATATATGTATATATATATATATATTTATAATTATTTATATATATGCATAGTCATATATATGAATGTATTATTCAACTTTAATTTAATTAGTTTATTTAAACATTCATAGTTTACAAACGATTATATAAACAGTTAAATTTGGAGTTATAGATTTTAATTATTGTGGAGTTTAATCCCTTAGAAAATTTATAACGAATTTATTATGTTTGTAAGTTATTTGACTATAGGGGGATTATTTAGTCCACCTAAATTTAGGCTATTCCAGACTAAATTTTATAGGGCAATTTACATTATGGATTTAATTGACCCTTTAGTCGAATTAGTTTAACCACATTTTAATTATTATTAAAATAAAATATAGGCATTAATAATCTAAGTGCTAGGGCTAAGTTATTTAGTTCCTAAAAGCAATTAATGGTTATTGGAGATTAATATTACCTTTGTCAATCAATTTAGAAATTTATGGTTAGATTAATTTATTGATTAAAATTGATGAGATAATAAATAATTCTTGTAGTATTCCGCATTTAATTTAAATTATTTTTGCTTACTTGAGTTAATGGTTAGAGTTAACTCAAAACATAGTTAAGGAAAAACTTGTTAGTGCATTTCGTATTAGCAAATTTAATGTTATTAGGTTGTTATTTTAAAAAAAAACATTATTCCATTCATGCCCAAAAGTTTGGGCATGATAGAATTTTCTTGTGTTCTTCCTTCTTTCAGCTTTTGTTCATATTCTTCTTGTCTTTTTTTTTTCTGATTTCTTCTCTTCGTTTGTAGTTTTAAGCGTATCAGCTCTTGTGTGTCATATGTGATATCACTAGACTCTTTTGGAGTTTCTGTACTAGATGTATCTGAGAGATGATCTAGACCCCATTCATACTCATTCAAGTCAGTTTCTAAATCATCTACTTGTTGTCTACTAGTGTATGTAACTGGAATTTTCAGTGGTGCAAACAATTCTCTAATTCTTTCTACCTCTTCTCTCATATCCTTTGGGACTTCTACTCCTTGTAGTGTCATAGTTGATACTATTGGAACTTGACTATCGACAGTTTCCTCTCTCTTGATTGCTAGTTCTTCTTGTTCTATTTCATACTCTTCTTGAGTCTGTTGAGTGTTTACTTCCTGTGATGTTGAGGGTAGTATCTTTTTCTTCCACTTAGACTGATGATGGGAAGTATGTTTCTATTTTGATGTCTTTCCTGGATTGTATCCTAGTCCAACTTTATCATTTGTAGACTTAGTTTGTAGATGAATAGGTTCAATAATACCTTCTTGATTTTTGCCTAGAGGACCAGTACCTAAATATCCCATGTGTTGAATCATTTTATATCCTAGACCATATTGTGTCGGAGAAATCTCATAATGTCTTACTTCTTTGTTTTCACTGTCTTCTTTGAAAATCCATTTGAGAGCAACATCCTCTTCTATTTCATCTGTAAGGGAAGTAGAGGATTGTACAAAGAGACCATCATATATGACATTTGGAGTGGAAGTTTGTGGCTTCATAACCTCTGATGGTTTTCCTGATTGTCTTGGTGTTGGAGGGACAAAGATTAGTGAAAGTAGTAGTTCTATCTTGTATCTATCCATGCTAGTATTTGTGATTTTCAATTTCTTTTCTAAGTCTTTCATCAAGGTTTCTGAACTTTCAACTATAGAGGCTACTCTATTATGAGGCACAAAGGTATCAACACTCTTTGTCAATGCATTATAGGGGGAGTTTGTATCAACAGGAATACTAACTTCAACTTCGTTATAAGGAAATTTTAAGCACTGATGATATGTAGATGGAACTGCCTTCATGTCGTGAATCCATGGCCTACCCAGTAAGATGTTGTCTAAAAGACGGAGATCAAGCACATGAAAAATAACATCTCTTTCTATAGGTCCTACCCTAATTGGTAATAGTACTAGACCTTTAGAGGTTCTTTCTTCTTCATCATAAGCTTTGATTGTTATTTTCTTGGCCTGATCAATGACATTTTCAAAAAATCCCAACTGTGTAAGCAGATTATAGGTACAAATATTCAACCCAGTGCCTCCATCTATCAAAACACATTTAACTCAGTGTTTATCGATCGTAGATTCAATGTGCAATGGCTGGTTATGTGGGTGATTCAACAAGTTGTCATCTTCTTCAGAGAAGGTAAGATAATAAGGTGAAGTTAGGTGACCCACTATAGATTGAAACTGATTGATATCTAAATCTTTTGGGACATTAGTAGTGAGCAATGCTTTGTCCAGTATCTCTTTATGAGTAGAAGAGATTTTGAGCAATTCAAAGACGGAGATTTGAGCGCTCGTTCTTTTAAACTGTTCGACAATGCTATAACCAGGAGAGAATGATGAAGCCAGTTGTTTGGATTTAGTCATGGTTGTGTATTTTTGTCTATTCAAATAAGTTGGTAGGTTTGATGCTATTTGAGAAGGAGTTGAAGAACTAGCTCCTTGGAGAGTGACTTTCTTTTGAGCGCGAGTCACAACATTTGCAATTTGTGATTTGTTTTGTTTATCTTTCATTATGATCACATTGTAATATTCAGGTTGGGAAGACTCAATAATGTTGATCACATTGTCATTGTTAGTATAGGTGTAATTAACTTTGGCACCTCCTTTTGACTTTGAGGAATCACCTTGTTCATAAACAGATAAGTGATCTTTAAAAGCTTTGTGATTAGCATTAGTTGTTTGATTTCCAACAACAGCGTCGATGAGATCTTGAATCTCATGCTTGAGCTTCATGCAATTGTTTGTGTTATAACCTTTGTTTTGATGGTATTCACAGTATTCATTCTCTCTCCACCATTTTGGTTTGACTTCAGGATCATATGGCCTTGAATTGTTTGGTAAGGTTATCAGATCATTTGGCAATAAAGTTTTGAAAGCGGATTCATATGATTCTTTAAACCACTCTTTTACTTTCTTTGGAGGATTTTTTGCTACAGTTTCAACTACTTTGAGTGCTTGTGTGCCACTAGCCAGATTAAATATCGTGGATTTTGATTTTTCTTTAATAGTGTCTACCACTCCATCATTAACAACATTTCTGTTGTTGTCTTTTCCATATTTCCAATATTTATCCTTTTCTTTGGAACTAGAACCTTGTTGTGTTTCTTTCCAAAGTGAGATATCTCCTTTCTTTATAAGTACATCTTCCATTCTAAGGGAACTGTCTACTATTTTGGTGAATGAAGGGTATACTTGCATTTGGATACTATATTTCAATTCAGGGATCAAGTTGTTCACGAAGATATCCATCTTCTCAGAATCTGGAATAGGTTGTGAATATCTATTTGGTATTGCAAATCTCTATCATAGTGACTAGGTGACAAATTTTATAGGAGTATTATTGTAGAAACAATTGGATTAATTCTTCAAAATCTTTTATTCCCATAGGTAGGCTTGAGAACCATTCCATAGCTTTCCCTCCTAAACTTCTCAGGAAAAGGCACATGAGATATGTTTTTTCATGCATGAACTCCATACATAAAGCACAAAATTATCTAACATGGTATTGAGGATCTGAGTTGCCATCATATTTGTCAAATTTTGGAATCTCCACTCATGAAGGAACTGAAGGCATGTAAAGGTTTTTATCAAATGGAAATGGGAATATCGTGTCCAGGGAATATTATTTTGATGATTTATCCTTGTTTTTTAGTTATGTGATCTCAGTCTATAACGCTTGTAATTGTTTGTTTAGCATTGCTAAGGGTGTCTCTTCCTCTTTAGTTATGAGGGCATCAACATTATAACCAGTAGAAAGTTTAGCACCTTGCTTTGCTAGTTCTAAAAAATAGTCTTGTTTTCTCTAGCCATGATAACCTTCATCATTTTTCAGAAATCTTTATCCTTTTGACATTTACGAATATCAATTTCAGTAGGTTCAGAGACTTCTGATTCATCTGATGAGGAATCACTATCAGTATCCTAGATACTGAGATCATCATAAGCATTGTGTTTAGTAGATCCTCTTTCTTGTTTTGTTCCAGATATGGTGGGAGACAAGGGTTGATCATAAATTGGTATATCTGATGATGAAGGTTTCTTAGTGACATGGTCCTCTACATAAAATGGATTATCCTAATATGAAAAGGATGGTCCTTTGCCTCTGTCAACTTTCTTATGAGAAATTTTGGTTTGAGTAGGCATTTTTATTGACTGATGTGACCTAGAGTTGTTTGTGATGTGGAAGTCAAGATCAAATTTAGAGCTAGTTTTTTCATTTAACGTATTGATTGAGAGAAGCAACTAAGATTTAGTCTGGTTTCAGGAAAGATCTATCCCATGTAAGATATGATATAAGTTACCTAGTTTGATTTGAGAGAAGTGACTAAGAGTTGGTCTAGTTTCAGGAATGATATATCCTGTGTAAGACGTTTATCTAAGTAACTTAAGTTTGATAAATGGTCGATTCAACTAGTTGAAAGATGATTGACAAATCGTGAAACACAATGGCAGAAGTACATTGTTTAGATTTTTTATGCTCAGGATGATGATAACTAGTTTTATGCTCGTTGTAGACTATTTTTAGGCAATTTTGACTATTCTGGACTGACAAAATTAGAAATTTGTACGATAGGGTTTACAAGACCATGCGACAATTTAATAGCTTCAATAAAATGAAAACTGTATTTCGTATGAGTTTCTGCCTAGGTTTGTACGACAGGTGGGTATACCTCAGACGACAAACTAATGAGAATCCTAGGAAAAATATATTCTTTATAGATCAAGATCTTCTCTAGGTCAACATGTACACCATCTTCATCAACAATGTACTTGAAGTACTAGATCCTCTCCATGCTAAAAGAGCATTTCCCTATATTGGTATAAATCGTAAGCTGATGCAAGTTCGAAAGAACTTGTCACATGTTATTCCCATATCTTTTTGAACATAAGAATGTCATCCAAGTAGACAACCACAAATGGCCTATGAAGAATCTAGGTAAATTATTCATCATCCAAATGAATGTTGTTGGTGTAGTGATTATACCAAAGGGCATCGATAACCACTCAAAAAAGCCCTTCTTGGACTCAAAGAAAGTCTTCCAAATGTTAATTATCTCAACAAGGAACTGATGGTTCCCTAATTTCAAATCAATCTTGTTGAAAATTCATCTCCTCAGAGTTGGTTCAAGAGGTCAACAATTTGAGGGATCAAAAAACTTGTTATTGATAGTGGTCTTGATTAGGAACCAATAGTCGATTTGAATCACCATGTCCCATCTTCTTCTTGGAAAGTACAAAATGGGCTTACACAAAGCAAAAGTAGTTGGTCAATATGACCCTTTTGAATCAACTTCTCAAGTTGTTGTTGTGTGTGTAAAAAGTGGAATAAGTATCTACAAGCTGTAAGACACAACACTTCAATTAAGTCATTACATGTATGGTTAGATAGATATAAGAATGAATAATAAAACCATAACAAATCAACCAATTGCCTTCTAAAAGATGCGAGTATAGACTTGTATAAGCAATACCAGTGACTAGACTCCACCAAGATGAAGGATTTAATCTATATGAGCATGATATTAAGATAAATAGATGCAAGATTATGCTAGATGGATGAATAGTAAGGTATATGAATTCAAGCAATCACAATTGAACTAAATATGCAAAAAGCTAAACTAAGATGTAATAATCTCAAAAAAGCAAGTACAATATCTTCAATGACTCCAAAGCAAAAACTCCATAATAAGAATAAATCTCTAGTGTATTTTGAATGAGAGATAAAGGTTGAATTTATAGAGAATCACAAGAGAGACCAATGATCAAGATCAATTAGCAATGAGCAATTGAGATTATTCAAAAAAAAGAATAATTTAGGATAATTGAAATAATTGAGAGATCAGATTCAGTTAACCTTGAGATAGATTCCAATTATAGTTTGATTGAAATGCATTCAGATTATAAGTTCAAGTTTGCATTGGAGATAAAATTCAATTAATTCCATGCACTTGAGATAAAAATAGGTGATAAAATGCAATTTCTTTGATTTATTCAAGAAAAGAGTCTTTTCAATGCAACTGAACTTCTTTTCTCAAAAGCTTTGAGTTCCAATTTTAGAGAATGATTAATAATTCATTTAATTGTTTTTTCTGATTTCAAGTTATCTCAATTTAGAAGAAGAAATAATATCTCAAGTTTGATTTCTCTCTCAATTCAATTCTTTTATTTTTATTTTCAATTTAACTCAAATATGCTAGGATATTTAATAAATTAAATAGGATAATTGATCAAAATGATTTTCTGGAATTATTTAATTAATATAAAATAATTCAGTTGCCATGTGGCATTTAATGATTGAAGAATTAATTAATTGTGTCCTCAAGGTTGACTTAATTGCCTTTGGTTAGGACCTTGGTGATGTTGTTGAGATTAGGGGCCCATGGTTTAGGTGACCATTTTTAGGGTATTGCAGTTGTTAAGTATTGATATTGTCTTAAGATGTCTAATGAGTCCACTACATGTCCACACTTGGGTTTACAAAAACAACTCTATCAAAACAAAAACAATATCACTAGTAAAACTATGACTGTGACAATTAATACCCTTAGGAAAGTCATAGAAATTTTATCTATTCCATTTGGTTTTGATCCATAAAAACTTTCAAAGGTTGCATAGGGTCCCCTCACCCCTCTCTCTATCATCAACCACTTCAAAATACCAATCGCTTAGTCTTCGCACCAAATTAATCACTCTTACTGCCTTTTATTGTCTAATACATAGAGATATGAGTCTGTCCTGATGCCCAAATACGAACCAATTCTAATTTGGAGCCCCAAATGCAACATAATATGATACATAGCATGAAAAAATGTATTTCCACACATTTGGGTGAATTTATATGCATGGGAGACCAAACTATACATTATTTACTCCTCTGTAAACACTAGGTAGGGTTTTGACAATTTTTGGAAAAACTATGATATCTTCTTTAGAACACAATGAAATTCAATGCCACAAAAATAAAAAATGAAGTTAACTCACTTCTCTACCACATCCAATTGAAATCCCATCAAATTATGATGATTTTCACAATGAAAAATGAAGAGAATTAGACCAAAACATCAAAAAATGCAAAGAAAACCCCAATTTCATTAAGCAAAACTCTTGGATGGCATGCCAAAGGCCTATTTATTCCCATAAAGGTGGGTTAAAACCTCAAAACACCATAAAATAACTTTCCAACCATATTTTTAAGAAGTTGCTACAAGAAATGCAAAAGTTGTCATGGAAAAATGATAACTTTTTTTCCCAATGGACCTCAAACTTTCACAATTAGGTCCCAATACATGAATATTTGAAAGGTATGGATATTTCTAAAGAGGGTAAAGCATGAGGTATGGATAATGAGGATAATGAAGACTTGATATGTTTTCTACATTGCAACACCATTTCCACTTTAAGCTATGGTATTTCAAGCTTCATGGTAAAGAACAATTCAAAACAGTGAAAGAGTTTTTCTTCATGGCATATAATATGATGGTATGATGAAAGAATAAGAATCTAGTAGATTACTGAGAGTGGTGGGGGGGGGGGGAGTGAATCATTAAATATAAAAACTGATACAAACTTCCCAAACTCAAACTCAAACTCACAAAGTAAACTTATCAATGAAATACCACTATCAAGATTAATACTCATAAGAATATCGGTTGATTGTTATAGCAACTTAGCAGTAAAAAAACTTCAAATGCTTCACTACTTAATGCTTCTGGTTATCATGTCTCATCAGAAATAGTTAAGTAGTTAATCAAATCAACAATAAGATCATAACCACAAAAAAATCACCACATGACACAAGTATTTATACGTGGAAAACCCAAATAGGTAAAAACCATGGTGAGATGGGACTCACAAGAAAATATTTGAACTCTTTTAAAGTTCGCCCTGTTAGGAGCCTACCCTATTAAAGCTTTTACAAAAGTCCTGTTAAGAACTAATCCTGTTAGGAATCACCCGCTTAAGGGATTGACTACAAATGCCTTGCTAGAAGCAAATGCCCTGTAAGGAGTAACCTCAATAGAGGATTTGAGAATACAATCTAATGGACCACCTTGTTAGAGGATTTAATAAGTAACCAAGCTTGTTAGAGCTTACCAGGTTAGGGGATTTCAATTCTGCTATAATTATCAAAAAATAACAGGAGTTTCTTGATCTGTCTACATATCACTACATTTGCTTGATCAGATCCATTTAAGTTTCTATCTTCCTTTACTCAAACTACAGACTCATTCTCTAGTTAGGCAACCACACACTCAATTGATTTCTACCAACTCTTTCCAACACCAAAACAAAAACAACTTCATCGACCTTAAATACAAATCAATTAGGTCGATAACACAACAAAAATCTAATCCTCATCATCGAGTTTACAAACAAGTCGGTACAAGTATGACCATTGGATTTCATAGCAATCTGTTCACATGAATCAAGACAACCTCAACCACTCATTGATTACTACTTCCTCGAGCTTAGTAACTCATCACATGCTTTGCATTAGATGCAATACACTTTTATCCTTTCCTAGACAAACAAACGTGCCAAAACAATTTGAACTTGTCTTCATACAATGACCTTACATGTCACCATAATTACCACTCAAATCATAAACAACCATAACCAATTCAACAACCTTAATCAGTTAGGGTTTAGCAAAAACAATTGATAGGGTTTATCAATTACATAACATAGAAAGGGTTTAACCTTATACACGAGTTTACCGGTTCAACTCACAAACTTACGTACTGGTTTACAATAACTTTTACAAGGTTCTTCCTACCAGTTTCAAGACAATATCAATATTAACAACAATATCAACAATATTATTAATCTCATTACCGACTCAATTGACATCAATGACAACATAACATATCATTAATGCAATCTTCACAAAAATGCCAACAATCTTCCCCTTTAGCATTGATGGCAATACAAATATCTACACCATTGCTTGCTGCTATGAATGTGAATAAGAATCCTGGTTTACATTACCAAGTATTCACATGCTCTCTCTATCTGCAGTCTATCACCGGTTCTCCTTCACATAATCACATAATTCTTCTCCCCCTTTGACAACAATGCCAAATTGAAAGTGAAACATGTAGTATCAAAATTTCACTGTGCATCAACAGCATACTACAACTTGATGCTCCCCCTATGGAATACATCCACTTCTACATCAACCCTTGTAAGATTTTGCAAGTAATTCAGGGACTAATGCAATCAACATCATATTCAACTAACTTCATGAAGAGGGACAACCCCTAACTAACTTCTAAGATACTCAAAAGTGGTCTTAGGTAGAGGTTTGGTAAAAATATCTACAAGCTATTCCTTGCTAGAAACATGCTCTAAGATAACATCTTTACTCTAAACATTTTCCCTCAAGAAATTATACTTCAATTCAATGTGCTTGGTTCATGCATGCAAAACATGACTCTTAGAAATATTAATGGCACTTGTGTTATCACATAAGATCTTTATAGGTTCTAAGATCTTCATCTTAAAACCTTCCAAAATGTGCCTCATCCAAATAGCCTATGTGCAATTCATATAAGTTGCAACATACTCAGCTTCAGTAGTAGATTGTGAAGTACAACTCTTCTTTTTACTATTCCATGAAACAAGCCTTCCTTCAAGAAAAATGCTCCACCAGTTCTTTTTTCAGTCATCAATATTTCCTGCCCAATCAACATTTGTGTATGCCTTCAAATCAAAGTTTCCTCCATATGGATACCATAATCCATAGTCAATAGTTTCTTTCAGGTATCTAAGGATTCTCTTGGTTTCTACCAGGTGTGTTTCCTTAGGATTCTTTTGGAATCTAGCAACTATGTCGATTACATGGGCAATGTCTGGTCTGTTGTGAACAACATAGTGTAACTTGCCAATCATTGACATGTATTCCTTCTCATCAATGAACTTAGATTCATCTTCCTTGGATAATTTACAACCTATAACCATTGGTGTCCCAACTAGTTTATAGTCACTCATGCCAAATGTCTTCAAAACCTCTTTCACATACTTAGACTGTGTAATGAAAATACCATTCTTCATTTGTTGTATTTGCAAGCCTATGAAATTTTTTATTTCCCCTACTAAAGACATTTCAAACTCATTTTTCATTTCATCTACAAAACTGTTGCTCATGACATCATTACCTCCAAATATAATATCATCAACAAATACCTCACTGACCAGTATTTCATCTCCTTTAGACTTGAGATATATGTCACTATCATCACTGGTTCTCAGAAATCCTATCTTCATTAGATGTGTATGAAGCCTTTCATACCATGCTTTGGGTGCGTTCTTTAATCCATATAAAGCCTTATGCGATTTTCATACCATGTCTTTCTCATTAGTCAACACATAACCATCTGGCTGCTCTGTGTATACCTCTTCTTCCAATATCCCATTCAAAAATACAAACTTAACATCCATTTGATATAACTTGAACTTCATATGGGCTACAAATGCAAGTAAATTTTTGACACCTTCCAGTCCTGCTACTGGTGCAAAACAATTGCCATAATATTCACCTTCCTCTTGAGCATAACCCTTGCACACTAATCTTGCCTTGTTGCGAACTACAACACCATCTTTATTCAATTTGTTCCTGTATACCCATTTAGTACCTACAACATTCTTATTTATTAGTTGGGGTACTAGGGTCCAAGTGTTTTTCTTCTCAATTTGATACAATTCCTCCTGCATAGCTTTAACCCAATGATCATCACCAAATGCCTCCTTAGCAGTTCTTGGTTCAGTGGTGGTGATCATGCAAGAATTCTCTCTGAGTTTCCTTCTAGTTAGTACTCTATCATCCTTATCTCCAATAATCTACTTAGGATTGTGATTCAGTCTCACATATCTAGGAATAGCATGATCATTATCTTCAGGTTCAACTTCTTCTATGTCATCATCTTCATCTTAATTTATCTATTCTGGTTGGACAAGTGCATCAAAATTTTCTTTGATGGTTTCAGATTTCATAGTTTCTGGTTCTAAAAACAAAATACAAGGATCTTCATCCTTTTTCTCTGAACTGGTTCCTTCTGAGACTTCAGGAAATTCATCCACTCGAACATCAACACTCTCAACAATTCTCTATGTCCAGTTGTTAAAACATTTGTAGGCCTTACCCTTGGTAGAGTAGACAAGAAATATGTCTTCATTACTCTTAGCCTCAAATTTTCTAATGTAATCACTTCTCTTAATAAAACATTTGCTTCCAAATATCTTAAAATAGATAACATCAGATGATCTTCCATACTAGTATTCATAAGAGTCTTTTCCTTACCTCTCTTTACCAGAACCTGGTTCATTGTGTAGACAGTTGTGCTGATAACTTCTCTCCAAAAGGTTTTTGCTACACCTCATTGTATCAACATTGTCCTAGTAGCTTCAATAGTTGATCGATTGTTCCTTTCTGCAATGCCATTCTGTTGTGGTTTCCTTGGTGTAGAAAGTTGTCATTTGATACCATTCTCTTCACACTACCTAGTGAATTCCTCAGAAGTAAATTCACTGCCTTGATCTTTCCTCACTCATTTTATCTTCTTACTGCTCTCTTTTTCAGCTAAGGCCCTAAATGCCTTGAACTTACCAAAAGCTTCAGACTTACCTTTCAAGAATGTGACCCACATCATCCTTGAGCAATCATCAATGAGAATCATGAAATATCCGTCGCCTTGAATTCTTTTTGTTCTTATTGGTCCACAAAGATCTGTATAAACCAAATCTAACAAGTGCTCTGCTAAAAAGGATTTTCTTTTGAAAGTTGAAGAAGTCATCTTTCTTAACTGACATTCTTTGCAAAGAGCATTAACCGGTTTGTCTAACTACAAAAAACCTCTCACTATCTTGGACTTACTCACTTTAACAATGTTATCAAAGTTTATATCACAAAATCTCCTATGCCAAAGCCAACTATCATCTATTTTTGCAATAAAGTAGTTGCTAGCTTTAGAAATGAGATGAAATAGGTTACCTTTAGTTTGTTTCCTAGTTGCAATCAATTCACCTTTGTTGTCAAAGATTTTGCACATACCATTTTTAAACTTCAAAGGGTATCCTTTGTCATTGAGATGTGCCACACTCAAAAGATTATGCTTTAGATCTTCAACCTAGTAGACAATGTCTACAATGCTCTTCCCATTAAGAGAAATAACTCCTTTACCTTTAACCATGCAGGGTGATTCATTGCCAAATCTAACTACACTGCCATCAAATTCCTTCAAGGAAAGAAATTTGATCCAATCACTAGTCATACGATGTGAACAACCACTATCAATGATCCAATCATCAGAGTTATCCATCCTAGATACTAATGCCTTCTGGTCTGATATCTCTTCCTTAATAGCTACAAACACAATATATTCACTAGTATCATCATCAGATTCTTCATCAGTGATACCACTATCAATAGCAATAAGACAATCTCTCTTTCCTTTACCCTTATACTTCTTGAATTTGTCTTTCTTGTCTTCATTTTCACCATTAGGACAATTAGCCGCTATGTGACCAATCTTGTTGCATGCAAAACATTTTAAAGGTAATTTACCTCTATATTTACCTGTGCCTCTAGGAAACCGCTTTGCCAACAATGCTTCAAGATCCACTAAATACTCTTTGTCATCAGTATCTTTGCTGGAACTAGATTCATAAACATGACTAGTATCTCCACTTTTTCTCACAGATGGGTTAGAAATAGAAGCTGTAAATGCAGACTCAAATTTATGTATACTACCATCATAATCATTTAGTTCAAAAGTAGTAATCTTGCCAATGATGGATTCAAGAGTTACCTTAGTTTTTTCAATGGACTTCAACTCCTGAATAGCTGCAAATCGTATAATATAGACCAGTAGCAGGGTTCTCAGTACCTTACTGATCACTATGACATCTTCCACTTTCCCTCCCGCACTCTTAATTCCACCAACTATCTCTTTTATCCTTTGACCATACTGCTAGATATTCTTACCTTCAGACATCCTCATGTCATCAAACTTTCTTCTTAGACTCTCATCTTTAGAAATCTTAACATGTTCATCGCCGCTATAAATCTCTTCAAGTTTTTTCCATACTTCATATGCAGTTTCAAGACCATGAACATCTACATATTCAGCATCAGACAGGGAATTGATAATAGCTTCCAATGCTTGATGATTTTCTTGTTGTTCTTTCTTATGATCATCAGTCATAGTTCTAGTAGGTGCAATATACTGATTTTCTACATGATCCCAATACTGACTTCCCAGACTCTTAATGTAAATTTTCCTTCTGTCGCTCCATATCCTATAGTTATCTTTGTTGAACTTCAGACCTTTATTCTTCATCATGATCTAGTAGATCTTTTCCTCAAGCTGTTAGGCTTAGATCTTAGAGGACCTGATCACTCTAATACCAATTGATGGTATGATGAAATAATAAGTATCCGGTAGATTACTGAGAGGGGGGGCTGAATCAGTAAATAGAAAAATTGATACAAACTTCCCAAACTCAAACTCAAACTCACAAAGTAAACTTATCAATGAAATACCACTGTCAAGATTAATACTCATAAGAATATCGCTTGACTGTTATAGCAACTTAACAGTAAACAACATTCAAATTCTTCACTACTCAATGCTTCTAGTTATCATGTCTCATTAGAAATAGTTAAGTAGTTAATAAAATCAACAATAAGATCATAAGCACAAAACATTCACCACATGACACAAGTATTTATACGTAGAAAACCCAAATAGGTAAAAGCCATGGTGAGATGGGACTCACAAGAAAATATTTGAACTCTTCTTAAGTCTTGTTAAGAACTGATCCTATTAGGAATCACCCGGCTAAGGGATTGACTACAAATGCCTTGTTAGAAGCAAATACCCTGTAAGGAGTAACCTCAGTAGAGGATTTGAGAATACAATCTAATGGACCACCTTGTTAGATGATTTAATAAGTAACCAAGCTTGTTAGAGCTTACCCAGTTAGGGGATTTCAATTCTTCTATAATTGTTAGAAAACAACATGAGTTTCTTGATCAGATCCATTTAAGATTATATCTACCTTTACTCAAACTACAGACTCATTCTCTGGTTAGGCAACCACACAATCAATTGGTTTCTACCAACTCTTGCCAACACAAAAACAAAAACAACTTCATCTACCTTAAATATAGATCAATTAGGTCGGTAACATAGCAAAAATCTAATCCTTTCATCATCAAGATTACAAACAAGTTGGTACAAGTATGACCATTGGATTTCATAGCAATCTCTTCACATCAATCAAGAAAACCTCAACCGCTCCTTGATTACCGCTTCCTCAAGCTCAGTAACTCATCACACACTTTGCATTAGATGCAATACACTTTGCTCCTTCCCTAGACAAACAAACATGCCAAAACAATTTGAACTTGCCTTCATACAATGACCTTACGTGTCACCATCATTACTACTCAAATCATAAACCAACATAACCAATTCGACAACCTTAATCGGTTAGGGTTTAGCAAAAACAATTGATAGGGTTTACCGGTTACATAACATAGAAAGGGTTTAACCTTATACACTAGTTTACTAGTTCAACTCACAAACTTATATATTGGTTTACAATAACTTTTACAAAGTTCTTCCTACCCATTTCAAGACAATATCAATATTAACAACAATATCAGCAATATTATTAATATCATTACCTATTCAATTGACATCAATGACAATATAACATATCATTAATGCAATCTTAATGCAAATGCCAACATAATAGTGAGTAAATTGAGAGCATGATATGCAATGACCACTAGTTTCAAACAACAAATAGATAGTGTTAACATCTCTTTGACAATCATATAAAGCAAGTTAAATCATCAAATAGTAGTTTAAGGCCAAAATGGATAGAGCATTCAAGATAAAACCAAGTCCAATAGAGAATATTAGGAACAATTCACAAAATGGCACAGTGACTGTCAGTACAGTGAAATTTAAATAGTCTATAGTACAGTATATAAACATCCATCTACATATGCAAATGTGATAAGGCAGTGTGCTTGGGATCACCCATACATAAAATTGAAAGAGCACAATCATTTCATTCATCATGAAATCAAGAATAAGGAGAAATCTTTTCAAATTTTTACTATCCAAGCAAGGACATTATAGCATCCATGTGCAGGTTTAGAGTTTGTATAGGCATTAAGGTGTAGGTGCAGGGTCAAGAGTGCAAGTCTGAAAAAGAATAGCTATTGGATAGTGATTTTGTAAGCAAAGAACAGTCATTTTAGCAAGGAATAAGTCACATTGCATGGTATCAAAAACATGCATGATTAAAGGCATTATAACTACACCTAAGACAATGCATTTGTGACAAAATATTGATTGCTCTGAAGCTAACAATAGTCGGGGAAATAGTGGTAAGTACACTGCAGCCCTTGGAGATTTACAATAAATGATAGCTTGAACCATGGGCAAAAGTATACAAACAAATCCAAGTACTATATATATCATAGGCATGTATATATCTTTTGATATTTTTGTGTAGATCAAATCTCCTTAGACATTCGAAAAAGATTCACCTAGGTCTATTTGTAGGGCTTTGTTAGGAAATTTGGAAAATATAAGTTGTAGCATTCGATGTTATCTACACACTCAAGATCTCAATTTATTATACCATTTGATACAAGCAGATAAATATTCATCTTCCTAACTTAGAAACTAAATAATAGTGAGCACAAATATATAGATTCTTTGCACACAAATTGAACTAACATAAAGATTACAATAAAATATTTATTCAAATATGAAATTAACATCTCTATGCGCATCAATCCTCTTCACATTTAATGTCTCTCCCTAGCATTTCAATTTTTTAGATAGTTATTGATTTGATCAAACACATGTCAATTATATTTATGGTGGAGTTTCAAAAGCCTTTACACTTTGATGGATATCATACCCTACTCTATGGCTCAACCTTGCATCTTTTCTATTCTTGTTTCTTGCATATCCTATCTCTATATTGTGCCATGCACCATCTCTGTAGCCTTCTAAAGTAGTGTTATGTTTGTTCATTGCCCCTTTTACTAAATTGTGTAAACTATGATATTGTATTTATTTTTAATTGATGCTTTCCTACATTGTTTGATCTGCCATCTTGTTAGAAATCTCCTCTCTATTATGCTTTGATGGATGTCGCATCTTGTTATTGTTGGCAAATGCACACTCCAATGAGACATTGTAGGTGATTGAAGGTTTTTTCATTAATGGAAACCTTACAATCCTATGACACTAGCAAGGCAATCCACTGGCACCAACAAAGTTAGATTCTACACCAGCACACAGACCACCGGCACCGGCAGTGAAAGGAAGCATACCAACACAGAAGTCGACAGGAATTTTGTTGTTAATATATTTTGTTTATTATTAAATCATTGTAAGCCGACTCGGCAAATTGTAAAATGACTCATATATATAAGAGATCATTGTAGAAAAATTATGTAAGGAAAGAGGAAGGTGATTAGGCGAAATAAGGTAGACCTATTATGCAAATTATAGGTTAAGGGTTTATGTAAGAAGCAGAGCTATAAACCGGTACTGGATCTAGCATAGTAGATACTATTTTGAAGTAGTACAAGACATTGGATTTGTATAATCCATTTTGTAAGTCAGTGAGATTTCCCATTTTGTAATTGAGTAGTGAGCTCTAGGCACTTGGCTTTCTTGCATGTGCAGGCCACTCTTGTAGTAGTAATATTCTCTTATTGGCCAGTAAGTGAATATTATAGGTCACATATCCCACCGAGGTTTTTCCCACACTGGGTTTCCTCATTAAAATATTGTGTTATGGTGTGTTTTTCATGTGGTTGTTTTTATCTCTGTTTATTGCATTACTTTCTATTTACCGATACACTGTTCTAATTTGCTCTACATGTTTTAAGTTAAGAAAATCTTATTACTAGTTAGATATTGATTCACCCCCCCCCCCCCCCTCTCAGTATCTGTGGGAATCCTAACAGTTACAAACCTCACATTTTAGCACTGGCAGAAAGGATATTAGCAAATGTTGTGGAATATGGCTTTTACATCTACCAATTGTCATTCCATCTTGTGCATATGGCTTTTACATGTAGAAGAAATAAATTTGATAAATAGGCCATATGGTGGATGATAAGTGGAGGATATAAGTACTAAAGGTGTGGCACTACTGGCTTTGGTACATGAAGGTGATTAGAGGTTGTGGAAGGAGAAATGGTGGAAGTTGGATCTATGGTAGAGGTGCGAGTAGATGTTATTTATGCATAAAAATGTTAAGCTAATACTCATAAAATAGCTAGGAATCCAACTTAAGGAATTCTATTTGTTAATAAATTTCTCTACCATTGAGCTACTACCCCCTTTCTTACCATTCCATTTTTGGCTTGAAATGAGATTATTGTCAACACCCATTATAAGACACATTATAGGTTCTTGGGGCTCCTAACCTAAATTAGCTCTGATAAAATTTTGAGCTACTACTCATGGACTAGTTAGGTTATTACGCTATGACCTTCTATTTATTGTTAGAATCAGATCTATGACTAAGCTTCTAGCCCCTTTCTTGCTAGTCCATTTTTGGTCCAAGTGTTTCTTATTTCCAAAAATTAATACCATTTGTAAAATTTTGGGTCATGTAGATTACCTCGAAGGTTGCAGATGAATTGGTTAATTACCTCAAAGGTTGTAGAGCTGCAAATATACTAGTCACTACACTTTCATAGAAAGAGACAAGCCCGTTATAGGGTGGTAAACTAGTGTTCACTTCAATTGTGAGGGGTCATCAAGTGTATGACCAAAAGCTTTGAGCCCTAATACATGCAATCAAGAAATCAAAATGCTATCTACTAGGTAGGGAGACAATTGTTCACATGTGCCCCACCTAGGACCCTAATTCCTAAACTCAAAATGTTTCTTGAGCAGTACAAGTTGCTTGAGAAAACAAATCAGGCCCAGGTACCGCTAAGCAAGCTCAGCCAATCGGATATACAAATTCAAGTTCTTCCCTGTCCTGGATTGCCAAGAGAAAGAAAAAGAAAGGTGGATAACCAAGAGTGTTTTCCATTTACCTAGGTGCATTGATGAGCAAGCATGCAGCTTTGTGAACATGTTTACATCACTTCCATTTCCTATTCATCAGGGATTCAGGAGTGGAGGTATTGAAAATTGACCATAAGCCATTATAGTATTTGTAGGTTCAAAGAAAGTCTTAGCAGGCATGCCATTACAAGTGGGTTACAAAAGAAGGTGAATATTCTACCTCAAATGGTGAGTGTCATTTGATCTTGCCAGGGGTCAACAAATCCTGTGCAGGATTGATTGCACAAATGACTTGCCCTCTTTTTCTTTTTTTTTAAGTAATGCCTGTTGTTGTCAAAATTTCGATGAACGCAGGCACTTTAAAAAAAAAATTCATTACTAATGCCTTCTCCATCGAAACCAAATGTGAAATCATCATCGGAATTCTGATGAATTTAGGCATTTAAAAAAAAAAAAATCAAATGTGGTCACAACAAGAATATGTTGACATAAATGACAACAACATATCCTAGTAGTAGCAACCAAAAACTCCAACATAGTTCCTTACATATAAATTAGATTCATTATCATAGCTTCTTTTAAAATAGTATTTCTCAAGTAAATTGATTTACTTCAAGCTTCAAGTATTTGATGGTGAAGCTTCTTTTTCATGTAATAGAGTTGATTTTACCATTTGTAGTTAGAAAACTAAACAAGAGGTTGAAACCAAAAGCTAGTAGTGTTTGGTATCAATGGTGCTTCTGAGCCATGCTTATAGGTAATATCGTCGTGTTGAACTACTACACTTAAAGCCTAATAAAGCTACAACAATGACGTATGTGGCATTGTCTCTTTAAATTGTTAGGGAGAAATAAGGAACATTTGGAAGTTAATATCTAAAGGGTGGGGAAATCCCCCTTGGATCGATAATCAAATAAGATAAATTTTCTTAATGAACCATCATCCATAGTAAAATACAAGGAAAAACCCAATAGGGTTCAATTATTAAATGATGCTGACATTTTTTTCTTCATTATTATTTGTAAGGTTTTTTGGAATGATAATGGGTTAAGGGTGACCCGATTCATAGGAATTAGGATTTAGATGAAGTAGGCAATACACATAATGTCACTATTGACCATTATGTTTTATGAGCTACCAGGGTGGGTAGCAACTATAGAGAAACTGTCTAGGACAATGACCCTAGAAAGGGTTGCATACCCACTATATAGTTTACATCAAACTTAGTTTAAAAACAAAACTACATATATATTATGCCTTGATCCTATATTAAAATGGTGTACATAAGCAATCTACAGATGAAGTTGTCCTTAGTATGTAGGCATTCAGGGTATGGGATTTAAGGTTTGCATAAAGGAGAGTGTTGTGAGGCCCTACCACGAGCCGTCATAGCATTTCAGTTATTTTTATGTTGGACCTACTATTGATACTATATTTTGATGCATTATGGACATAGATTTAATATGATCCAATTTTTGGATAACATTGATATGATTATGTCATTTACTTTGATTTGTAGTACTTTGTTTTGATGCTAGAAATTATGGATGGATTCTCTATAAATGATTTAATTCCATGATGATTATGGTGATGCCATTTAGTAGATTATTTTATGTGTATATTATTAGATAATTGGAAACTTGATTATTATAATTGAAATTGTATGCAATGTCTGAATTTTTTTATTTTTATATGATAATATTATATGTGATTTTTGGAATTACTAATGTGCAAAGTGAGATGTGTAGGAAAATTATTCCATGTGACCATGGAAACTATTCGGAGAATCAAGCCTAGACCTATGTGCGTTTGTGAAGACAAGGGTTGTCTATTTGGAGAGACAACACCTCATTTGTAATTATGTTTTAATTTGTAAATGTTTATGCTTGGATGTGTGTTTAATTTATTAATTCAAAAAAAAAAGGGACATTGCCATGTGTATTTTAGTGATGTGCAATTATTTTTGTGGTGTCACTTGACACGTGTTGTAAAGTGAGTTGGCAATGACATGTCCCTCAAAAGGAATTGGTTTTATCAATTCATTTTTTCAATTATCCTAGTATGGTCCCAAGAAAGTCTTAGATAGGGAGCCATTAGAAAGGTCAACTCAGGGTTGACCCATAAGTAAATTTTGGGTGAGTTTCTAGAGGGCTAAACTAACTCCTGGGGTCAAGTTAGGGGCATTTTTAGTGGGCCATATGATGTACCTATGGATGAAGGTCAAATTTAGCCATGTATACACTCCCTAGGGACTGTTTAGTCACCCCAAAAGTTGAGTTTTCCAAGTTGGCCGAATTTCAACTTTTGAGGAGCCTACCTGGGTTAGACAACCCTCGTCATGAGTGACATTGCTCTTCCCCATTCCTTTTACCTTTTTGAGGTGCCTTGGCTAAAGAGTTTGTAAGGTGTTGGGAAGACCAACCTATGAACATCCTTCATCCTTCCCAAGAAGGTTGGAAAGAGTGAGGAGTGTCTTCTTAGGGAATAGTTTGGGAGGGGGAAGTTTGATCACCCACTCTCCATTTTTGGAGACATAGATTTTCTTGAGTTTGGTTCTTGGATTGGGAAGTTTTTGGCCAAGTCTTGAGAGGAAAAAGATAGTGGATTTGGGCAGCTCTTCTACAACTTATATTCATCCTTTTGGTAGATTTAAGGTTGGTTGGTTTATTATCTCATGTTGTTACTTTGAGTTTTGAAAAGATTGTTTGTTGTGGTTGTTTTCCCATTGTTGATTTCTTAGTATGTTTAGGAAGATATTGGGTTATTCCTTTTGTGTTTATGATATTGTGGTTTTATGATATTGTTTTGGGAGTTTTCAAAGCCAAACTCACCCTTGCAAGGGTAGAACTTGGCCTTGGGGTGAAGGGTTGTTTAATAGCCTATGAGTGTAGAGGCTCTCTTTGGAAGAGAGTGATTTACAAGGGATAATGAGACCCTTGTTGCATAGTGTTTTGTTTATGCAATGGGGGTCATAAGGGGAGTTTGTAGGCTTGTATGCCTTGGGGGACATAAGGAATTGTTGGGATAAGTTTGAAACTTGTGGATGTGCATTTTGGTAGCCTTGCAATGGCATTATGTTCTCCTACTTGCATAATTCTCCTCTAGGTATTTGGTCCACCTTCACCCCACTTGAAAAGTCACATAAGTGATGTTGTCTATCCTTGGGATGGGAGTGCATATGTTGTGAGTTTTATTGATTCTATGTGTATTGTTTGTGTGTCTCCCATTTAGCCTTGGTTCTCCTAGCTCAAGGGTGGCTTCTTGTAAGCCTAGGTTGGGAGGTGAGCCTCCATGGTCACAACCTACAAGTTTTTATTAAAGGTTTTCTTGGGAATAAAGATTGGAAGGGAAGCTATGGCATGATCCTATATTTGTATTATATTTAGTTGCAAGAAAAGTAAATTATTTTGGTAAGCCCTCATTTGGTAGAAATGAGAGGCTTGACTTGGTAATCTCCCTTCTTTTTTTTGTGAAGTGGATCGTGATGTAATAAACATATTTATTTGTTAGTTTCATTTCAAGAAATAAAATAAAAGAAGAATTTGAGTTATTCCATTATATCTGTTAATTGCTTAAGAAAGAAAGGAATAAATTTGCATCCTATTTCTATTAAATAAGTAAATTTGAATGCATGTTGAAAAAGGAAAAAATAAAAAAGAAGGGGAAAAGAGATGTAGATTTAAAGTTGCTTCTTTTTTTTTTTTCTTTTTATGTTATTCTACAAGAAAAAGAAATGAAATTATCTAAATGTTTGTAGTGCAATATTTTTATTAAGAGGAAAGAAATATTTATTTCTGTTTGTTAAATGAATATCTTAGAAATGGTTTTTTTAAATCTTACATTGCATCTTGTTGTTATTAAATCAATGGATTAAATGATTTTTAGAAGATGTTGGTTGCAGCTATAAATAAAAATAATACTGTCAGAATTTTTATTCCGTAAAAGCATGTATAGTAGAAAATAAATAATTCTAGAATATTGATTTTTTTAAAATCAAAAGGAAATTATATCCTATAAAAGAAAATAAAATTTACTTCTATTTTGTTTATTTGAAATCAGTCTGTTAAAGCTATTGAAATATAGATTTAATCATAGAAATATATATATATATATATATATACACACACACACACACATTATATAAAGTTTATGCCTAAAGTTATAAATTTACATCTAAATTGTTGATTTCCTTTTTAAAAAAAATAGACTTGAATGATTATATATAAAAAAAAAGAAAAAAAGAAAACATTATGTTATTGAACTGTATGTTATAACTGTATACACCTAAAAATGGTCTGAAGATAATTAATTAAATAAGCAATTATTTAACTAATCCCCCTTCCTAATTTAATTGAATTCACTAAGCAATTTGATTAAATTCCCCCTTTCCTCTACTTATTAATAAATCTAAGGATTTATTTAAAGGTTCATTTCATAATCCCCTTTAATTAATTAATTCCCCTCATCAAATTCATTTCTTCTAAGTCCCATAATTAATTAAAACAAATCAATAATGAGTTGTTGAGATTAATTAGCCTTTTCCTATTATTTGAATTTTTAAATTCAAATTCTCATAACTTCTAACCACCTAACCTAACCCCTTCTAAACCTAATTCATTCCATCTAACCTTGGGTTTAATTAACTCCATCCTAGCTTGCACATCCTAACCACCATGTTCCCTTTCCTTGAACACTTTTCCCTCTCATAAGCAAAGCTTTGTGACACTTGTCACTAAGTGTCCCCTTTAATCCAACCTCTTCTAGAAGCTTTGTGACACTTGTCACCATAGAGATGACAAATGTTCCCTTTAATCCAACCCCTTTGCCAACTTCCTCCAATTTAACCATTGATATCTTCAAACTTAATCTTGATCGTTGATTCCTGCCACCTCACCCCTAGCCTTGGAAATCTTATAAATAGACCCCATTTTGGAGCAATAATCATCCCATCTCATTTGCATTCAATAATTGTTACTATAGTCATATAGCTCTTAGTTAATCATTTTAGCATTGTTATCATGTTCAATTTTAGCTTAATTGCATCTTCATCCTAGCTTATTTTCTAGAATAATCATGTAGCTTAATCATGCTATCATTGCTAGCTTATGCATCTTCATCATTTAAATCCTCCATTTAAGTGTAGTCAAGTCATTGGAATTCGCATAACCAGGTCTGAGAGAAAAATTCATACTCGCATTTACTAGGAGGCAATAGATCAATTAGCTATGGTTTTATCTTTCATTGATTAATTTTCTAACCATTGCTTGTAATGATTTAATGAGTGTTTTGTGTTGTAGCTATAGGTATAATAGGTGGCTCTTTTATGCAACTCTTAAAGAGATCTCTACAGGATTTTGACCAAGAAGATCAAAATCACACGCCCATATCTAACAATGGCTCATCCCCCCATAAGCAAATTAACTCTCCAAAAGTGTCTATTCTAGCACCTATTAAAAACTTGCAAGAACCTTCCATAGCATCATCGTCAAGCAATACATCCAAAGATGAAGTTCCCCAAAGGATATCCATGATTGCCATCAAACCTATTTCAGAGGATCCTATCTAAAGTTCATCTCCTTCATATCCAAGCATTGATTCCGTGCAACATCCCCATAATGCTTCCTTGCAAATTGAAGTCCTAATTCATAGAACGCTTGTTAAACATGTCCTGATAGATGGGGGAGCTGGCTTGAACATATTCTCTTTGAGTCTTATCTGTGCTCTAGGTTATTTAGAAGATACGGTTGATCCCCAAAAAAAGATAAATATCAAAGCCTCTGGTGAAGAAGAACATTACTCTAAAGGAATTGTGGTATTACCCCTCAGAGTGGGACCTTTGCAAAAAGACACAACATGCCAAGTTCTAGACATGGACCTACCATACAACATACTCCTGGGAAGACCATGGATACAGGACATACAAACTATTACATCAACATGTCATGAGTGCTTAAAATTTATATACAATGGACAACAAATCACAATATCAATAGACTCAAATCCATTGCAGTGTTGTAGTAATATGAAATCAGTTCAAGAGGTCATTGTTCTACATAATAGAGAGGTGGCATCTTCAAGCATAAAATCCAAAAAACAATCATTTGCATCAATTTTGTCAAACATGGAAAAGAAAATGCAACTAAAAGATTGAGGGAGCGGAGAATATTTTCTATCATAAAAAAACAAACAAGAGAAACTTGAAATTGAGAGGGATGAAGAAGAAGATATAGGAGTCGATGTAGTTCACATGTATGCAAGAAAAATGTTAGGAACTAGACCACTTGAATAAGAATCACATGCAGTTGACATGGACTTAACCGAGGACAATCGGGAACTCCTTGCACGAGGTCATTCTGATGAGAGTATCATTCTAGACATTGAAGTACATACTAAAAGCTTTGGCATCTCTATCATGACCCCTAATATCTTTGAAACTATTCAACCTGACGATCCTTTATCCTTAAGCTATCCTGAACATATGGACTAGGAAAATGAAGGGCATACCACCATTGATACTTTTCCTAATGACCATGCCATATCTGTATATCTTAATGAAATCAAACCCGCAACAACTTTCACCAGGGATTCCGCTAACATATCTTCATGTCAAGTGGGTGTTAAATCTCCTAGTTGCAAAAGTAAAAATAAAGAAAACAATATCAGGTCTAATGCTGAAAACCATTTATTGGAAAAATTGGACCGAGAAAAGTAAAAATAAAGGATGCATCTAATGGTGAAAACCTCCTTGAGGTGCCAGAAGATGGGAGATTTGACACCTTACCTGAATTTTATCAAGAGAAGTCATTTATACTGATAAAACCAGTAGAGGCAGTTACCATTGACACAATTGATCTTCATCCAATAACTTCTTTATCAAAACTAGCAAGACAGAAATATTTGGAATCCTTCAAAGGATGGCAAATTAATTTTACCTAGTCATATATAGACATTCCAGGGTTTGATCCATATCTTACAATACATCACCCAAATATCAGTCCAGGAGTAGACATCTATAATGGAAAACAACACAGATCAGGAGAAGATATTCTATTCATTACACCACAAGGTCATACAATTCCAAAAGCATACAAATTAAGCTTTCCATGCACCAACAACACCGTAGAGTATGAAGCTTTGGTTACAGGTATCAAAATGGCTATAGAATGGAATATTACACCACTTCAAGTCTTTGGAGACTCTCAGCTCGTCATTAATCAAATCAATGATTATTATCAAACAAAGGATGAAAAATTGATGCCTTACAAAAAGATGGTTGATGATATCAAGAAATACTTTGTAGAAATAACTTTTTAGCAGATTCCAAGAAATGAGAACAAAGCAGTAGATTCCATGGCTACACTTGCTTCTCTCCTTCAAACATAGGAAAATCAATAGTGTTATGAACTCCTGGTGGAAGAGTTGTTTTACCCCACCTATAATTGTCCTGATTCCCAAACCATTTGTCAACTTATTAGACATGATTCCTCCCGCCATGGCCAAACTTACACATACCTAAAAGATAACACCCTACCCCCCAATTTATCAAAAAACCAAAAGAGAAACTTTATTCGCCAATCCTCCCATTTTACTCTCGTCGTGAATACCATGTTTAAATGAGGTCTAGATGGTACTCTTTTAAGATGTCTCGAACAAGAAGAATCTGAGAAGGCCTTACATGAAGTCCATAACGGTATCTATGGCACTCACTCAAGTGGTCTTACCCTTTCGAAAAAAATCATATGCTTGGGCTATTATTGGCTGACTATGGAATGGGATTCTTTTCATATAGCTAGAACATGCAAACAATGTTAGATCCATGGGAATTTGATCCATGCACCAGCACAAGAACTTCATGATTTAGCAACATCTTGGCCCTTTTGTTAATGGGGTCTTCATCTAGTAGGAAAGATAAATCCTTCTTCATCTAATGGTCACAAATTCATCCTGATAGCTATAGAATATTTTACAAAATGGATTGAGGCTATACCTCTCATCAATATCACAGGAAAACAAATTGCTACATTTATCTTGAACTACATCATATGTCACTACGGAATACCAATGACCATTATCATTGATAATGGGCGACTATTCATAAAAAAAGATGTACAAGAGTTATGTGAGAAGTTCAAAATCCAGCACAGATTCTCCACACCTATTATCCATAGGGGAATGGACAAGCAGAAGCATCTAACAAAACTATTTTGAAAATCCTTAAGAAGACAGTGAATAATGCTGGAAAAGATTGGCATATTCAACTAAACCCTTCTCTATGGGCCTACCGTACCAGTATCCGCACACCAATAGGTGCCACACCTTTCTCCCTTGTCTATGGATCCAAAGCCATATTACCAATCAAAGTAGAGATACCCTCTCTACGTGTGTCACTAAAAGGTCTCATCCCAGATGAAGAACAACGAGTATCTAGACTACAAGAGTTAGAAATCATGCATGAACGAAGACAAAATGCCTTTCATCATCTAAAGGTATATTAGCAAAGAATGTGCCAAAGTTATAATCATAGGGTCAAACCATGAATTTTTCAAGTTGGAGAACTAGTGCTGAAGGAAAATCCAAGAAACCAAGCATATCGAGAAAAGAAAGGAAAGTTTGAACCAAACTGGGTAGGTCCATTTGTGATTACAATAGTATTTAGATTAGGAGCATATCAGCTATCAACACAAGATGAAGATCAGCTTGAGGAACCCATCAATAGCATGCATCTGGAGAAGTTCTATGTCTGAAAAATCAGAAAAATAAAAAACAGTGAAAAATCAGAAAAATAAAAAAACAGTGAAAAAGCAAAAAAATCAAAAACAGTGAAAAAGCAGAAAATCCAAAACAAAAATAATATGAGAAAAAGTACAATAAAAACAAATGGTGAAAACCTGGCAAACAGGTGCTATCTGTCTGCTAGCTCATCCATCTATTAGTTCATGTATCTTTCCACTTGCATTCATTTTCCATCAGCGCTGACCATCATAAAGCCTTTGTACATACACAGGCATCCCAGGTGGCTTCTTGCCATGGTTTGGATCATTGGATATATCATAACGACTTTGTTTCTAGGCTTGGGGCAAAATCCTACACCTAGCTGGGGGAAAAACTCATGATCATTTTGAGCTTAACCAAACAAGTAGAACAATAGTTAGACAACTCTTATCAAGCAAAAACTGAGACACATCCAACATTGAACATGAGATCAAACTATCAACTATCAAGCTATCACAAAATCAATCTAAGCACATCACACACTTTTCAGTGGATGATATATTTTTGGATAATGATTTTAACATGATTGTTTAACTTTTCTATATTGATTTTCGCTATCATGATTTCTGAGTGACTCTAGGATGTCATTGACTAGAGGAACAAGGATGAAACATGATATTTTTCTTGTCTGTTGTCTGAAAATTAATCATTAATATGTGCAAATTTGTCTCGAGACGTGATCATCAGAGTATCATTAAAGACATTTCCAATTTGCATATTGAAATAATTAATACTGCTTGTTTTATGTAAGCAACACTTAAGTCATCTCGGTTCAATTATACCTCGATGCTTGTGTTAACTTTCTATATCAAAATCTAGGAAAATAGTGCTTAGGTCATCATGGTTTCATTATACCATCAATGTTTACACTCACTTCCCACATTTCAAAAAGCTCAATGATGACAAAAAGCAATAATCCAGTGACTAGTCCGGTCATAGTTTGCATTTGCATTTGCATTTAGCTTGCATTTCATTCTTGCATGGGATCCCACATGCTCCTTTTATCCAAGATTAAATCTATCGCAGGAATCATCAAGGTATCATCACAAGTGTATACACAATCAGACTAATGACTCATATCTCTACAGATATTGACGACCCAGTGAAAATCTTATGCTATCCTCTCAATAGAATCAACATCAACAAATCTAAATAATCCTGTAACCTAATACCAATGAATCTGTCAGTGCTTTATCTAAACAATCTTATCAATTCTGTCAATCGATTACATTTGATCTATCTGATTATGTCTTATACAGGATGTATCCTTCCTGAAACCAGACATTCAGATCTAGTCTTATACAAGATGTATCCTTCCTGAAACCAGACATTCGGATCTAGTCTTATACAGGATATATCGTTCCTGAAACCAGACACTTCTAATCAACTTTGTCTTATACAGGATGCATTCTTCCTGAAACCAGACTAAATCTTAATCAATCTCATCATATCAAATCAAGCTTTATCAATCAATCAGAATTGTATCATCGAGATCAAAGAACTTGCATTTTCATCAAACACAATTGTAGAAATCAAATCAAATCTATCGAGATATCAATTTCACAAAAATTCGCAAAACACTCCAAAGGTCAATTATCTTAATTGATCTCCTGAGGGGGCATCATCATACCTCAATTTATCAATCAAGTGTTGGGGCATCCTATTGATCCAATATCATCATCAAAATGAGATTATTCTTTGAATCAACACGTCATCACACCTTGCTTCAAAGAGGGGAAAAATGTATACACCTAAAAATGGTCTGAAGATAATTAATTAAATAAGCAATTATTTAATTAATCCCCCTTCTTAATTTAATTGAATTCACTAAGCAATTTGATTAAATTCCCCCTTTCCTCTACTAATTAATAAAGCTAAGGATTTATTTTGTAGGTTCATTTCATAATCCCCTTTAATTAATTAATTCAATTTAATTAATTCCCCTCATCAAATTCATTTCTTCTAAGTCCCATAATTAATTAAAACAAATCAATAATGAGTTGTTGAGATTAATTAGCCTTTTCCTATTATTTGAATTTTTAAATTCAAATTCTCCTAACTTCTAACCATCTAACCTAACCCCTTCTAAACCTAACTCATTCCATCTAACCTTGGGTTTAACTAACTCCATCCTAGCTTGCACATCCTAACCACCATGTTCCCTTTCCTTGAACACTTTTCCCTCTCATGAGAAAAGCTTTGTGACACTTGTCACTAAGTGTCCCCTTTCATCCAACCTCTTCTAGAAGCTTTGTGACACTTCTCACCATAGAGATGACAGATGTTTTCTTTAATCCAACCACTTTTCCACCTTCCTCTAATTTAACCATTGATATCTTTAGACTTAATCTTGATCGTTGATTCCTACCACCTCACCCCTAGCCTTGAAAATCCTATAAATAGACCCTATTTTGGAGCAATAATCATCCCATCTCATTTACGTTCAAGCATTGTTACTATAGTCATATAGCTCTTAGTTTATCATTTTAGCATTGTTATCATGTTCAATTTTAGCTTAATTGCATCTTCATTCGAGCTTATTTTCTAGAATAATTATGAAATCATGTAGCTTAATCATGCTATCATTGCTAGCTTATGCATCTTCATATTTAAATCCTCCATTTAAGTGTATGTAATGCCCATACCCTAGTTGGTCTTTTAAAACCCGTTTAACCTTGATTGACTTCCTATGTGGCATTTTTGAATGGTAGAGTAACCGATATGCAATGTGTAGTTTAGATAATATAAATAAATTGTGCATACTTATTATTGTGCTTTTGCATCGATTTTCGTGTAAATGCAATTGTTCCCTAACCCTTGAGATAAATCTTGAGCTAACGCCTTCATTGAATATGTATATGTATATGCATGCTTGTATGAATTCATGGGTGCAGGAGATTGCAGGTACAACACCGCTTAGGGCAAGGTTCATCTCCTTTGGAACTTGCAAGGTTGAGTATGCTCTTTCATCTTTTGAATTCGGAATTAGTGGTCATATAACGCTCGTCTTGCCTTAGCCATGGTTAGGTGAGCATCGTACGTGGATTCGTGGAGCTTGCCTTTCATTGGGATGCATGTCGAGAGATTTGGAGGACTACCTCGATTTGCGTGCCTTGCATGAGGTAAGTGAGGTTTGTTATCCTAAGTATTAAATTTAAAATTATGATTAAACGTACACATTAGAGATATAGAAATTTAAATAGGTAGCTTATTTATACGATTAATCAGTAATTAAAGAGATTTGCTTTAAATTATTATTGAAGCAAGTTTAAGGTACTTAACTGAGGTTAGTGTGCTCATTTACGCATTTGTAACTTTTATGCATTTGTAGTCGAGAAATTAGAATAAATTAAACTCTTGCATTAGATTAGTCATTTATTTAAAAATATCGCTTTATTATGTTGTAGCGAGTTAATTTAATAGCTAATTTTAAAATAATGAATTTAATGAGATTACGCGTTTTTGGAAAGGAAAAATTTAAAGACATTTGGGAGATAGCAATAAATTACGCATTTTCGCATTTGGAGGGAAAAGGGAAAATTATTATTGTTTAAAAGAAATTATTTCTTCTTACTTGTATAGTTGATAAAATATAAAAGTTTGAAATTCAGTAAATTAAATTAGAGTTGAATATGAAATAGAAGCTTTTAAATTTTAAAAGAAAAATGAACAAGGAGGGAATGAATGATTCCCATTTGGATTTTCATTTATTGTATTTTAGAAATAAAACCCTAAATTCGAAATTGAAATTAGGGCAAAATTAGGGTTTTCTTTTTAATCTTGTTTTGTAAGCATTTTGGGGGTTCTTTTGGCTGGGAGGAGTTTGTGGGAGAAAAATGAGGGATTTGCATTGAAACAGCAGATTGGGGAAGCTCTTCATCAAGATTCATGCCCGGAATTTGCACTAAGAGGTAGGATTCAAATCCACTATCGTATTTATTTGTTGAATACAAAAAAAATAGTCTTATCCATGAATGATTTGGGGTTTAGTTTCCAGTTTACTTTCATTCTTGGTTGTTCTTGAATCAACCCTCATTCTTGCTGGATTTTGTGATTTTAAATTTGTGAGGAAAACTTTCTCCCATAATGGAGATTTTGGTATAAATCTGGAAATGATTTCTGAGGTGTTGTAATCCTCATATCCTTTATGTGTTAAAACTTGTTTTTGTGTTTAAAAAAAAAAAAGGGGGGGGTTATCATCAAATATCATGTTACCCAGAAACTCAGTTCGTTTAAAACGAACTTCTTATTTTGTGTCTGTGCGTTTTTTTAAATCCTTCATTATCATATTATGTCGGGCATGTGTTTATTTGGATTTCGGCCTGGGCGTAGGTTTTGATTGAGGGTTTGGGGTTGGAGGGCGGGGAGCGGAGCTCCACCCGCTCCTCCTCCCCTTTCCCCGCACGCACCCCTTACTTCCGCTCGCTTCACCCGTCGCCTATCCCCGCACACACTCCCCCGCTCGCAAGTGAAAACCACCGGCGGCCGCGGCACTGCGGTGGCCGCAGGGCGCCGCGGACCTACGGGCACCGCAGTGGTGCCGCCACACGGGAGTCCCTGCGGATTTCGGCTAGGGTTAGGCCGCAAACTTCCTTTTTTTAAAAAAAATTGATTTTCTTTGTTTTGTTTTCGTCGTTTGATAATTATTAACTTAGTTGTTTTGTAAGTTAAAAAAAATGGTTTTAGGTTGTTTCATTTCATTCAAAAAAAAGGCTGCTTATTGATACCAATATATATTATAAGCAATAAATTATATAAAAAAAAAGATTGAACGAAAATGTATATACAATCAAAAAAAAAGGAGAGATGTTTATTAGTATTAATATATTATAAGCAATATTTTATACTAAAATTTGAATGGAGATGTACATTTTAAAAAGTTATGATTTTCCATTTCAAATGTCAAAAAAAAAATGTATTTGTTCCTATATAGTGATAGGTAAATCCTTGTGTTGTTAGAAAAAGGGGTTAAATTATCTTTGTAAAACCATCTTATCATTAGAGGGTATCTAAGGGTTAATTAATTGATTAGACGTTATGTCAACTTGAGAAAGTGTTAAATTTACTCGTTAACGTTTGTGCATGATCTATTATTTTGGAAATTTGTTGGGTCCCCGTCAACTGTTTTCCTTGGTCTATCCAACGTCGGTCTAGACCCCATTTAAGGTACCACCTGTTAAGGAATCCTTGCCCTTTTTACTTGATGTACTTAGTAGGATCCGTTACAAAAGGGATCATTATGTAATTAATGTCCGAAGTGTCTGTTGTATATTGATTGTAATCGCCTAAGTGGCAAGATTGTAAAGACATGTAATTATGTAACCTTAACTATATTAAATACCAAAAGGGTCTTGCAGTTGAGCAGACCCGGAGATGTAGCCCATCCGGGGTGAACTCCGAGATCATATTCTGTGTCGTGCGATGTTTATAGCGTACTTTGTTTATGTTTTAAATTATTCATGATGGTTGTATTCTTGCTTAGTGTAAAGTGTAAATTAAATGAATTCAAATTTAAATGTATAACATTTTTCAGATGGATAAATGTAGTTATTTAAGTTCATAAAACTTGGTGAATCATGGTTATGGCAAGCATTTAAAATATTGAATTTAGAGTTGTGGAAAGGAGTATTTTGATAAGGTTAAATGAACGTAGTAATAATGGAAGGAACCTTGCTAGTTTTCTTTATTGGATTAACTTGTTATTAAGTATATAAATGGAATGGACATAAAAAGGAAACAAAGTTAAAATTTATGTCACCATTCCTAGATTGAAATCTAAAGGTTAAACATCATATCAACATCTATCCTTTTGCCTTAGTGAATGAAATTCACGCCATGTTAATTTTGCTTCATTGCATTGGATGATTTGTTAAGTTATTTCACTCTTTAATCATAACCATTAACCCTCATCAGATTAATTTGATATTCGTGTGGACTCAATTAGGTAATACATGTTGTATATTGGATAAATACACTTAGTAATTTATGTTGTAATTATAATCAATAATCCTCACCAGATTTGTTTTATAATTGGGTGAACTCAATTAGATATCCATATTTTTAATCCCTTATAAAAGGAACCCCTCATGATTGCTAAAATTAATCTAAAATGGAAAAATAATTGATCAGTTGTTTATACATTAAATCTTAGCAAAAGCATTCCTCGCATATTAATTCATTTAACAAAAAGAAAAGGAAAGAGTGATGTCTCTCCTATTACTATCATCTAACAAATAAAAAAAGAAAGGAGGTATGCAATAAGATAATTTGTATTTTAATTCTAAAAGAAGAACGTCGTTTGATCTTGTTACTCCTATCTTGAAATGATGAATATCACCTTGCTAAATATATCTTAATTTAAAGGATGAACTCATGGGATTCCTAATACACTCTCATCTAAATGAAGTTAGTCCATCTCTTTGCATTATTAAAACATCAAATGAATCCTATGGCTACTCACATTATACCCTTCATAAAAGAACTTCAACTCATCAGTTGGCTATGCACGAAATCTAAGGAAGGGAATCTCATTCTATTAACTGTGGTTAATCTTTAAGAAATGAATTCCTCTCATCAACCATGCTTTTAATATTAACAAAAAAAAAGTTAACAAATGTGGGTGAATATCTTAAAATCAAATGATGGCATCCTTGTTTTACTAATCGAAGTATAACCCTAAACGAATGAATCTCGTAAAGCATATTTATAGTATTAAAGGATGATGTCAAGTGTGGATGGTCATTTTAAAACTCTAATGAATGAACCTTGTTATATTTATAGGCGCTTGAGCCCATTTGGAGACCTCCTAATGTAATTATGAATTAAAGTGCAATGAATAAATAACTTCTCAATGGCTCCCTAACCGTCTAAAGTAAATGATCTCTTCCTGAAATTATAAGATGTCAAACCATTGAACACATTTGTAATTAAGATCTATGCATTGTCCTCGTAATTAAGTTATCTAGTTTAATGGATCAAATGACGCAAGTTGAGTTAGGTGTAAAGTTGTGTAATCGCGTTGGGAAACTCCCTAGGATCGTTTTAGCCTTCCGCTGTGTTATCTAGATAGAGATAACTTGAGATCACTTCAATCTATCTTAATATTGTAACCTTTTCATTAACACTCTTAGTTATTATAAAAAAAAAAAAATTTACACTCTATTTGAGTGTTTTTAATTTAAACCCATAGGGGTTTCCTGGCGTGGCATTACACTTGGTATCAGAGCCCATGTTGCAACACTGGGATCTCTGGTTTCGCTTGTGCCCTTAGTTGGTGTGTGTGTGTCTACCTTATGTTGTGCGCTTGCCCACCTTGATGTGAGGGTGTGGTTTAACAAACCCTACTTGTGTGTAACGTGAGCGTTCACACCTTGTTTCCACCTTGTGGATGTGGGTGTTTTGAGGATGATTGTAGGTGTTTTGTCTTCTTATTGAGGTCTTGGTCTATGACTCCTTTTCTTTGAAAAGGATTCGTATGTACCTTCATTATCGATTTATTTTCTTCTTTGACTAATCCATCTAAGTTGGTTGTTAATATCTTGAACCTAAAAGTACGAAATGTGTTGTTTGTGGTTTTGGCTCTATTTTAATGATTGTCCACTTTAAGGACTAGTATGACAAATGTTAATGCTTATCATGTAGTACATTGAGTGATTATGACTCATCTTCTTTTCTCTTTCTCTAAGTAAATTAAAATGAATTGATATGTGTAGTTACCTCTTAGTTAAGTTTTCGTATTGCAAGAGAAAGGATGATATTTCTTGAGCCTTGTGTGAGCTTCATAACGTTTTTTTTGTGCTTAGATTGTGAAAAAGGATTGATTTAGGAGTTAATTTTTGGTTAATGATAGGAAATTGTATATTTGCATTAAAAGGTTCTCCATGTGCTTGGTAGGAGTAATATAGTTAAATTTTATCTTAAGTAAGGTGCATCCATATGCGTATAGTTAATTTTGTGAAAATTGCTTGATGTGAAAGGAAAACCAAAGGGGACATGTTGTAGTAGTTTCAAGAGTAAATGGATGTGCTCCTCAAAAGATTGTTTTATGTGCTTATTCAACTAGTGTGATTAGGACCTATTAAATGACGTACCATCTAACTTGTTTTGGATTTAGATAACTACCTTATTATGTTTCGAAAGGAGTAAATAAAAGACTTGCTGATTTGTATGCATTAAATGTGTAAAAAAATTTAGAAGATAGCTCTTTATTTACCTCTTGTCGTATTATAAATTTTCACTGTTAAATTCGATGTTTTATTGTATTGTAACATATTACGAATAGTGATTGTGCTTTAGAAGACTTGTATTACAAAAGAAAAATTGATTGTTTTGAATTCTTGTTCGGAAAACTAGAACATTTTAGTGCAGCAATAATGATTAGAAATGTCAGGCTAGGATGTTTTGGCACCTTCCTAAAAGATAGAAAAATGAAAACCATGCACTCAAATGATAAACTTATATCCGAGCATATGGAATGATTTTGAAACCCTTGTGTATTCATAGGAATTCGTTGATTTTCCAACTCTCTTCCTCCTCTTGTTTAAAATAAAGGAATTGTTGTTTTGGAATACTATTTGGAATGCAGTGATTTAAAGAAATTCTTATAATGCATATGAAATTTTATGTTGCTTTGGGCTTCTAATTGAAAGGAGAAAGTTTTTCATCTTGAAAAGGGAAATTGCATAATTAGTAATGTGAATGAAAATGCTTAGGGAAGATTGAGAAAGATATTAAAATGATGTTATCTCGTTGTGTAAATTTGAATTGTTGAAAATTTCAGTACGTGGATCTAGAGTAAACCTTGTTTGGTGAATTCATGTGTAAAGCATAATTAAAGCTTCCCTTAAGTATATGTTAGCATAATGTAAAGTGCTCCCCGTAAATGTGACTAAACCAGTAATAGTGCTATTCGGTGTGTGTTGTGAGAAAGCCCGTGCTTGCTTTGTGTGCCCATGGGATGGTGAAGTAATCAACCATGGGGAATGTGTTTGTTTATGAGTATGGGAAACCATACCTATCTATGTGATGTTGCTTGTTTGTTTCCCTTACTGAGTGCCAACCCACGGGTTGTTGATAAGTCAGTATGTGAAGGGGTAGTAGTAGAAGTCACCGTTCCTTGAAATAGTATGAACATCGTACGAGTAATGTCGACGCGAAGCGACTTTAGCTTCCCTATTTCGAGGAAAAGCATGGTTTTGTAACAAAACTATAACATAGGTGTACTCAATACTTCCCCTTGTGATGAACCGATTTATGAGGTTCATGTGTGCCAGCCTTATTCCTATCCTTTATCTTGAGCATATAGATGACAGTTTTTGAGCATATTGTTGGATTCCATTGGAGCATTTGTTGCCTTGTCTTCATGAGAGGCGTGGTACTTTCTTACATATTGGAGCATTTGTTGCCTTGTCTTCATGAGAGGCGTGGTACTTCCTTACATATTGGAGCATTTGTTGCCTTGTCTTCATGAGAGGCGTGTTATTGTTCTACATAAGTTACCAACTGGCTAGTGTTGGTAGACTTATGGGTAGACCTTAGCCATGTATACCTCTGGCTTACGGCGAGTATCCTGAGAGGAACATCGCTATGCGGAGTGTGACCAACGCGTGCCTTATCCGTGGGGTACACTGCCATGCGGGATACATCAATTGCGTGCTTTGTCCGCTTGGAGTATTGCCATGCCGTGCTGAGACACGATGCGGGATGTAGTAGACATCGCCATGCGGCCTACCAATAGGTATAGGGTAGAGCCATGCCACGTGACGACGTGATGTGGGGTGATGCCGAGGTGCACACTGCCATGCCATGTGGATGTGTGACTTGGTCACACCACATGATGAGCTACTAGGGTAGCTAGACGATTGTTCCTTCCTTCCTCGTTGGTGGCTAGCTACTAGTCACATAGTGATGTAATGTGCACTTATGAATTTCCTTATTTATTTATTTTCTTGTGGGCCAGCAAATTATTTTACTTTGACCTTGACAGTTTAGCCACGACCTTGCGATCTTGATCTTACTTGCTTTGATGATGCAAATCCGGAAATTATTTTCTTGTTTTATTGTTGGAATTGACAAATATTATCTTTAATCTTTTGTACTTTGGTGGCTAAACCGATTTATCCTTGTTGTTTTCGTATGCTGGTCCTGTGTTGTAATGTGAATTCCTCTCCAAGAACGTGGGAGACGGGCTTGGATGAGTGTATACGAGGAAGTAGACACAAGGAACCTTGAGGATGGAGGTATGTGAGGCTGTGAAAACAGCTAAGATCCACTACCTACCTATGAGTGGTGACTATCTCTTGGAGGCTAAACACCTTACACAACAAGGGATATTCACGAGGGACTTGTATGGAAGGTGGCACCGCTATGGTGTACCCTAGCACCATCAAGCCCTCGAGTGAGATGTTGGATATTTGTTGATCATGTATTTATTATGAGAGCAGGCATAGAGATGTGGATCATATATGTTACCTTTGACCGAGCATTTGACATGCTCACATGTGGCCTATTGTGTTGTGCAAACCAGTCTTGTGGATGGAAATTATGTGTAATCATGGATTAAATGGTATTAACTTGTCACTATGTTATGGGGCATAGTCATTGGAAAAGTTCTTATATGTTGAAAAGTTAACTTGGTTGTAAAAAAAAAATAAAAAAAATTGATATGTGAGGCTAGTTTTATGCGATAAAATTTTGTGAAAGAGAGGATTTGGTGAAAGAAATTGACCTTGAGAGCATGTTTTCTTGTCATGTTTGATAGATGAGTATGAAAACCGTGCCTATATACTTTAAATTGCTTAAATTTGGTGAAATAAAAAGGGAAAAGTCTCGTATCCATGCTGTGATTGAGTGTAAATTATAGAATATTTGAAGGTGTGAATGATGTTAGATGCTTTTTTTTATTGATGAATAATGTTTTAAATTGTTGACAAATAGTTGTTTGTGCAAAATGAAAATTGTTAATTGAGTTTAAGGACTAATAAGTGTTGCAGGACTTCCGTTTAACTTTGCGACTTCCAGGAGTAAGTCGGAACCTAGGGGGGGAGAATGTAATGCCCATACCCTAGTTGGACTTTTAAAACCCGTTTAACCTTGATTGACTTCCTATGTGGCATTTTTGAATGGTAGAGTAACCGATATGCAATGTGTAGTTTAGATAATATAAATAAATTGTGCATACTTATTATTGTGCTTTTGCATCGATTTTCGTGTAAATGCAATTGTTCCCTAACCCTTGAGATAAATCTTGAGCTAACGCCTTCATTGAATATGTATATGTATATGCATGCTTGTATGAATTCATGGGTGCAGGAGATTGCAGGTACAACACCGCTTAGGGCAAGGTTCATCTCCTTTGGAACTTGCAAGGTTGAGTATGCTCTTTCATCTTTTGAATTCGGAATTAGTGGTCATATAACGCTCGTCTTGCCTTAGCCATGGTTAGGTGAGCATCGTACGTGGATTCGTGGAGCTTGCCTTTCATTGGGATGCATGTCGAGAGATTTGGAGGACTACCTCGATTTGCGTGCCTTGCATGAGGTAAGTGAGGTTTGTTATCCTAAGTATTAAATTTAAAATTATGATTAAACGTACACATTAGAGATATAGAAATTTAAATAGGTAGCTTATTTATACGATTAATCAGTAATTAAAGAGATTTGCTTTAAATTATTATTGAAGCAAGTTTAAGGTACTTAACTGAGGTTAGTGTGCTCATTTACGCATTTGTAACTTTTATGCATTTGTAGTCGAGAAATTAGAATAAATTAAACTCTTGCATTAGATTAGTCATTTATTTAAAAATATCGCTTTATTATGTTGTAGCGAGTTAATTTAATAGCTAATTTTAAAATAATGAATTTAATGAGATTACGCGTTTTTGGAAAGGAAAAATTTAAAGACATTTGGGAGATAGCAATAAATTACGCATTTTCGCATTTGGAGGGAAAAGGGAAAATTATTATTGTTTAAAAGAAATTATTTCTTCTTACTTGTATAGTTGATAAAATATAAAAGTTTGAAATTCAGTAAATTAAATTAGAGTTGAATATGAAATAGAAGCTTTTAAATTTTAAAAGAAAAATGAACAAGGAGGGAATGAATGATTCCCATTTGGATTTTCATTTATTGTATTTTAGAAATAAAACCCTAAATTCGAAATTGAAATTAGGGCAAAATTAGGGTTTTCTTTTTAATCTTGTTTTGTAAGCATTTTGGGGGTTCTTTTGGCTGGGAGGAGTTTGTGGGAGAAAAATGAGGGATTTGCATTGAAACAGCAGATTGGGGAAGCTCTTCATCAAGATTCATGCCCGGAATTTGCACTAAGAGGTAGGATTCAAATCCACTATCGTATTTATTTGTTGAATACAAAAAAAATAGTCTTATCCATGAATGATTTGGGGTTTAGTTTCCAGTTTACTTTCATTCTTGGTTGTTCTTGAATCAACCCTCATTCTTGCTGGATTTTGTGATTTTAAATTTGTGAGGAAAACTTTCTCCCATAATGGAGATTTTGGTATAAATCTGGAAATGATTTCTGAGGTGTTGTAATCCTCATATCCTTTATGTGTTAAAACTTGTTTTTGTGTTTAAAAAAAAAAAAGGGGGGGGTTATCATCAAATATCATGTTACCCAGAAACTCAGTTCGTTTAAAACGAACTTCTTATTTTGTGTCTGTGCGTTTTTTTAAATCCTTCATTATCATATTATGTCGGGCATGTGTTTATTTGGATTTCGGCCTGGGCGTAGGTTTTGATTGAGGGTTTGGGGTTGGAGGGCGGGGAGCGGAGCTCCACCCGCTCCTCCTCCCCTTTCCCCGCACGCACCCCTTACTTTCGCTCGCTTCACCCGTCGCCTATCCCCGCACACACTCCCCCGCTCGCAAGTGAAAACCACCGGCGGCCGCGGCACTGCGGTGGCCGCAGGGCGCCGCGGACCTACGGGCACCGCAGTGGCGCCGCCACACGGGAGTCCCTGCGGATTTCGGCTAGGGTTAGGCCGCAAACTTCCTTTTTTTAAAAAAAATTGATTTTCTTTGTTTTGTTTTCGTCGTTTGATAATTATTAACTTAGTTGTTTTGTAAGTTAAAAAAAATGGTTTTAGGTTGTTTCATTTCATTCAAAAAAAAGGCTGCTTATTGATACCAATATATATTATAAGCAATAAATTATATAAAAAAAAAGATTGAACGAAAATGTATATACAATCAAAAAAAAAGGAGAGATGTTTATTAGTATTAATATATTATAAGCAATATTTTATACTAAAATTTGAATGGAGATGTACATTTTAAAAAGTTATGATTTTCCATTTCAAATGTCAAAAAAAAAATGTATTTGTTCCTATATAGTGATAGGTAAATCCTTGTGTTGTTAGAAAAAGGGGTTAAATTATCTTTGTAAAACCATCTTATCATTAGAGGGTATCTAAGGGTTAATTAATTGATTAGACGTTATGTCAACTTGAGAAAGTGTTAAATTTACTCGTTAACGTTTGTGCATGATCTATTATTTTGGAAATTTGTTGGGTCCCCGTCAACTGTTTTCCTTGGTCTATCCAACGTCGGTCTAGACCCCATTTAAGGTACCACCTGTTAAGGAATCCTTGTCCTTTTTACTTGATGTACTTAGTAGGATCCGTTACAAAAGGGATCATTATGTAATTAATGTCCGAAGTGTCTGTTGTATATTGATTGTAATTGCCTAAGTGGCAAGATTGTAAAGACATGTAATTATGTAACCTTAACTATATTAAATACCAAAAGGGTCTTGCAGTTGAGCAGACCCGGAGATGTAGCCCATCCGGGGTGAACTCCGAGATCATATTCTGTGTCGTGCGATGTTTATAGCGTACTTTGTTTATGTTTTAAATTATTCATGATGGTTGTATTCTTGCTTAGTGTAAAGTGTAAATTAAATGAATTCAAATTTAAATGTATAACATTTTTCAGATGGATAAATGTAGTTATTTAAGTTCATAAAACTTGGTGAATCATGGTTATGGCAAGCATTTAAAATATTGAATTTAGAGTTGTGGAAAGGAGTATTTTGATAAGGTTAAATGAACGTAGTAATAATGGAAGGAACCTTGCTAGTTTTCTTTATTGGATTAACTTGTTATTAAGTATATAAATGGAATGGACATAAAAAGGAAACAAAGTTAAAATTTATGTCACCATTCCTAGATTGAAATCTAAAGGTTAAACATCATATCAACATCTATCCTTTTGCCTTAGTGAATGAAATTCACGCCATGTTAATTTTGCTTCATTGCATTGGATGATTTGTTAAGTTATTTCACTCTTTAATCATAACCATTAACCCTCATCAGATTAATTTGATATTCGTGTGGACTCAATTAGGTAATACATGTTGTATATTGGATAAATACACTTAGTAATTTATGTTGTAATTATAATCAATAATCCTCACCAGATTTGTTTTATAATTGGGTGAACTCAATTAGATATCCATATTTTTAATCCCTTATAAAAGGAACCCCTCATGATTGCTAAAATTAATCTAAAATGGAAAAATAATTGATCAGTTGTTTATACATTAAATCTTAGCAAAAGCATTCCTCGCATATTAATTCATTTAACAAAAAGAAAAGGAAAGAGTGATGTCTCTCCTATTACTATCATCTAACAAATAAAAAAAGAAAGGAGGTATGCAATAAGATAATTTGTATTTTAATTCTAAAAGAAGAACGTCGTTTGATCTTGTTACTCCTATCTTGAAATGATGAATATCACCTTGCTAAATATATCTTAATTTAAAGGATGAACTCATGGGATTCCTAATACACTCTCATCTAAATGAAGTTAGTCCATCTCTTTGCATTATTAAAACATCAAATGAATCCTATGGCTACTCACATTATACCCTTCATAAAAGAACTTCAACTCATCAGTTGGCTATGCACGAAATCTAAGGAAGGGAATCTCATTCTATTAACTGTGGTTAATCTTTAAGAAATGAATTCCTCTCATCAACCATGCTTTTAATATTAACAAAAAAAAAGTTAACAAATGTGGGTGAATATCTTAAAATCAAATGATGGCATCCTTGTTTTACTAATCGAAGTATAACCCTAAACGAATGAATCTCGTAAAGCATATTTATAGTATTAAAGGATGATGTCAAGTGTGGATGGTCATTTTAAAACTCTAATGAATGAACCTTGTTATATTTATAGGCGCTTGAGCCCATTTGGAGACCTCCTAATGTAATTATGAATTAAAGTGCAATGAATAAATAACTTCTCAATGGCTCCCTAACCGTCTAAAGTAAATGATCTCTTCCTGAAATTATAAGATGTCAAACCATTGAACACATTTGTAATTAAGATCTATGCATTGTCCTCGTAATTAAGTTATCTAGTTTAATGGATCAAATGACGCAAGTTGAGTTAGGTGTAAAGTTGTGTAATCGCGTTGGGAAACTCCCTAGGATCGTTTTAGCCTTCCGCTGTGTTATCTAGATAGAGATAACTTGAGATCACTTCAATCTATCTTAATATTGTAACCTTTTCATTAACACTCTTAGTTATTATAAAAAAAAAAAAAATTTACACTCTATTTGAGTGTTTTTAATTTAAACCCATAGGGGTTTCCTGGCGGGGCATTACAGTGTAGTCAAGTGACAGGAATTTGCATAACCAGATCTGAGAGAAAAATTCATACTCGCATTTACTAGGAGGCAATAGATCGATTAGCCATCCTTTTATCTTTCCTTGATTAATTTTCTAACCATTGCTTGTAATGATTTATTGAGTGTTTTGTGTTGCAGCTGCAGGTATAATAGGTACACACTTCATAGGCATGACAATAACTGTATTTTATGTTTATGTCATATATATATATATTTATCATGACATATATAAATATATATATTTACATATATCATGATATATTAATATATATACCTATTTTTGTAAAAAAAATTAAAAAATATATTTAAAAAAGAAGAGATTTTTACCATGCCGAAAATCGGGGTGGGGGAGCCGAGGGCTCTACCCCACCCCACCTCCTCATGGGATGCCATAGTGTGGTGCAGCTGCCACTGCGGGTTAAGCCGCAGTGGTTGGCTCGGCTGCCACTGTGGGTTAAGCCGCAGTGGTCGGCTCGGCTGCCACTGCGGGTTAAGCCGCAGTGGTTGGCTCGGCCGCCATTGTCAGTTAAGCCGTAGTGGATGGCCATGGCCACCACTGTGGTGAGCCATAGTTCAGCCACTAGCACACCCTTTCCCTTCGGCCTTTTCGAAGCTCTTCGACCCTGGTTAACCCCCATCACCTGCGCACACAAAAAAAAAAATAGATAAAGAACAAGAAGCCCTAACCCAATTTTGGTTAGGGTTAGCTTGATAAAGAGAATTTAAAAAAAAAGAGATTGTAGGGTTGCTCCACAAAAACCCTGGGTAAAATGGAGAGAAGAGAAGATAAAAGTATGAGTTAAAAGATTTAAAAATCAAAACCCTAGTTAGGGTTAGAATTAGGAGTAAAAGATAATAATAGAATATAGAATTTAGAGGGGGAAACCCTTTTCAAATTTAGAAAAGGTTAACCCCCATTTGCATATAGACAATGTGTTAGAATTGTTTTATATTCTATTAATAATTAAGAGGTAATTGCTCTTAATGTAGATTTTATTATAGATAAACATTTATAAGTATGCATCTATATATAAAGTGGATGTTTAGGTTAAATTTCTTTTGAAAATTTTATTATTGGAAAACTATCAAAAGTAAAGGGGTTATTTTTTTTAGGCTATAGGGCCAATTTGGCCTAATATTAAATACTTGATATTTAATATTTGTAGAGAATCAAATTTGACATTTTGGAAAAATGAATTATCAAGCAATTGTTATAATTGTTTTAGTTAACTTTATAGTCGAACCAAATCGCATTATTTACATTTGCTAAATTCATTAATTAAATTCAATAGATTAAGAGTTAACATTATTTTAATTAATCCTAGAGAAATTAAATACTATTGGAGTTAATTAATATCTCTTGTTTAATAATTTAAGGATTATTTGACTAAACCAATTTATTACTTAATATGGTAATAATGACACCTTTTGGAGAATTATTCCGCATTAAAATGTTAACGCTTGCATGGTTAAGATAATTAAATTAACTTTATGAAACCATTCTATTTAATCCTGAGTTAACCTTTAGTTAAGATAAAACTTATTCATTCCACTTTTTTATGTAGATTATTTAGTGTATTTATGTTGTTTTAAAAAAAATATATTGTTCCATTTTGCCCAAAAGTTTGGGCATGACAAGTGTGATTACATTACTTCAAGATCTAAAATTTTAAACTATACTTTAGTTGAGGAAAAGATAGATACTCTAATTTTAAAGATTAAATATATTTGATGTATACCCAAACGGAATCCCGAATGGATTCTCTTGACTCCTCAAGGATTTAGGTTGAAATTTTAGGTGGGACTCAAGCTACATTATATTTTCATAGACTCCTAATGATGAACACCCCAGTGCACTCCTAGTAGGGGAGTGTAGTCTTTAGTGACCGACTCAGGACCTATTTGGTCCTAATGAGTCCAAGTCTTTGGCCATAGCACTTCCTATTCTTTATTTATAGATGCCTACCTCATTTGATTAGATGCCTATCTCAAATGGATAGATGATCTCTTCTCTTATATGGATAGTTGCCTAACTTGTATGGTTAGATTCCTATGTCATTTGGGTAGATGCCTATCATGTATGCATATAAGTACCTAAGTATGCATTTGAACCAGACATATATTAAATTTTTAAAAAAATTAGTGTTTTTTTGGGGTTATGGAGCTAGTGCCTTTACATGTAGTATCAGAGCAAATATTAAAGTCTAGGGCTTGATCTCACCACAACTTATACAATTTAAAGTATTTGGAAGTATTAAAATAAAATTATTTTAGGTTTAGCACCTTGAATAAATATTAAATTATGGAATATAAATTTTTAGGAATTCTAGATGGAAAGAGGAAGGGAAACATGAGAAAGCACTAGAAGATAAAGAGAAGCTTGTAATGATGAGAATCAATAAGACCAAGGGAATAAGGAATTAGGAGTTGAATCTTTTATAAACATGTTAAATGAACAAAGGGATAAGATCAATTCCTTAGAGCAATCAATCCAAGACTTTAGGGAAAGGAAAAACAACATCAAAAATAGGGTTGGGTTTGAAAATGGAAACCATGTCAATAATCAAGAAAATGAGATAAAGAATAAGAGAGATAACAATATTTTGTAACTATCTAAGGGTTTGAAGAAAATCACTCCACCTAAGTTTGATGGAAAGAAGATTGGTGAAGGAGATGAAAATTGGTTGAATGAAATGGAAGAATACATTCAATTGAGTGATTTTAGTGAAACAACTAAGGCTTTATGGGGATCCTATTGAATCATTTGGGAAGTAGCTAGTTGGTGGACTAACACTAAGGAAAAAATTGGATATAATAAGGAAACAATCACATGGAATCAAATTGTTCACTATTTTCATAAGAGGTGGCTACCACAATTATTCTTTGATGAGAAGATGGCAGAATTGTGCAACCTTTAATAAGGGACCTTGACAGTTTAACAATATTAGGATAAGTTTTCCAAATTACTAAAATATTTACCCATGTACCAAAAGGATGAGAAAAGTCAAACTAGGAAATTTATTTGGGGGCTAAATACCAACATAGGGGAAAAATTTGGCATGCATAGACTTGAAATCATGAATCAGGTACACGAAATGTCTTTAAAGAAGGAAAGAAAGATTCAAGCCCTAGAAACAACAAGCCATAATTTCAAGAGTAACAGGAATCAATAATTCAAAATGAAACAAGAATTCAAGGGAGACACAAACTTCAACAATGTCCCCCTTTGGCATTGATGGCAACATATGAATGTGAAAAGCAATCAATGCAAAGAAAGAAGTCAATAACCAACAATCTTCTCATAAGATTATGCACATACCTCTCTCCCTCATAGGGTTTTCCACATGCTTCTCTCCCCGTTTGAAATCAATGCAAAAGGCACATACAAAGAATTATTTTCTCCCCCTTTGACAAACACTCTAACAAATCTAAACATCTGACACACACCACTAACTACTCCTCTTGAGTAGCAGCCTCACTCATCAATTTGGATCATAGGATATCTCTGTGAAGTCCACCGGACTGATGCAACTCCATGCATCTTACTTCTCATCAGGAGGGGTAGTTACCCCTAGATTTTCTTTAAATACTCAAATGTATCTTTAGGCAAAGGCTTCATGAATATATCTACAATATATTCCTTTTTAGATACATACTCCAATGTGACTTCTCATTCACCTTCTCTCTCAAGAAATGATACTTGATTGATATATGTTGTCTTTGAATGCAACACTAAAATCTTATAAATATTAATAGCACTTGAATTGTCAGTATATAGTAGTAGGCTCATCAAAAGTAGCACTGATATCCTTCAACATCTGCTTCATCCAAATCACTTGAGTACAATTGCTAGCAACAACAATATGTCCAGCTTTTGCGGTAGACAAAGATATAGATTTCTTCTTCTTACTCATCTTTGAAACCAATCTCTTACCTAGGAAAAATGAACCATGGGTCCATGACTAGTACTCTTCCTATCATCAATATCACCTGCCCAATCAGCATCAGTTAAAGCACTCAAAGTAAAATCATCATCTCTAGGATACCACAAACCAGAATCAACTCTCCTTTTCAAATATCTGAAAAATTATTTTCACAACAACTACATGAGATTCCTTAGGATCAACTTGAAATCTAGCAACAAGACACACAACATTCATAATATCTGGTCTATTCTTAGTCAAATACATCAAACCACCAATTGTAGATCTGTATCTAGTCTGATTTGCTTTCAAAGAATCATTATCCTTTGTCAACTTACATCTAGTCACCATAGGTGTACCAACAGGCTTTGCATCATCAAAACTAAACTTCTTAAACAATTTCTTCACATACTTAGATTGAGATATAAATATACCTTTATCCAAATGAGTAATTTGCAATCCCAAATATAATTTCATCTCACCTATCATAGACATATCAAACTCATTTTGCATATCATCAACAAACTGCTTGCACAAACCATCATTTCCAACAAAAATAATATCATCAATAAAAACTTCAACAATTAAGATGTTATCATTATCAATCTCAAAGCATAGATTACTATCAGTAGTAACTTTATTAAATTCAAGCTTCATTAAATACTTATCCAATCTGCAATACCAAGCTCTTAGAGATTTCATCACTCCATATAATGCTTTCTTCAACCTGCAAAATATATTTTTCTAATTTGTCAACTGAAAACCATTTGGTTTCTCAACGTAGACTTCTTCTAGCTCACCATTAATAAGGGCTGACTTGACATCCATATGATACACTTTCAAATCTTTGTAAGCAGCATAAGCAAGAAATAATCTAACAACTTCAATTCTAGCTACTAGAGCAAAAGTCTCCTCAAAATCAATACCTTCCATCTGAGAATAACCTTTACAAACAAGTCTTGCTTTATTCCTAACAAATCTACCTTACACAATCAACTTATTTTGAAACACCCATTTAGTTCCAATTACATTCTTATCCTTAGGTCTAGGAACTAAGATCCATGTATTATTCTTTTCAATTTGATTCAATTCTTCTTCCATTGCATTAACCCATTTTTCATCTTTACATGCTTCATCAACATCTTTAGGTTCAAACTTATAAATCAAGCAATACTCTTCAACAAATCTTCTCCTAGTCATCACACCTTTATTATTATCACCTATAATCGGATTCTTTGAATGATATAATCTTACACACCTGGGAGTCTTAGGATTTTCATGATTTTTAGACTCTTGAACTTTTTCTTACGTACTAGCTTCTCCTTCATTCTCAGGCTTTTGTAGAGCAATTTGCACTTGTTTCTGGGTCTGCACTTTCTTTCATTTATTTGCATTGACAATGTGATCATTTGAATCATATCCAAAGTATCTGAGCTGATACTCATTTCCTTCATCCAATTTTACATCAACACTTTCAACTATCTTCATCAATCTATTATTATAACACCAGTAGGATTTTCTCTTAATAGAATAACCAAGAAAGATTCCTTCATCACATCTAGTATCAAACTTCCCTAGATCATCATCTCTTCTGATATAGCATTTACTACCAAAAAATTGTGAAATATCTAATTGTAGGAGCATGACCAAAGCATAAATCATAAGGAGTCTTATCAAAATCGCCTTTAATATGCACCCAATTGAGAATGTATACAATTGTACTCATAGCTTCTCTCCAATAGATATGTAGAACATTTCCTTCTACCATCATGGTTCTAGCATCTTCCTAAACTGTCATGTTCTTCCTTTCCATAATGCCATTCTGCCAAGGGGTTTGCGGAGTAGATAGGTGTCTCTTCATGCCATGCACTTCACAAAAATAATTGAACTTACCAAAGGTAAATTCACCACCTTTGTCAGATCTTAGACACTTCAGCTTCTATCCAGTCTCAGTCTCAATGATAGCTTTGAAAATATTGAACTTCTCCAATGCTTCATACTTCTCCCTTAAGAAAATAACCCACATAATTCTTGAATAGTCATCAATCAACAACATGAAATACCTGTCACCCTGCAAGATTGTCTCTCTAGAGGGACCACACAAATCAGTATGCAAAAGATACAATATTCCATTAGAAGTATAATGTTTTCTTTTGAAAGACACTCTTGTTATCTTCCCTAACTGACATTCCTTACATACTAAATTAGAAGGCTTTACAATTTTAGAAAGATCTCTTACATCTTGAGTGAAACTTATCTTAATCATTCAGTCAAAATTTACATGACACATCATTCTATGTCATAACCAACTTTCATCAACCTGAGCAATCAAACAACTTTTACCACCAACATTCAAATGAAATATATTACCTTTAGTCTTTGTACCTGATGCAAAATTAGTTTTGGAGATACTCAAGATCTTACATCTACCATCTTTGAATTGAAAATCATATCCCTTATCAACCATCTGTCCAACACTCAAAATATTATGCTTTAAACCTTCAACATACAAGACATCATCAATGTTATTATTACCATCAAGAGAAATAGCACCTCTACCACAAACTATACTAGCTTTGTCATCTCCAAATATTACTACACCACCATCATACTTTTCTATACTCACAAATTTACTCTTATCACCTATCATATGATGAGAGTAACCACTATCAATAACCAATTCATCTTTCTCTTCAACTTGAGAAGCCAAAGTTTTCTCTTCAAGGATGCAGCTAGTAGAATAAGTAGTCACCAGATCATCTTCCTTGATAGCAATGAACATCCACTCATATCCTGAATATCCCTTATTAGACTCATCATTTGTCACACCTTCATTAGCAGAAAATTAGCACTTCTTCTAATATTTAGACTTATAGGGCTTAAATGGATTCTTAGAAAATCTTTTTGGACACCTTAAGGCAAAATGTCCTATTTTATTGTATGAAAAACATTTAAGAGGCAACTTTCCTTCATAATTATCGACACCTTTAGGAAATCTTCTGGCAATCAGGGCTTCAAGATCTTCAATCTCTCTTTCATCTTCTTCAAGCTCTTTCATCTCCTTCTCATATCTGGATACTCTTGTTGAAATTTCTCCTAGATCATGTTTCTGCTTTGCAGATATAGTAGCTTTGAATGCAGATTCAAATTTAGGAGGGGACTCACCAAAATCGCTCAACTCAAAACCAACAAGCTAGCCAATCAATATATCTCTAGTCACATATGTCATAGTCCAAATCTCTTCAATAGCAGTAGCCTTATGCTTGTAAGCAGGAGGCAAGGATCTCAACACTTGAGCCACAATCTTTGATTCTTCAATACTCCACTGACACATCTGATGTTCAACACAAGCTCATTCACTTTCTACATAAAGGAGGTAATGTTATCATCTTCACACATCTTGAAAATATCATACTTTCCCTTCAATCTTTGCATCTTAGAAACTTTGAAATGGCTACCACCTTCATACAAAGTCTCTAGCTTCTTCCATATCTCATGAGCAGTCTACAAATCCATCACATTAGTCATCTCAGAATTAGACAAAGCACTCATCAATGCTTCCTTAGCTCTAATATTGAATTCAAATTCCTTTATCTCATCCGAAGTGGTAGGACCATTTTGAGGATCATTATACACATTCTTAGTAATCTTCCAATAGTCTTCGTCGATGCATCTCAAATGAAATTCCATCTAGTTCTTCCAAAGAGTGTAATTCATTCCATAAAACCTCATACTATCCTTCTTAAAAGAAAAGGTTGTCATCTTGGATCTCCTCAAGTGTCCAAGCTTCTTCCAGAAGATCTAGCTTTGATACCAATTGTTGGCAACAATGCAACAAAATGAGAGGGGAGGGGTGAATCAGTTTGCTCACAAACTCATCATAACCTAAAATTACATTCAGATCTGATTATTAGCAATGAAAATATAAACCATCACCACATCAATAACACACATCAAACCAAGATTTTTGACAGGGAAAACCTACTTAAGAAAAAAAAAATGGTGGGAACCTATCCACAATGAGATAATACCTTGTTAGGAGTAAATATAAATATTACAACAGGGAATGCGCATTCATTCAGGAACATTGCATAGATCTCACTGCACAAATCACAAGAATGCTACAACCTTGAGGAAGACTCACTATATTAAAAGATTCCAACAATTTAAACTACATGAACTCATGAAATAGAATCTCCCAATGCCTAATTAAAGTTCTGATTAAACACAAATACTCAAACTCTTCTCTTTCCACCTTCACACTCTTTCACACGTCTCTACTACTAAAAGATCAATTCAATGTTTGCACACATAGATACATCTCACAAATGAATATTACATATATTTATACAAACCATCAACATATATTTCAAGGTCGGCTAAACCCTCACAAATTAAAAAAGAATAACCTCACATGCTACAACAATACATGCAGACCAAAACAATATCGACTAAGCATAGTCTGGACCCAAATCAATACCGCAACCAATAAACACTACCAAAAATTATGCCTCAAACATCTGCAACACACTACAATCACTAAGAATGTCACATAACATGAAGAACACCATCAGATCAAGAAAATGATCAACGATACTCAAAATGATTGGTGCCGACCATCAACATAGATAAGACCCAATCTAGAAACATCGACAAGCAATGTGAATCACACCAACAACAACAACAACAACACCACTTACTATAATTTATATCATCATTATACCAAATCTCAAGAACACACACTGAACTAACTGATAAACTAAAGGATCTCCAAATCATAACCATTTGAATTGAGGAGACATATGAATGTCCCAAACATTGTACCAAATCTGCAAACCAAGACAATACAATTCCAGAGCAATGCGGAGCACAAACCTGAATATCGATTAACACAAATAACTGAATAACCAGTCACAATACTAGAGCTCATACCTTGATCAAATCATCATGCAGATCATTGAAACTTTTGCTTAATCAACTAAACATATATATCTAGATTCCTATTAAACCACAACAACTCAACTGCAACACACTAACCAAATCAGCTCATTTAATCTGACTACAATACTGGAATACATAGAAGAATATGTTGACATCAATGACAACACATTATTCTAGCAAACATCTCAACAATAGCCAACATAGAGATAGACACAAGTCCCCACACAATTCAAGAAAAATAGGCTGACAATACTAACATTCAAATAAACACAAGGAACACATGGAAAAATAGGACTTACCACAAGCTTTCACTAGAGGCACAAAAAAAAACCACTTAGGACTAGGAAAGAGTGTCATTATATAGCCCCAACTTGGGTTATCCTACGTACCCTCTCTAGGCTCCATCCTCGATTTAGTAGATCATGTGAAACTAAACAATCCTTACATGAAGACAAGGAAGTTCAATTGTGCTAGATCAATGTCCCTAGAATGGCTAGGCCTTCTCACTCTCATCCTTAGTCTATACAAGCACTCAAGGCCATGAGTGAGGCATCACAATAATATTTTTAATGTGTATTTTTCCTCCAATTCATTTATTTAGTTATCACTTGATTATGAATCTGACAATGGGTTATCGTAGCTAACTACTTTAGGGACTTGGGCCCCATTGAGAGTCACTCCCCCTAAATTGTTCCTAGACACCTCTTACCTAGGGTTTCAATTAAAATATTGATAAAAATCAAAAGAATAGATATCTCAAATTAATCTCACATAAGTCCATAATCAATAATCAGAATCATAAATCATACAAAGGAATTCTAGGCCTTATCCAATAAGATATTGTTGGAAGCAACATTGAAGAAAAACTGAGAGGGGGGTGAATCAGTTTTTACTAGATTAACAAACTTAACTACAAATTTTTTTTTGATAAATTGTAGAAACAACAAAGATAAGAAAATTGATAGCACAACACACAACACCAAGATTTTGACATGGAAACCCTACTTAAGGGAAAAACCATGGTGGGAACCTACCCACAATAAGATGATACTTTGTAGTAGTATGTGAAAATAATTACAATGGGTAATTCACATGAATTCAGGCTCATTGCTCAAGATACAATCACCTAAAAGGCTACAACCCTCAGGGAAGTCTCATTGACTTACAACAAGATTCAGACTACAATTCGAAAGGAATGAACTATAATAATAGCATATGCTAATGCCTGTTGATAGTTCCAGTTAAGCACATTTGTCTACTTTGCAACACTCCAATATCTGCTCAATCACAATGCCAAAATATATATTCTCTTGTTTGTACCTTTACCACTCTTTGATAATGTAGACACCACATTGATCACAAATTTACATGACTTTATCACCTATTTATACAATTCATTAACCTTGACTACAAGGTCGTCCAAACCCTGTACTCACAATTACAAAATTACAACACTCGATACAAAGATCAACCACTAGATGAATATAATGATATACATGATATAACATGGACCTGAATCGAGTGCTCGAACACGTAACACTACCAAATATTATGCCAAGATCCACCACAACATGCTACACCATCAAGAATATTGCATAACAAAAAGAATATCACTGGTTCAACAAAATCACCAAAAAATTGCACAACAATCAATGCAGATCATCAAGAAAAATAGGATACAATTAGGAAACACTAGCAAGCACATTAGAATCATCTGTAACAGTTGTACCAACACCACTTATCAAATCTTTATTGATCAACTTCTGAAACTCAAGAACACTCAAACAACAACAATTGTCACGAGTAAAGATAACTTACAGAGTACCAAATCATAAACCATATGAAATGAAGATACACAAGAATATCCTAAACAATCTCCCAAAATCTCAACTCAAGATTTGATCACATTGGAATATACCAAAGGAAATACCAAAATCTACAAAGCACTAATCAAAAAAACCAAACTGCAAACTAGATCATATGATATGATAAATTAAGTTTTTGGATCACATAAACCAATATAGAAAGATATAATGATACTAGAAATCCTCCATACACTGATTCATGATCCCAATAAACCAATCTACAACCACCAGAGCAATAAATCACATGAATATGTTGACATCAATGACAACAACATATCCTAGCAGCAGCAATGTCCAACAATCTCCCTCTTTGGCATTGATGGCAACATATAGATGTGAAAACAATCAATGCAAAGAAATAAAACGTCTCTGACAAACTCTCCCTAAGATCAAGCTGGAAAAATAGTTTTTCACATGCTTCTCTCCCCCTTTGACTATTGGAGTTGAGAAACACAACACCACAGGAGCCTAAAGATCTTCTGCAAGCTAAAACAATCTGTTACAAGGAGAAGCAATGAAGCAAAGCAATCTGAAGAACAAAACACGAGAAAAATATGCTCAAAAGAGAAGAGCTCAATATTCACCAAAAAAGTGTAATGACATAATGACACAAAGAAAAGAAAAATAACCTCTGATAGGTCAAGAAACCCTCAAAGGGAAAACCTAGGCTTGCACATAATAATTAATAAAAGAATTAATTATTATGCACCTAAAGTTAGCTTAAGTGTAAAATTATAATAGAGAACTTAAAGAATTAAACAAATATTGTTTAATTAATCAACTAAATACCCAATTACTCTAACACCCCCCCTTAAGCTATACTTAGGGAGAAGCTAAAGCCTAGAACAACTACTAAAAGCAAGAAAGATGGGTCCCAGCAACAAGGCCTGATCAGGTACCCAAATACAATGAAATCTCTATGAAACGGAGACAAAAGAGAAAACCCAGTGGGAAAAAACTCCTCCCCAAAAAGAGATAAAAGAACATGCTAAAAGAAGAAGAAGGAAGGAAGGCCTCATAAAGACCCCCCAAGGACAATTTCTTTCACCCCAAGCATAGAGCGCAACTGAAGATAGCACAATGATGCAAAAGGTTTCGTGAAGATGTCTGCAACCTGCTCGACAGTGGGAATGTACTCCAGAATGAGAACACCATCCTAAATCAACTAGCAGATGAAATGCATCTGAAGCTCAATGTGCTTCATCTTTTGATGCTCTACCGAGTTGTGGGAAATATGAATAGCACTCTGATTGTCACACCAAAGAATAGTGGGACTATCAGGAGGAAAACCAAACTTAGTCATCAACTATCGAAGCCTTAAGATCTCCTAACTGGTGAGCATAGTAGCTTGGTACTCAGCCTCTGTAGATGATAATGCATGAGCAGCCTACTTCTTGCAAGACCATTTGATAGGACCCAAGCCAAGAAAGAAAACAAACAGAAGTAGACTTCCGATCAGTGACATCACCAGCCCAATATGAGTCAGTATAACCAACAATGTGAGGGTCCCCTGATGTATAGTGAATGCCATGAGAACTAGAGCCCTGAATGTACCGCAAAATATGTTTGGCTACTTACCAATGACTCTCATGAGGATCATGGGAGAATCAAGAGACAAGGCCAACCGCAAAGGAAACATCAGGATGAGTGTGAGTCAGGTACAACAAACTGCCAACCAACTACTTGTAAAGTGTAGAATCTACTGAAGGAGTGGGGAAAGTGGTGGTCAAAACAACCCCTGAATGAAATGGAGTGGGAGCAGGCTTGCAACCAAGCATGCCGAAGTGTCGAAGCATGTCAAGAGCATACTTATGCAGGTAAATGAAGATCCCATCAGAAGACTAAATCACCTGAAGACCAAGGAAATAGTGCAGAAGACCAAGATCTGTCATCTCAAACTGATCCATCAAGGCTCACTAAGTATGTTGAATCATAGAGGATGAGCTACTGGTGATGAGGAGATCATCAACATATAGCACAAGAATCAGGATCTCACCCTTAAGAAGCTTAATATACACTGTGTGATCAAAATGACTATAGGTGAACCTAGTGGAGAGCAAGAAAGATTCCATCTTCTCATACCAAGCCCAAGGGGCCTATTTTGAGACCATACAATGAACACCAAAGTCTGCAAACCAAAGAAATATCCTGCACAAATCCCTGAGGCTGCTCCATGTAGATTTCCTCTTGTAGATCCCCATGAAAGAAGACACTCTTCACATCCATCTGAAAAATAGGCCAACCCTAAGAAGCTACAAGAGATAGCACAAAGCGAATGGAGTTCATCTTGGTGACAGGGACAAAGGTCTCAGAGTAATCAATACCCTCAACCTATGAGAAACCCTTTGCAACAAGACGTGCTTTGTACCTATCAATGTAACCATCAACGGCATACTTGGTGCGATACAACTAGCGGCACCTAACCATCTTTCTGCCCTTAGGAAGAGAACAAAGATCCCAAGTATGATTCCTCATCAAAGAAGAATATTCCTCCTCCATAGCACAATCCCACTCAAGATGATCAGTAGCCTCTGAAAACTTCTGAGGATCATCTGAGCATGACTGAAAAGACTAGAACACATAGTATGAGAATGGGTCTGACGAGTATCTGAAGGATCACCGGCCAGAGGACCTATCATCTCAATAGTAAAGCAAGCCCACTTGGGCATTTGAGGTGGAGCAAGTGGAGATGGGGATGGTGGATCATCAGCACCATCATCAGAATCATCCTCAAAAAGATCCTGAAGAGATGCAATGGAAGAAGTAGGTAGAGGAGTAGACACTGGAGTCGGGGTATCCACTGTGGGAAGGTGCTCATCAAACTGAACAACCCATCAAAATAAGACCTCTCTAGAATCAGGATCAAACAACTTGTACACCTTAACATCCTCACAGTAGCCAACAAAAATGAGTGGTCGGCTCTTTCACTCCATGGCTTTCCTCTGAGCATCAAGAATAAAAGCCCATGCCTCACTGCCAAACACTCGGAAAAAAGAAACATCAGGCTTGTTATGAGACCAAGCCTCCTCAAGAGTCATATATCGAATAGCCTTGTGAGGCATCTGATTCTAAATATAGTTGGCACAATTGACTGCCTCAGCCCAAAAAGATGAATTCATGGACCTGGACAGAATCATACAATTCGCCATCTCCCGTAAGGTTTTGTTCTTGTGCTCAGCGACACCATTTTGCTGAGGGGTGTAGGGAGCAGTAAATTGATGTTGCAAACCATCCTTAGTGCAAAAATATCTAAAAGCCTGACTCACATACTCCCTCCCATTATCTATACGTATCCATCGAATAGAAAAACCTGACTTCTTCTCAACAAATGTCTTGAAGATTCAAAATGAATCAAAGACATCAGACTTGTACTTAAGAAAGTACACCCATGTGCATCTAGAGAAGTCATCAATAAAAGTGAGCACATACTTGGCCCCAGAAAAAGGAGTGGGAAATGACATGAGATCACTGTGAATCAACTCCAAGGGTGCCAAAGCACGAAGGGCTCTTCCCTTTGGAAAGGGATCTCGGTGATGCTTTCTAAGCACACAACCATGACAAACACCATCAGTGTAGGTAATCTATGGGAACCCAAGAACAAGTGCTTGTGTACTCATCTGCTAAAGATATTTATAATTGACATGGCCCAGGTGCTCATGCCAAAGCTTACTCACTAAATTTGCATGTTCTATAAGAGATGAACCAACACCCACAGAGGGCTCAAATCCATCAAATATGTATAGATGAGAAGTAGTATCAACACTCCTAGTAGCAACAACTAAATCAGAATCATGGAGGTCCCGAATAACCACATCATATGATGAGAACTCAACTGTCTTACCAGAGCCAGAGTGGAAAATCTGATAAATGGACAGGAGGTTCATCAAGATGTTAGGAACAACCAAAACATCCTACAGAGTACCCCCATCCAATGAGACAGAACCTGAACCCAAGATTGAAAGCTAAACTAAGTCACCCACTGAAATCTATGAAGTACCACATGAGGCAAGAGAAGTAACCAACTGCTGAGTGTGAGTCATATGGTGAGAAGCACCAAAACCAAGTATCCATGTGGACCCATAGGTCGAAGCTCGAGCAATGAGAGCATGACCTTTCCCTGTGGAAGGAGAAGATGCCTAAGGTGAGAAGATGTGATGCTACTGCATGGCTTCCTCTAAAGCCTCTAAACGTTTCCAACACTTGGAAATGGGATGTCCTTCCTTGCCACAAAAACTGCAAGTATCGCCTAATTTCTTCTTAGTCTTGGAGGAAGACTCACCAAATTGTGAAGATTTCCCATGCTTCGGAGGAAATGGTGGTTTAGATTCAGACTTATGAGAAGGCTTGGAGGGATTATCGCTACCTATAGAAGGCTTCTTCGGCTTTGGTTTCTACTTTTGTTTCTCCTTAGAGGACTGAGCAACCAATGCTTTGTTCTTGGATCCTGAAAGCATATCCAGCTGAGAAAGATGAGACTGCTCATGAGATAAACACTCACAAAAGACATCAAAGGTAGGCATGGTGAAACGAGCACCCAAGCCATCCATGGTGGAGTAGAAAGCAGAGGCAAAAAACTAAAACTGACCCCGAAGCTTCAAAATAATCAAATAAATGCACTCTGTGTCTATCTTGATCTTTCCACATCCCTGAAGAATCGATCAGGTAGTCTTGAACTTGTTCAAGAGATCCTCAATGGTGGGAAAGGAATCAGGTGACAAAGAAACCAACTCTACCTCAATTTGCAATGCTTGAATCTCATTGACCCTCCCAAAGAGAGAATTAAACTTCAACCACATAGCCTGAGGAGTGAGCAACTCATCAAGGTGAAATAGAAGACTGCCTGAGACTGTTGGCATATGCACACTCCAATGAGACATTGTAGGTGATTGAAGTTTTTGTCATTGATGGCAACCTTACAATCCTATTACACCGGCACTAGCAAGATCAGACTCTACACCGGCACTCAGACCACCGGCATTGGCAGAGAAAGGAAGCATATCGACACAGAGGCCGACAAGATTTTTTTTATATTATATTTTGTTTATTATTGTAAAATCTTTGTAAGCCGACTTGGCATCATTGTAAAATGACTCTTATATAAGAGAGATCATTGTAGAACATTTGTAAGAAAGATAGAAGATCATTTTTTAGGCGAAATAAGGAAGACCTATTATGTGAATTATAGGTTAAGGGTTCATGTAAGAAGAAGAGTAGAAACTGATACTAGATCTGGCATTATAGATGCTATTCTAAAGTAGTACAAGATACTGGATTTGTATAATCCATCATTGTAAGTCAGTGAGACTTCCCATTGAGTAGTGAGCTCTAGGCAGTTGGCCTTCCTGCATGTGCAGGCCCCTCTTGTAGCAGTAATATTCTCTTATTGGCCAGTAAGTGAATATTGTGGGTCACAAATCCTAGTGAGGTTTTTCCCACACCGGGTTTCCTCATTAAATCCTTGTGTTATGGTGTGTTTTTCATGTGGTTGCTTTTAATTCTATTTATTGCTTTATTTCTTGCATAGTGGTACACTGTTATAATATGTTCTACATGTTTTAAGTTAAGAAATTCAATTCACAGGTCAGATATTGATTCATCCCCCCCTCTCAATATCTGTGGGAACCTTAACAATTGGTATCAAAACTTGGTCCTCTATTTTTAGAAGCCTAACAGCTTGAGGAAGACCTTGACACCGGTATATATGGAAAATCTGACGAAGCAACTAGAAGCAGCTCTTTCAGACTATGATACAGAGAAATTGAAAAATATCAAACTAGAAGATGATCTAAAGGCAGCCCAAGATATTATTCAGGCACTTCAAGAAAATCTTACAATTTCAAGAAACAAGAGAAGAGAACTTTATGAAAAGATGCAAAATGAGAATGATGAAAAGGAATCACTTAATGATATGATAAACAAGCTGAAACAAGAGAACATGACAACAAAGAATGAGATGCAGGATATGACTATGAGATTTTGTAAGGAAATTGAAGATAGAAAGAAGAATGAAGAAGATTTGACCAGAAGACTAAGTGATGCTGCAAATGAAAACACAAGACTTAGCTATGAAAATGATTTATTGAAGACAGATTTGATGCACACTCATAATGACTCCAATGAACTGATGAGGTAGAAAGAAGTATTAGAAACAGAACTAGATACTACAAATCAACATAAAGAAAAATTCAAGAAAAGCTCAGAGGAACTTGGTAACTTGCTGAAGAATAAAAAACCTAAAGGTGACACTTCTGGAATTGGCTTTGAAGTTGGTGAAAGCTCCGGTACTGCAAACACATAGGATCATAGCAAACCGGTAAGGCAACCTAATGCTTATAAATTCAATGGAAAATGCTTTAACTGTAATAAGTATGGTCATAGAGAAAATGAATGTAGATCTAGAAATTATCAGAATATCAACACACCCACTGGTAAATGTTCAAAATGCAACAAAGTTGGTCACAACTCTGAAAATTGTAGAATGAATGTGAGATGTTATGTTTGTGGAATATTTGGACACCTATCTAATCAATGTAGAACACAAACTAGCATAGGTTATGGGAAAGCTATTCAGAAGAATATTGTGACTTGTTATGCATGTAATAAGATTGGGCATATTGCAAAATTCTATAGAAGTAAAGGATCACTAGCAGACAACAAAAGTTCTAGTTTGAAAGGTAAAGAAAAGGTTGAAGAGGTTAAGCAAGAATTCTCAAAACAATGGATTAGAAAGTCAGACCTAAATATTGTTGGGAATACTCCTCCACCAGTAGAACCAATCAATACTTCACCGGCAGGACAGAGTGATGCTTCACCGATAGGACAAAGTAATACTCCACCCACAGGAAGCTCTTCATCAAATTGAAGAAAAATTTCTTGAGGATTTGGAAATCAATGAGACATATACTATAATTCCCTCAGTTAATGGTGAGAAGTTGGAAATTACTTCTATACCGGCAGACAATGTTAAGTGACTACTTAACCGACATGCATTAAATGTGGTAGATCATAAAATAAACATTATAAATTTGTGGTTTTGGCTCCATTTCACTTCACCAAGATTTCAAACATTCAAAAAGCGTGAAATTTGCAGAGCTAAGGGATTTCGAGCAAAGAGACAAAGCACTTCAGAAATCAATCCATCCAAAGGCAGAAAAAGGTATTTATCATGGCATCCTCCTCTTCACCTGAATTCATAGCAAACCCTACAGTAGTTGAGGTTATAAAATGCCCTAGGCCCGTATTTCAACTAGTTGCCGAGGTAGCTAAGAAAGATGACAATGTAGGTGCTTTTTCCCAAATTCCAAAGGGAGTTGTTTTCACAGAAGATCCCCAAATATATATTCATTGCAACATAGAGGAATTAGCAGATGAATAAATCAAAAGCATGTATAAGACTGTTATATGTGACAATTCCAATAATGTAAAACTAGAAGATAAAATTGTTGAAACCCTAGGATTCACTGAAATCCTCTGCATTCTTGAATTTCCCAACGAGGTGATTAGGATAGTTTTAAGCAAGGTACATGGTTCATTCTTTTGGCTTGATTTAGTACACAAAATAAAAAAGGAAGTTGTGAAAGCTATAATAGGGTTACCTTCCACCAGTAACAGACCAGACAAGACCAAAAAGCTCTCCAATGACCTAGTAATGAACTTAACTAGCACAACATCAGACAGAAGGTCTTTGAGAGTTAATGATGTGACTGATATAAATGTGAGATTTGTTGGCATGATTTTAGGGTACAAAGTAACTCATTTAAATAGACTTAACTTAGTTTCCAGTTTATACATTAAAAGTGCTTATGACATAGTTAAAGACAATGTGAAAATTGATGTATGTGAATGGTTAAAAGATGAGTTGATTAATAACTTAGGCAAAATAAAAAAGGATAAGAAAGGAACTTTCAGGTTTTGAAATCTACTTGTATGCTTGATACTACACATAACTAAACAAGTTCCCGGTATTGGCCATAAGAATCTTAGATTTGATATACCGATAGGAAAATAGTTGACAGACTTATTCAACAACATGGGTGAGAACAAAGAAAAGAACATTCATGACTATTTTCAAGCACTAAAGGTTAGGATGAACAAAAGAATCAGACTATCATAGAAAATTATCAGCAAATACAAGGATGATATATGTTTTGTAATAAAAAAGGATGAGATCTGGATGGAAGCAGTCATCCCAAGAACAATCTAGGTAACAGAGATGGGTTATGAGACTAATGATCATATAATTGAAACTTATGCTAAAGAACTTTTGGAAGCACCAAATGAACCAAAGGAAGAAGTATTTGGTAGTGCTGAGACTATAGAAAAATAAATTCAATCTAAGAAGAGAGCAAAAAAGGTTGAAGCAGTTGTGACAAGAGGTTCTAGACAGGCTAAGGCTATTAAAAAAGATGTATTGAAACAAACCAGTATCACTGAGGATGAGTTAGGAACTCTACAGTTTGAGACTTACCTATCACCGGTAGCTTTCAAAAGAGTTTTAAGGAAAAGGGATCCTTCACCGGCATCCACACCTTCACCTAGAAGGACTAGACAAAAACAATAGGCAGTGAGGTCACTGGTTAGAAAGACAACACCAAAGAAAAAGTTGACACCAAATAAGAAGAAGACTAAACAAAACTTGGCCCCTCTTGAAAAATTGCTATATGAAATCACAGAGGAAGAGAAACTCAAAAACATAGGAAAGGTCTTTGATACACTGTCAGCAGATGACAAAGAACAAGTTGAAAACATTGTTATCTTACACATGGACATCTATAAAAAGTTCTTAATGGAAGTAATAGATGATCTACCAGATGAATTGTTCAAAATAATGGAAGCAAGAAAACAAGCTATTGTAGAGCTTGATAAGAAAATCAAAATTGAAAAGTTACTTGTTGTTTATCTAGTAAACTCACCTAAGGAGATAGATGACTTAATTGCAGAAGCCAACTGGTCAGTATTGTCTACTGCACACTGACATATTGCATTAATGGTTGGAAGAGTGAATGAAGTAACAGAGGAAACAGAAAATGCATGGGACATATTTCTTGTTGAGAAAGAAAAACAAGAAGAATACAGGAACCCCAAACCAATAAAAGTATACCAGAAGGAGAGAGACAAAGAAAAAGGAAAGGTTGGTGGACCTCCGAGTATCAAAGTCAAAGATAACTTATCCCCACCACCTCAAATTGCATCACTGGTAAAAAGTACTGAAGATCAACCGACAAATGAGAGTATGGACACAGAGGATACAAATCCTAATCCTGAGGTACTATACACAATTGATGTTGATACACAAAAGGTCAACATTGTGATAGAAAAAGAAACAACCGGCAAGATAGATATGGCTAGTGAGCCACTAACAACTGACAGCATTGACAATAAAACAGAGCAACAAACAGAGAGACAAGTAGAGAAATAGGCTCTGAAATAGGAACAGGTTCACATGGAAACAGTGCCACCGGCAACAGGAGAATATCAAAAATAATTGCTTAAAGAAATGGAAACATAGATTGACTTACCAGAGGTCACTGCAAGCTTGGTTACTTCCTCCACTGGCGGAATTTAGAATGTTGTTTCCTCCTTAGCAGGCTACAAATCAAGAAATGTAACTAAATTACTTTTGGACTCCATCAAAAAGATAACAAATTGTAGTTCATAGGCTTATAAAGCTATAGATGACACAATTCCAATTTTGAAGGTAATAGCTCCTAACTGTAACATAGACAATAAGGATTCTTTAAAACAACTTGATACTTTGTGTAAATACATCACTGAGAACATAGTGACTATTGAGCAAATAAAGGAAGAGACATTGAAGAATAAGGTAGAAATTGAAAAGCAAAAATTCTTTGAAGATCAGATAAAGAAGTGTACTAGGGAATTTAACACACTTCTACCAGAACTATGCAACTTATTAAAGGAATTTAAGACTTTGTATAAAGATACTTGCAAGACAAACTTTTTGACAGTAGACATAGATAAGAAAATGAGCAAGGTACAGGATGAAATCAATAAACTTGTAGACAATTTTGTTAACCACCTGATACATTATCAGTTTTTGAGCAAAGGATAACAAGTTTTAAGGAAGAATTACTTAAGTTAGAAAGAGAAAGGGAGAGAATAATAAATAAGGCAAAGCATTTGAGACTAAGACTGAGTCCAAGATTGGACTATCTAGCATAATTATGGAAGGAAATATCTGAGGCACTAGTACAGGGACAGAGAACACTGACAAAGCATATGCAACACCTCACCGGTACAGTTAAAATAATAGAGACAACAATAAAGGACAACAAGAAGTTTATGGAAAGTATAAACTTGATTTTGGCAGATCTTTTTCAAATTGTAACCACCCAGTTACAAGGTTGAGTGAGACTACAACTCTACTAACATCTTGGCAACCTTTGTCATTGATGCCAAAGGGGGAGTAGTAGTATGAGAAAATAATTGGCAAAAGACTTATCTGCTTAGGGGGAGCACTCATATTTTTGGAAACATTTTTGGATTACAGTTTTGGATACACTTTTGAATTTTCTCATGAGTGTTGCCATCAATGCCAAAGGGGGAGATTGTTGGCATATGCACACTCTAATGAAACATTATAGGTGATTGAAGGTTTTGTCATTGATGACAACCTTACAATCCTATTACACCGGCACTAGCAAGATCAGACTCTACACCTGCACTCAGACCACTAGCACCGGCAGAGAAAGGAAGCATACCAGCACAGAGGCCGACAAGATTTTTGTTATATTATATTTTGTTTATTATTTTAAAATCTTTGTAAGCCGACTTGGCATCATTGTAAAATGACTCTTATATAAGAGAGATCACTGTAGAACATTTGTAAGAAAGATAGAAGATCATTTTTTAGGTGAAATAAGGCAGACCTATTATGCAAATTATAGGTTAAGGGTTTATGTAAGAAGCAGAGCAGAAATCGGTACTGGATCTGGCATTATAGATGCTATTCTGAAGCAGTACAAGATACTAGATTTGTATAATCCATCATTGTAAGTTAGTGAGACTTCCCCTTGAGCAGTGAGCTCTAAGTAGTTGGCCTTCCTGCATGTGCAAGCCCCTCTTGTAGTAGTAATATTCTCTTATTGGCTAGTAAGTGAATATTGTGGGTCACAAATCCCACCGAGGTTTTTTCCACACTGGGTTTCCTCGTTAAATCCTTGTGTTATGGTATGTTTTTCATGTGGTTGCTTTTAATTCTATTTATTGCTTTATTTATTGCATACCGGTACACTGTTATAATATTTTCTACATGTTTTAAGTTAAGAAATTCAATTCACCAGTCAGATACTGATTCACCCCCCCTCTCAGTATCTGTGGGAATCCTAGCAAAGACATGCAAGCAGAGCAAACCCATGGCCTCATCCATCTTGTTCCTATGCTAAAGAAGCTCATAAGGATGTTGCAATACAGGCTAAACCTCATCCAAACAAGACCACAACCCTCATGTCGTGAGAAGCTTCGTGAAGTGGGGATTCCAGGTGTGATAGTTGTGTGAAGTCAACAACTCAACTAAAGGATCTACCATGAAAAAAAAACTCTATACCTGCACCTACACCTACTTGTTGGGTTTTTTTTATTATGTGATCTGTTAGAATAGACAGATGATGCAGAAGGGTTTGTTTGTTTTGAGAGATTGGTGTTCTGTATTTCTGATATAAATGATAGAAAGCAAGAAAAAACACCCCCCCCCCCACAATAGATAAGCCCAAACCCTAGTACATATTGATGAGAAGGAAGTAGTGCATAAGCAAAAAAAACTTTAAACTGATATCTCATGAAAATTCTGAGAAAAAAGATCACAAATCTGAATAGAGCATGTTGAGAGATTTTCAACGCCTATTCATTTTTTGAAAAACAAAGTCTGTTTGCATAATCTACAGCCCCAAAAGTGCAAAAAAGAAGCCCGACTTTGACTAGGAAAAAGTATAGTCAAACATAAGATTCTAGAAAAACATCCAACTCCACAACGTCCAGCTTGGAACCAGCTTTTTGATGCCTATTCATTTTCCAAAAAATGACTCCAGATGCTCAAGATAGGGCCAAAAAATGAACCCCCCCTCAAAAAGGCTAGAGGGTGGTGGTCCGGTGGAGGAGCCAGGCTTCGGTGGTGCTCTGGTTGCACACCGGCGGTGCTCCGGTGGTGCTTTGAGGAGGAGTGGTGGAGCAGTGGGCGGTGAGAGGAGCACAGACGGAGCGGAGGAGGCGGGCGAAGCGAAGGAGGTACTATGGAGTGGAGCAAGCGTTGGTTGTTGCATGGTAGGCTGAGCGCAGTGAGGAGGCGCAGCGGTCGGGCAGAGTGGGTGACAACGTGGTGGAGGGGGCCGCAGAGGCAGTGGCAGCAGCGACGCCTCTAGGGTAACACCTGTGGCGGTGGCCAGAGTGGTCGGTGGCAGCCGTAGAGGCCATAAAGCAGGGCCGACAGGGGTGGCGGGACCAAACTGACAAGTCTAGCAGGCTGTATAGCGGTCGGACTGTCAAGTCCGGTACCCTGCGATAAAACCAAAAAAAATTTGAAAAAAAAATCTGCCTTTTTTGCCTTTTTCCTTTTTTTTGATTTTTTTTTTTTTTTCTGTTTCTTTTTTCAAAAAGAAAAAATCCGGCCTATATGCCATAAAAAGGCAAAAACAAAAAATTGCATTTTTTTCTCGATTTGTGTGCCAGAGTCGTACGACCTGGGTTTGGAGAATAAATTCACCCAGATGCTTAGGAGTCAAAAATAGACAAATTTAATATGACTATAGGGGTTTTAGGGCCTTTTGAGCACGATGGTGGGGTCCGTTTAGGCCCAAAGTGCTTAGAAAAAAAGGCCTAACCCTAAGCACACAAAAAAATTGCCTGAAACCCCAGATCTGCTTCCAATGCAAAAATTCTCAAAAACAGGAAGATATAGCTGCAGATCTAAGCTCTGATACCATGTTGGAGTTGAGAAACACAACACCATAGGAGCCTAAAGATCTTGTGCAAGCTAAAACAATTTGTTACAAGGATAAGCAATGAAGCAAAGCAATCTGAAGACTAAAACACAAGAAAAATATGCTCAAAAGAGGAGAGCTCAATATTCACCAAAAAAGTGTAATGACATAATGATACAAAGAAAAGAAAAATAACCTTTAATACGTCAAGAAACCCTAATAGGGAAAACCTAGGCTTGCACATAATAATTAATAAAAGAATTAATTATTATGCACCTAAAGTTAGCTTAAGTGTACAAAGATAATAGGGAACTTAAAGAATTAAACAAATATTGTTTAATTAATCAAGTAAATACCCAATTAATCTAACATTGACATCAATGACAAAGGTTCTCAAAACATAAAACCAAACTCTCCCGCTTAGATAAACAAATCAGCTCGACTGAACCACAAACAAACTACTCCACCAGAGGAGCAACATAAACTCATCAATCTAGACAAGAAGGTAAGACTGTGAAGTCCACCCGATTGATGCAATTCAATGTATTTAGTTTCCATTAGGAAGGATGGATTACCCTAACTTGTCTTTCAACATTTTTTTCATCCAAACTGCTTGAGTGCAATTACTAGAAGCAATAATGTATTAAGCTTCGACAATAGATAAGGAAACTGAATCTTGTTTCTTACTAGCCCATGAAACCAATTTGTTACCCAAAAAGAATGCGCCATCGAAGGTACTTTTCCAGTCATCAACTTCACCAGCCCAATCAACATCAATGTAAGCACATAACATTAAATTATCATTCATCAAATACCACAAACCATAATCCATAGTTCCTTTCAAGTATCAGAATATCCTCTTTACAATAGTGACATGACTTTATTTTGAATCAGCTTGATATCTAGCAGCCATGCACACAACATGCATAATGTCAGGTCTAGTCTAGTCAAGTATAGCATTTCACCAACCATAGATCTGTACAAGGTCTCATTAGCTTTTGAAGATTCATCAATTTTAGATAATTTGCAGCCAGTCACCATAGGAGTTGCAACTGGTCTAGAATCTTCTAACCCAAACTTCTTCATTAATTCCTTCCCATTTTTAGCTTGAGATACAAAAATACCTTTTCCAATCTGTGAAATTTGCAAACCTAAGAAAAATTTCATCTCTCCTATCATATACATCTCAAATTCTTTCTGCATATCACCAAAAACTTCATACTCAAGTTATCATCTCCTCCAAAGATAATGTCATCAACCAAAAATTCAAAAATTAAGATGTTATCATTCTCAATCTTGAAATATAGATTACTATCAGCATCACCTTTATTAAATCCTAATTTCAGCAAATACTTATCCAATCTTGCATACCAATCTCTAGGAGCTTGTGTCAATCTATAAAGAGCTTTCTTTAGTTTACATACCATGTCTCCATCATCTGATAATGGAAATCCATCAGGTTGCTTAATGTAGACTTCTTCTTCAAGATCACAATTCAAAAAAGATGACTTGACATCCATCTAATATACCTTGAATTCTTTATACGCAACATATGCAAGCAATAGTCTAACAACTTCAAGTCTAGATACCAGAGAAAAAGTCTCCTCATAATCAATTCCTTCTTTCAGTGCATATCCTTTGCATACCAATCTTTCTTTATTTCTGACAACTTCACTGGCTTCATTCAATTTGTTCCTAAATACCCATTTATTACCAATCACATTATTGTCTTTAGGTCTAGGCACAAGTTCCCATGTGTTATTCTTTTTATTCTGATTCAATTCTTCTTACATAGCCTTCAACCAATTTGCATCTTTGCAAGCCTCAAAAACATCTTTAGGTTCAATTCTAGAAATCAAACATACCTCTTTAGCAACTAGCCTTCTTCTAGTCATCAGGCCTTTATTTTTCTCACCAATGATCTGATTTTCATAATGATTCAATCTTACATACCTCTGAGTCTTCTGATTATTCTGATTTGTAGGTTCCTACACTTCTCCACTAGCAACAACAATATCTGGATTAATGACCTCTACCAAATCATTATGCTTAAATTCTTCAGTCTAAATTTCTATCAATACAACATTCTGATCATCATCATATCTTCATGCTCTAATTTCTTTTCCATAGTTCTCATTAACTTTCACATTTTCACTTTCCACTATCTTTCTTAGTCTCTTAATGTAGCTTTGGTAGGATTTTCTCTTTGTTGAGTATCCCAAGAAAATTCCTTCATCACTTCTTGTATCAAACTTTCCTATGTCCTCATCTCTCTTGATATAACACTTGCTTCCAAAAATTTTGAAATATCTCACAGTAGGAACATGACCATGTTAGGATTCCCACAGATATTGAGAGAGGGGGGGGGATCAATCAGTATCTAACCGGTGATAAGATTTTCTTAAGTTAAAACATGCAGGAACATAAAATAACAGTATACCGATATGCAAGAATTAATGCAATAAACAGAATCAGAAACATCCACATGAAAAGAACACCATAACACAAGATGTTTAATGAGGAAACCCGGTGTGGGAAAAACCTTGATGGGATTTGTGACCCACAATATTCACTCACTGGCCAATAAGAGAATATTACTTACAATAGGGGTCTACACATGCAGGAAGGCCAACTGCCTAGAGCTGACTGCTCAATGAGAAGTCACACTGACTTACAATAAGGATTATACTAATCCAATAACTTCTACTGCTTTACAATAGTATCTCCAATGCCAGATTTAGTACCAGTTCTTACTCTGTTCTTTACATATACCCTTGACCTATAATTTGCACATTAGGTCTGCCTAATAATTTTCTTTATGCTTGCTACTTTTTTTAAAAAATGTCTACAATGATCTCCTTTATATACAAGATTCATTTTACAATTTGCCAAGTCGGCTTACAATAATAAAAAAAATATTACATATCAAAAATCCTATTGGCCTCTATGCTAGTATACATCTTTTCTTCTATGCCGGTGTCGATGCTAGTGAAGAGTGATCTTGTTGATGTCGATGCACTATCTTGCCTGTATAATGCTTTGCCGGTATGATGTCTTGTCGGTGCCATAGAATTGCAAGGTTGCCATCAATGAAAAAACCTTCAAGCACATACAATGTCTCATTGGAGTGTCCATATGCCAACAATCTCCCCCTTCGGCATTGTTGGCAACACTCATGAGAAATTTCAAAAATTTACCAAAAAATGTTTACCAAAAATATGAAAGGGGCTCCCCCTAAGCATATGATTCCTATCTTTGAACTTTCTCATCCTACTACTCCCCCTTTGGCATCAATGACAAATGTTGTCAAGATGTTAGTAGAGTTTGTAGTTACATCTGTCCATATCCTCAACCCTGTAGTTGGGTAGTTATTATCTGAAAAAGATCGCCCAAAATTAAGTGTATACTATCCATAAGCTTTTGCTATCTTTTATTGTTGTTTCAGTCCTCTTCACAGTACCGGTGAGATGTTGCAAATGTTTTGCCGGTGTTTTGCTTCCCTGTGCTAATGCCTTTGAGATTTCCTTCTGTAGAGATGCTAGATAGTCCAATATTGGACTCAATTTAGATCTCAAGTGTTTTGCCTTGTTTATTATTCTTTCTTTCTCTCTCTCTCCTGTTTGACCAATTCTTCCTCAAAATTTTCTAACTTCTCTTCAAAAACAGATAATGAATCCGGTGAGTTGACAAAATTGTCTGCAAGCTTATTTATCTCATCCCGTGTCTTGCTTATTTTCTTGTCAATATCTACAGTCAAGAAGTTTGTTTTAAATGTATCTTTATACAGATTTTTATACTCTTTCAACAAACTACATAGTTTTGGTAGAAGTGTGTCAAAGTCTCTGTTACACTTCTTTATTTCTTCATCAAGGAATTTCTGTTTCTCCTTTTCTACCATGTCCTTTACTGATTCTTCCTTTATTTTCTCAATATTTCCATAATGTATCTAATTGTCCTAAAAAATCTGTATATCTATATTACAATCAGGAGCAACTAACTTCAAAAATGGTATTGAATCATCTATTGCTTTATAAGCCTGTGAACTGCAGTCAGTTATTTTCTTAATAGAATCTAATAATACCTCAGTCACATTAGTTGACTTGAATGTTGATGATGATCCAAGAGTCTGAGTGCCAGTTGAAATAACTATGCTTGTATTGACCTCTGGTAGGTCATTTTGTGTTTGCATTTCTTTTAGCACTGGTTTCCCTACTTCATTGCTTATCGGTGGCACTGTTTCCTTGTGAGCCTGTTCCAGAGCCTTTAGCTCTGTTGGTTTCTCTGTTTGTGCCTTAGATTCCATCTTTTTCCCTGTATCCTCTGTCAATTTCTCTGTATCTCCTGTTACCGGAGGCTCTTTAGCCATATCTGACTTTTCAGTTGTATCTTTATCAACTGTTATGTTGATCTTTTGGGTATCAACATTTATAGTGTATAGGACTTCAGGATTTGGATTCCTATCCTCTACATCCATACTTTCTGCTGCTGGTTGGTCTTCAATGGTTGTAATTTTCATAGGTGGAGGTAGGTTGTCTTTAATCTTTATGCTTGGAGGTCCACCAACTTTACCTTTCCCTTTGTTCCTATCCTTCTAATATACTTTAATAGACTTAGGGTTCCTATATTCTTCTTGTTTTTCTTTTTCAACCAGGAATATGTCTCAACCATCTTTCATTTCTTCTATTACTTCAGTAACTCTTCCTGCCATCAGTGAAATATGCCTATGTGTAGTAGAGAATACTATCTGGTTTGCTTGAGCAATCAAATCATCAATTTCCTTTGGAGAGTTTACTGGATATACAACAAGTAGTTTTTCTATTTTTATTTTCTTGTCTAATTCAATCACTCCTTGCCTTCTGGCCTCAAGTCTTTTGTACAAATCATCAGGAATTTCATTGATTACTTCCATCAAATTTTTTTTGTACATTTCCATATGCAGTATTACACTTTCCTCAACTTGCCCTTTCTCATCAGCAGATAGAGTGTCATAAATTTTCTCTATGTTTTTCAATTTTCCTTCCTCTATGATCTCATTTAAAAATATGTCTAGGGGTGCCAAGTCAGTTTTTGTCTTTTTCTTTTTCTTAGGGGTTAGCTTCTTCTTAGGTGTGACCTTTCTAACCGGAGATCTCACAACTTGTTGCTTCTGCCTTGTCCTTCTAGGTGAAGGAGTGGTTGCCAGTGAGGGATCTCTTTTCCTAACAACTCTTTTAAAAGTTGCTAGCATGTCACCTTCCAAAGAGGTACCTACCGATGATAGATGAGCTTCAGGTTGTGGGGCTGCCAACTCATCTTCTGTTATGCCAGTTTTCTTTAATACATCTTCCTTAATGGCCTTTGCTTGTCTAGATCCTTTCCTCACAAATGCCTCTACCTTCTTTACTCTTTTCTTAGACTGTATTTGGCTTTCTATGGGTTCAACACTACCAAATACTTCTTCCTTAGGTTCTTTGGGGGCTTTGAGAAGTGCTTTAGCATAAGTTTCAACTATGTGGTCATCTATCTTATAGCCCATTTCAGTTACCTAGATTGTCCTTGGGATGACTGCTTCCATCCATATTTCATCTTTCTTAATAACAAAGCATATATCATCTTTGTATTTGTCTATAATTTTCTAAGATAACCTTATTCTTTTCTTCATTTTTGTCTTTAATGCTTGGAAAAAGTCATGAATGTTGTTCTCCTTGTTCTCACCCATGGTATTAAACAATTCTATCAATTGCTTTCCTACCGGTATGTCATATCCTAGTTCTTTATATCCTATACCGGTAACCTATTTTGTTATATGAAGCATTAGGCATACTAACAGATTTCCAAATCTGAAAGTTCCTTTCTTATCCTTCTTTATCTTTCCAAGGTTGTCTATCAGTTCATCTTTTAACCATTCACAGATGTCAATTTTTTCATTGTCTGTTACCATATCATAAGCACTCTTAATGCATAAACTTGAAACTGAGTTAAGTCTATTAGCATGAGTGGATTTGTAGCCTAATATCATACTTATGAATCTCACATTGATATCTTTTACATCGTTAACCCTTAGAGATCTCATATCGAATGTTGCACCTATTAGGTCTATGACTAAATCATTGGAAACCTTCTTGTTTTTGTCTGGCCTCTTACCGGTGGTTGGTAACCCTGTGATAGATTTTACCACTCCCTTGGTGATCTTATGAATTGCATCGAGCTAGAAAAATTCTCCATGAACTCTTCTTAACACTATCCTAATCACATCCTCAGGAAATTCAGGAATGCTAAGGATTTATGTGAATCCTAGGGTTTCAATAATCTTGTGTTCAGCTTTAACATTGCCGGTATCATCACATATCTCAGTTTTATACATGGTTTTGATTTCCTCATCTCCTAACTCTTTAATGTTGCAGTGGATGTACATTCTAGGGCCTTCAGCATATACAACACCTTTAGGAATTTAAGAAAATGCACTTAAGGTATCATCCTTTTTTGCTATCTCGGGGACTAATTGAAATATGGGCCTAGGTCTTTTAATTACTTCCACAATAGTAGGGTTTGCTATGTATTCAATTGCAGAGGTGGATGCCATGATTAAATACCTTTTTCTGTCTTGGATGGATGAATGCTTGGGGTGTGCTTGCTTCTTGCTCGAAATGCCTTAGCTCAGAATCTTCGTGCTCTCTGAAAGTTTGAAGTCACGGTGAAATGAAATGGAGCCAAAACCTTATTTTTATAGTGTCTTTTGGCCATCTACCACATTAATTGCATGCCAGTTAAGTATTCACTTAACATTGTTTGCCAGTAATAAGTAATTTTCAACTTCTTATCTCTAACTGAGGGAATAATAGCATATGTGTCATTAGATTCCCAAACCCTCAAAGAAATTTTCTTCAATTAGATGAAGAACTTCTTGCCAGTGGAGCACTGCTTTGTCCTGCCAATGAAGCATCACTTTGTCCTGCCGGTGAAGCATTTTTTGGTTCTACCGGTGGAGGAGTATTCCCAATATTTAGATCAGCTTTTCTAATCCATTGCTTTGAGAATTCTTGCTTAACCTCTTCAACTTTTTCTTTACCTTTCAAGCTAGCACTTTTGTTGTCTACCGGTGTACCTTTACTTCTACAAAATTTAGCAATATGCCCAATTTAGTTACATACATAACAAGTTACATTATTTTTCTGAATAGATTTCCCATAACCTATGCTGGTTTGTGTTCTGCATTGATTAGATAAATGTCCAAATCTTCCACGAACAAAACATCTCACATTCATTCTACAGTTTTTAGAGTTATGACCAACTTTGTTGCATTTGGAACATTGACCGATGGGTGTATTGATATTCTGATAATTCCTAGATCTACATTCATTTGCCCTATGACCATACTTATTACAGTGAAAACATTTTCCATTGAATTTATAAGCATTAGGTGGTCTTACCGGTTTGCTATGATCCTGAGTATTTGCAGTACCGGAGCGTTCACCAACTTCAAAGCCAATTCCAAAAGTGTCACCTTTAGATTTTTGATTTTCAATAAGGTACCAAGTTCTTCTGAGCTTTTCTTGAATTTTTCTTTATGTTGATTTGCAGTTTCCAATTCCCTTTCCAAGATTTCTTTTTGTCTCATCTGTTCATTTGAGTCATTCTGAGTATGCATCAGATCTGTCTTCAACATGTCATTTTCATAGCTAAGTCTTGTGTTCTCATTTGCTGCATCACTTAGTGTTTTGGTCAATTCTTCTTCATTCTTCTTTCTATCCTCAATCTCTTTACAAAATCTCATAGTCATATCCTACATTTCATTTTTTGTTGTCATGATCTCTTGTTTCAACTTGCTTATCATGTCATTAAGTGATTCCTTTTCATCATTCTCATTTTGCAATTTTTCACAAAGTTCTCTTCTTTTATTTCTTGCAATAGTAATATTTTCTTGAAGTGCATGAATGATATCCCGAGCTACTCTTAAATCATCTTCTAATTTGATATTTTTCAACTTCTCTGCATCATAGTCTGTAAGAGCTCCTTCAAGTTGCTTCATCAGATTTTTCATCTTTACCGGTGTCAAGATCTTCCTCAAGCTGTTAGGCTTCTGAAAATAGAGGACTAGGCTCTAATACAAATTGTTAGGATTCCCACAGATACTGAGAGGGGGGGGTGAACTGGTATCTAACCAGTGATAAGATTTTCTTAAGTTAAAACATGCAGAACATAAAATAATAGTATACCAGTATGCAAGAATTAATGCAATAAATAGAATCAGAAACATCCACATGAAAAGAACACCATAATACAAGATGTTTAATGAGGAAACCCGGCGTGGGAAAAACCTCAGTGGGATTTGTGACCCACAATATTCACTCACTGGCCAATAAGAGAATATTACTTACAATAGGGGCCTGCACATGTAGGAAGGCCAACTGCCTAGAGCTCACTGCTCAATGAGAAGTCACACTGACTTACAATAAGGATTATACTAATCCAATAACTTGCACTGCTTTACAATAGCATCTCCAATGCCAGATTCAGTACCGGTTCTTGCTCTGTTCTTTACATATACCCTTGACCTATAATTTGCACATTAGGTCTGCCTAATAATTTTCTTTATGCTTGCTACTTTTTTTTTTTTAAATGTCTACAATGATCTCCTTTATATACAAGAGTCATTTTACAATTTTCTAAGTCGGCTTACAATAATAAATAAAATATTACATATCAAAAATCCTGTCGACCTCTATGCCGGTATACATCTTTTCTTCTGTGCTAGTGCCAGTGCCGGTGTAGAGTGATCTTGTTGATGCCAGTGTTGGCATTTTTGATGATTATGTTGTGATTGTCATTGATGGACACACACTTGTATTGAGATCCCCTTTATATGTATGAGCTTCTGCTCAACTAGTATTTGTGTTTCTCGGTCTGAAGTGGCATGTCGACCCCAAGTGGTTCATAGATCACAAGCGGTACGAGGGAGCAAAGCGGCACAACACATTCTTACCAGTCTTCATTTGTGACAAACCGGCAACCAGTATTTTGTATGAACCGGTAATACTCTGTGATGAGTTACCAACTGGCATTTTGTGATGAGTTACCAATCCACTGATTGTTTGATGGTGCTGACACATTGACAGTGATTCTTGTGTCATGTTACTAAGTATGTCTAGATTCATTGAACCTAGGAAATTGTAATGTAATCCTATTGGACTGACATGAAATCAGATTCCTTTAAAAGGACATCATGTCTACGGTTTTAAGTTGTTGCTAAAAGGGTTAATGTTGAGCTAGGGTTTGAGGTAGAAGTTAATTTGTTGTGAGAATGATCTTATTTGAGAAGATCAAGTTGTAACTGTGAGAGAGAGAGAGAGAAGACTAAAGTAATGTTGGAATGCATTAGCTGTGAGCAATACTGGATCTAACCAAGAAGTTTGTGCTATTAGATAGATCAAACACTTGTTGATTACTCACATCTTTGACAAGTCTGTAGCCCTTAACTAGGTAGGCCTCAAAGCCTTTGTAAAATCCTCTAAAAAGGTGGTTCACACATGTGAATCTAAAATCCTCTAACAAGGTAGTCTTTAATTGGACTTATCTCCTAACAGAGATTGAGATTCCTAACAAGATCTGTTTTGATGAAGAACATTGTAAGACCTTAACTGGTCTGGTTTCTATTCTGTAGATAGTGACTTGTGAGTACCATCTCATCGTGGTTTTTCCCAGTTGGGTTTTCACGTCAAATATCTTGTGTTATGGTTGTATTGCTTTTGTGGGTGAATGTTTTATTTGCATTTTGGTTTGCATGTGTGGTAACCGGTTTGACTATTAGACTACTTTACCGGTTTATCTTTAGACTGTGTAAGTGTTTTAGTGCAGTAGTTTTTGGCATACTATTTCACCCCCCTTCTTAGTATTCATCAATTGGTATCAGAGCCTACCTTTCTATAAGTTTAACCACTTGGAAAGAGATATGGGGGAATACACCTTGAGGGAACTTAATCAATGGCTCACTAAGTCTGAGAAAGCCTATGATGATCTTATGGTCAAATACAAGGCATCTCAAGAAAAAAGAAGAGAACATGCAGAGAGGCTGATGGAACTATCTAAAACTAGTTCTGAAGATGAAGCTAACATGGAAGCCATGATTGCTGAAGTGAATAAGCTGAATGATTCAAACTCCAATCTGAGAAAGGAGTTGGAAGGACTGACTATTCAATTTAGTCAAGAGCTTGAGAACCAGAGAAAAGTGGAAGATCTGGTAAAGGATAGAGATCATGAGATCTCCAAGTTGAAACATGAGATTAGTGCACTAACTGCTCGCCTTCATGGGAGCAGAATGGAAAAAGAAGACATGCAAGGAGAACTGAACATTGCCATCTCTGAAAATGCAAGTCTTATGGAGACAAACACTGCTATTTCCAAAGAACTCTTTGAGTCAAAGGAAATACTTGCTAAGTTTGGCAAAAGTACAGTCAAGCTAGAGGAAAAGCTTGAGTCATCTAGACTGGCAAAGAATGCCAATGGTCTTGGTTTTTCTGGACATGAGGAAGGAGAATCCTTAGGAACAAATGTTGAAGCATCAAAGAAGCAACCGATACTCAAAGGAAAAGGTAAGCAAAAATTCAAACATGTTTGCTTTAACTATCTTAAAGAAGGACACACTGCCAATGTATGTAGGAGAAAAGCCTATAATAATTTTCCTTATTTTATCAACAATGTACCTAGATCCAATAAGTTCAATGGTCATTGTTATGCATGCAAAAAGTTTGGGCATAGAGAATTTGAATGTAGGTCTATAATGGATAACACTGGAAGATATCCTCAGAGGACCTAAGGAACTAGTCTTGAACCTTTTATGAATCGGAACCACAACCAGTTTAATGTCTTCAATCATCAGTTAAGAAGCAGTGGTCATCAAGTGGCAACCCAATGGAGAGAAAGTTGTATGATCTATCATGGTCATGGTCACACTGCTGCAACATGCAGAAGGAAGAATGGAGACATGTACAATGGACCTTGGAGAGCACCTGGACTTGTTTGCTATCACTACAATAAACCGGGTCACATTGCAAGATTCTGCAGAAGCAGAAAAAGTATATATGATGATATACTAGTCACTCAGGAAGGAGAAATAGATGTTGAAAAAGTTCAAGGAGACATGAAGAAAACAAGGAAGAAGAAACCAATATTGTCGAAAGAGGAACCGGTTTCTGCACCTAGTGTGGAAATATCAGAACCGGCAAACTAAGCCTCAAAGGCTTAGGGGGAGCAAACGGCGATATGCTTTCGAACCCCCAGTTGACACCAGTAAAAGACCTTAACTGGTATGTTATACCTGTCGCTTGGCAGAAAACCAGAAATGGTAAAAAGGCAAATTAGGGTTTACGCCCTAATAGAGGAGCATTAATGACGGTAGGTGAGAAACATGTATAAATGCAATTTTCAAATCATTTCTCACTATCTATTTTCAAGAAAAGAAAAGGCGATTTGAGATTAGATTTCAAGAAATTAGATAACCTTGAAAGAGATTCAAATCTAGTTTGCAAGCGGTAGTGGAGAACTCAAAGCGGTGATTTTGGCATCTGATGGAGAGCAAAGTGAAGTAGAATCAGGAAGCCCTAAATTCGTGTTTGAAAGGTATTTTTCGTGTTCTTGAAATACTCTTCAATGGCTTCCACATCTCATACCAGTTCAAGTACATCCATTGAGTCAGAAAGTTTCATTCAGAGGAAGTCCAAGTATAATGCTTTATCACAAGTTCCAGCTAGAGTCATAGTCGAAGAAGGAATTTCAGATTATATTGACTGCAAAATAGAAGACCTAGGGTCTTTAGCCATTCATACTCAGTTAGGTCTATTTTGCTGAAAGGGCAAAAGGATCAAACCAGATATTAATGTCATAGAGAAGAAGAAATTCCACAATGCAGTATATTTCCTGGAAGACTTCACAGAGGATCACATCAGGATCATCTTGAGTAGAGTCCATGGTGACAAGATGTACCTGGAGAGGATGCATGATATCATGCCTCAGGCAATTCATGCAGTCACCAGTTTCTGCAACACAGGGGAAGTGCCAGCTCTGAGAAAAGTGAGCAAAACAGAAATGACCAAGCTCACCAATTCAACAAGTGATTCATGGGGCATGACAGTCAATCCTATCAAGGATGATCTGGTGAAATACGCATGCATGGTGATTGGATACAGAACATTCTCAACCAGCAAGATTAATTTTGTATTTGCTGTAGTGGTAAATGCCACTTACCGAATGATAAAAGAGGATGCATCTTTTGACTTATGCACCGGCATGCAAAGACAACTCCTGCTAAATCTCAAGGCAATCAAGAAGGATAACTCATTGAGGTTTAAGTTTGGACAACTACTGGTAGGGTTGTTCTTTTATTTCCAAGGCTACTTTCTGGGTGTAGGAGATGTCCAGTGGTCACCTGACCAACTGGTAACCAAGTAGATAAAGGAAAGCGTGCAAGCCATTGGAACCGGCTACCCTGAGGTACTGAACAAATACTTTGATGAGTTCAAAAGAAAGATGAGTCAGAGGGTAAGAATCTCAGGTGACATAGTGAAGAAATACGAAGATGACATCTGTTTCACTATTCAGGTGGACAAATGTCTAATGGAGGCTATTGAGCCTAGAATGGAGGAAGTGGAGCCTATGGGCTATGAGGTCATGTTTGACATGCTGGAAGGGTATGCTTCAACCCTTAATGCCTCACCTCTTGATCCAAAAGTTAAGAGGATCGGAACCTACTTGGAGAGGATCGCACCAGTTGAAGAACCATTGGTGAAGAAGGGAAAAGAACTGGCAGCTAAGAAAGCTAAGGCAGTTCCTGTAGCATCGACACTGGCTACCACTACGACTCCAAGAGTGACCAAGCAGTCACCGGCAAAGAAGAAATCGGAGGTAGCACGGGCAAAAGTCTTCAAAAGAAAGAGGAAGACTAATGCAAATGAACCTGACTCCAAAGAAACCAAGTCTGATGAATAGCCAAAGAAGGCTAGACAGACCAAGAAGATGAAGAAGAATGAACCAGCAGCATCCGCACCAGTAAATATAGATATCTCCTCTTACAAACCTTTGACACATTGTCAAAGAACAGTAAAGAATATTAGAAGAAAGTTACTTCATGATTTAATAGATTATTATGATGAATTCAATAGTGAGGAAAAAGATGAAGTACTGCAGGAAATCATTCTTTATTTATGTAAAAATGACCACTTACCATTAGAGATTAAATCTCAGACACTGGATTCATTATTTAAAGCATTGGATAATAAATGGCGCATTGCCATTGAAAAGGAACAAGAGATTAGGGAGAAAGGTTTTGCACAGTACTTCCCTAAACTCTCAAATTCAGAATTGTTTGATGCCCTGGATCAAAATAAAGGTCTCTTCTTCACAAGGAGAAGAAGACTCTGGTTGTTGGAGGGGAGAGTTGATGATGTAGAAAAAGATATAGATCAGCACATGGCCCATGCTATCAACTCTTACAAATCACGAATGGCCAACCTCCAAGCGGAAAAGGAACCGGTTATTTCCAAACCGGATGAGGTTTTTGATGAGGAAGGAAACTTGGTGGAAGAACCAATCGACACCATAGATGTCAATGCCCTGGATGTAGAAGATGTCACTCAGGACATACCTTCTGAGGGAACTGAATAGGGGCAACAGGCTGATCAGGGTGGTGAACAAGCTGTGGACAGACAACAAGTGGCAAAAGAATAGGAAGAGAAAAGGAAGAAGGATGAAGATGAGAAATAGAGGAAAGAGGAAGAGAAGAGAAAAGAGGAAGAGGAGAAATGGAAAGATGAAGAAAAGAAGAAGAAAGAAGATGACAGGAAAAAGAAAGAAGAAGAAGATAAGGAAGAAAAGAGAAAGAAGAAAGAAAAGGAGAAGAACAAGAAGGAAGAGGAAGAGAAGAAGAAGAAGGAAGCAGAGGAGAAGAAGAAGAAGAAAGAAGAAGAAGAATAGAAGAAGAAGGAAGTAGAAGAGAAGAAGAAGAAGGAAGAAGAAGAACAGAAGAAGAAGGAAGTGGAAGAGAAGAAGAAGAAGGAAGAAGAAGAATAGAAGAAGAAGGAAGTGGAAGAGAAGAAGAAGAAGAAGGAAGAGGAGGAACAAAAGAAGAAGGTAGAAGCAGAGCAGAAGCAGAAAGAAGAAGAAGACAAGAAGAAGATGGAAGAGGAAGAGAAGAAATAGAAAGAGGAGAAAGAAAAGGAAGAGAAGGAGAAGAAAAAGAAGAAAGAAGCAGACAAGACCATTGAAGCAATGAAGACCACACAGATGGAAACTCCTAAGGCAACCGGTAGCCAAGCCAAATCGGCTGCTATCTCGATCCCCATTGATCTGTAATCTACAAGTGAGTCTAAGATTATGTAGAGCATCAAGGTTTCCCAAGAGTGCCTTGAAGGCATTCGAAGAAAAAGAGAACAAGATATTATTCAGGTGGTTGTAGACACACTTATCAGTTTAATCCCCGGTACTAATCTTCCTAACACCGATTCATCACTAGCACAACTCAAACTTCTATGTACTGTAGTGGATGATTAGATATAGAGTCTAGAAGAAGCAACAGAGGCCAATGTAAAGAAAGAGCACCAAAAGGCTCTTAATGTTTCTCTAGTGAAGAAGTTGAATGAGCTTAGGACTAAACTGCTAAAGGATCAAAAGGACATAGGGAATTCCTTGGATGAGGGAAACTTGCTACTCAACAAAATCTGTCAACCTCATCTATTTTGTGATGATGTGCTAGCCAAGAAGCAACAAATTCAAATGGACTTGCAGTCCTACTTGGGCACATTCAAGACTCCTTATGACTCCTTTGCAGCATACGAGCAAACCATTCACCGGTTCCAGATCCAGTCAGCCAAGATGGAGCAAGAGATCAGCACAAGGTCTAGGGATCTATAGGAGCTTCAACTGGTATTACTTCCACGAATGCAAATTCTTCAGAAGTGTTATCTGAACCTGGATGCCCTGACAGTCACACAAGAACTGAGCACAATAGATGTCATGGAGGAACAGGTATCATAGATGTAGATAGAGAAGGAAGTGGCAACCTCCCTACTCGAGTCCTAGTCCCTTTCCATGAAATTTTTTTTGTAGGACTATAAAGTGGTTTTTGACAAGTATCATTCATTATTGTCATAAAATCTTTTATATATATATGGAAACAGGTTTTTCAGTGGTACTTTGTCATTGTTGGCAAAGGGAGAGAAGTATATCTAGTTTTTGGTTTTAAAATTTTGAAATTTCGATATATCAGGGGAGAAGTATATCAGAGGGAGAAGTATCTATTTTGAAATCTTGATATATGTTGTGCTATATATTATATGCTCTGATGATTATGCTCTGAATGAAAAAATTACTATACACTCTATTGATTAAGGGATAGTGTATATGCTTACGGGGAGCAATTTTGTTAATGGCCAATTTTTGTTGTAAAACACTTAGATGTCAAATTTTATTTTCCTAAGTATTGCCATCAATGGCAAAGGGGGAGATTGTTGGTGTTTTTGATGATTATGTTGTGATTTTCATTGATGGACACACACTTGTATTGAGATCCCCTATATATGTATGAGCTTGTGCTCAACCGGTATTTGTTGCAACTGGTATGTTGTATACTAGTCTCTAGACTAGTGATTTTGCAGAATGTGTTTCCCAGTCTGAAGCGGCATGTTGACCCCAAGCGGTTCACAGATCACAAGTGATACGAGGGAGCAAAGTGGCACTACACATTCTTACTAGTCTTCATTTGTGACAAACCGGCAATAGGTATTTTGTATGAACCGGTAATACTCTATGATTAGTTACCAACTGGCATTTTGTGATGAGTTACCAATCCACTGATTGTTTGACGGTGTCTACACATTGATGGTGATTCTTGTGTCATGTTACTAAGTATGTCTAGATTCATTGAACCTAGGAAATTGTAATGTAATCCTATTGGACCGACATGAAATCAGATTCCTTTAAAAGGACATCATGTCTAGGGTTTTAAGTTGTTGCTAAAAGGGTTAATGTTGAGCTAGGGTTTGAGGTAGAAGTTAATTTGTTGTGAGAATGATCTTATTTGAGAAGATCAAGTTGTAACTGTGTGAGAGAGAGAGAGAAGACTAAAGTAATGTTGGAATGCATTAGCTGTGAGCAATACTGGATCTAACCAAGCAGTTTGTGCTATTAGATAGATCAAACACTTGTTGATTACTCACATCTTTGACAAGTCTGTAGCCCTTAACTAGGTAGGCCTCAAAGCCTTTGTAAAATCCTCTAACAAGGTGGTTCACACATGTGATTCTAAAATCCTCTAACAAATTAGTCTTTAATCAAACTTATCTCCTAACAGAGATTGAGATTCCTAACAGGATCTGTTCTAGTAAAGAACATTGTAAGACCTTAACCGGTCTGGTTTCTATTCTGCAGATAGTGACTTGTGAGTACCATCTCACCGTGGTTTTTTCCAGTTGGGTTTCCACATCAAATATCCTATGTTATGGTTGTATTACTTTTGTGGGTGAATGCTTTATTTGCATTTTGGTTTGCATGTGTGGTAACCAGTTTGACTATTAGACTGCTTTACCGGTTTATCTTTAGACTGTGTAAGTGTTTTAGTGCAATAGTTTTTGGAATACTAATTCACCCCCCCCTCTTATTATTCATTAGCCGATGCACTATCTTGCCTGTATAATTCTTTGCTGGTATGATGTCTTGCCGGTGCCATAGGATTGCAAGGTTGCCATCAATGACAAAACCTTCAATCACATACAATGTCTCATTGGAGTGTCCATATGCCAATAGACCAAACCATAGCTCATAAGGAGTCTTACTAGTATCACCTTTTATATGTACTCAGTTGAATGTGTAAACAACAGTGCTAATAAATTATCTCCTGTAGATCTTCAGAACATTCCCTTCAATCAACATATTTCTTGCAACATCCAAGATAGTTCTATTCTTCCTTTCAACAACTCTATTAAAATGTGGGGTTCTAGGAGCGGATAATTGTATTCTAATCCCATGCTTCTCACAGAATGAATCAACTTCACTGAACAAAATTCTCCTCTTCTATCAGATCTTAGACATTTCACCTTCAATCCTGTCTCAATCTCAACCTTTTCTTTGAATATATTGAATTTGACCAATGCTTTTGATTTTTTCCCTTAGAAAGGCAACCTACATCATCCTTGAATAATCATCAATCAACAACATGAAATATTTGTCATCCTGCACACTTCTTATACTTGTAGGTCCAGATAGGTTAGGATGAACAAGATCTAGTAATCCATTATATGAATATTGCTTACTCTTGAAAGAAATTCTTGTTTGTTTTTGCATTTGACATTCCTTACATATCGGATTAGAAAGCTTAACAATCTTAGGAAAATCTCTAACATCTTGAGTGGAACTGATCTTAATAATTGAATCAAAATTAACATGACACATTCTCCTATGCCACAACCAACTTTCATCAGTCTGAGGAATCAAGCAACTTTTCTCATTGGCATTTAAAGGAAAGATATTACATTCAGTCTTAGTTTGAGATGCAATCTCTATACCAGAGGCATTTAGGATTCTTCATTTTCTATTCTTGAATTCCAAATCATAACCTTTGTCAACCATTTATACAATACTTCAAATGTTATGCTTCAAACCTTCAACATACAAGACATCATTAGTGTTATGCTTACTATCAAAGGAAATAGAACCTCTACCATAAATCACATAGGTTTGGTCATCTCCAAATCTTACTATTCCACCATCATACCTCTCCATATTCACAAATATTCTTTTATCACTGGTCATATGATGTGAACAACTGTTTTCAATCATCCATTCATCTTTCTCTTCAACTTTAGTACCTAAATCTTTCTCCTCAATGGTGCAGCTTGTGGAATCAACAGGCACCGATCCATCTTGTTTAATAACAATAAACACAATTTCATCTCCTTTTGATTCTTCATATGTAACACCTTCATCAGCAACATAATAACAGTTCTTTTGATGCTTATACTTCTAGTTATACTTGTAAGACTTATCATATTTTTCATGCTTCTCATATCTATCATTCCTCTCATTCTTATCATATTTGTCATGCCTATCATATTTACACATTCTCTCCAGGCATCTAGAAGAATAATGTCTTATCCTATTGCAATAGAAATATTTCAAAGACAATTTTCCATCATACTTACCAGCTCCTTTATAAAATCTCCAATAATCAATTCTTCAAGATCATCCAATTCTCTTTCTTTCTCTTCTCTCTCTCTTCTCTCTCTCTCTCTCTCTCTCATATCTGGATACTCTACATTCATCAGGATCATACTTCTCCTTTCTTGATATAGATTCTCTAAAAGTTGTCTCAAAATTTCCATGTGATTCACCAAACTCACTCAATTCAAATGCAATAATCTTTCCAACCAACATATCTCTTGTCATAGTAGTCACACTTTGGATCTCATCAATAATGGCTACCATATGTTTGTAAGATAGAGGCAATGATCTCAGTACCTTAGCAACAATTTCATCTTCTTCAAGGGCTCCACTGGCACATCTAATACTTAGGGCAAGTTCATTCACCTTAGCCATAAAGGTGTTTATGTTCTCATCTGCTCCCATCTTCAGCATCTCATACTTCCCTTTCAAACTCATCAACTTAGTAACTTTGACTTGTTTATCTCCTTCATACAGGGTCTTAAGCTTCTCCCAAATCTCATGTGCATTCTAAAGTCCCATTACATTAGTCATCTCTGAATTAGGTAGGGCACTCAATAATGCTTCCTTAGCTCTAATGTTATTTTCAGCATCCTTGATCTCAACAGTAGTAATCAGTCCATTCTGAGGAACAGAATAGGCATGCTTTGTAATCTTCTAGTAATCTTCTCCAAGACATCTCAAGTGCACCTCCATCTGGTTTTTATATATAGCATTATTACTTCCATCAAATCTCTGACTCTCCTTAAAGATAACACCTCCAATTTCCATCTTGGACCTCCTCAAGCGGTGAATCTTGTTTTAGAGGATATAGCTCTGATACCAATTGTTGGCAACAACAATGAGGGAAAATTGAGAGGGGGGTGAATCAGTTTTCACTGGATTAAAAAACATAACTACAAAACAAATCTTATAAACTGTAGCAACAACAAAGATAAGCAAATTGATAGCACAAACACACAACACCAATATTTTGACATGGAAAAAGTGGTTAAGGGAAAATCACGGTGGGAACCTACCCACAATAAGATGATACTTTGTAGTAGTATGTGAAAAGAATTACAATGGGGAATGCACATGCATTGAGGCTCACTACCTAAAGCTCACTGCTCAAGATACAATCACTTGAAAGGCTACAACCCTCAGGGAAGTCTCACTAACTTACAACAAGATTCAGACTACAATCTGGAAGGAATGAACTACAATAATAACATATGCTAATGCCTGATGGCAATTCCGATTAAGCACATTTTATTTGATTATTGGGAAGATTGTTGGATTTGGTTGTTCATTGCTACTTCTAGGATGTATTGTTGTTATTGATGTCAACATATTCATGTGAGTTATTTCAATGAGTTTGGGAAGATTTTTTGGTCCAGTTTTGTAGTTTGGTTGTGCTAATCACTGTTTTGCAGAATCTGGTATTTCCTTTAGTATCAAATCTTGTGCTAAGACTTTATATTATTGTTTGGGATGATATTGTGTATCTTAATTTTAGATGGTTTGTGATTTGGTTCTCTACAAGTTATCTTTCCTCATGACAATTACTAATTGGTTGTGTTCTTGAGCTTTGAGATGTTGATCGATGAAGATTTTGAAAGAGGTATTGTTGCAACTATTTCAGATTATTCTAACATACTTGTTGGTGTTTCCTACTCATTTCCTATTTGTTTTGGCGATTTGCATTAATCATTCTGTGATTTTTTGGTGATTTCTATGAACCGGTGATGATTTGCGTGTTATGAAGTATTTCTGGTGTGTAGCGTGTTGCAGTTGATTTTGGTGACATTTCTGGTGGATGTAATCATTTGGGAATTTGAATTAGGTCCATGCTATGTAATGCAAATCATAATATTGGTCTGGTGATTGATCTTTATATCGTGTAACATAATGTTTGTAACTATGAGTTGAGGGTTGAGGGTTTAGCCGACGTTGTTATCAAGGTTGATGATTTGTATATATAGGTGATATGCTTATGCAATTTAGGTGTCGGTATCGTGTCTACATTTTTTAGAGAGAGGTAAATGTGCAAACAATGATATATCATTCAACGAAGTGTTGAGGTGTGTTTGGTGTTGCAGAGCAGAAAACTGTGCTTAACTGGAATTGTTATCAGGCATTTGTAGATGCTATCATTATAGTTAATTCTTCCAGATTGTAGTCTGAATCATATTGTAAGTCAATGAGACTTCCCTGAGGGTTGTAGCCTTCTGGGAATATATCTTTTGAGCAGTGAGCTCTATGTAGTGTGCCTGAATGCATGTGCATTCCCCATTATAATATTTTCACATACTACGTCAAAGTATCATCTTATTGTGGGTAGGTTCCCATCATGCTTTTTTCCTTAACCGGGTTTTCCATGTCAAAATATTGGTGTTATGTACTGTGTTTTTTGTTTTCTTATATATCTATTACTGCAATTTATTATTTTATGTTTTAAAGTTTAATCTGTTGAGATCTAGTGAAGATTGATTCAGCCCCCCCTCTCACTCTTCCTTCTTGATTGCTACTAACAATTTGTATTAGATCTAGATCCTCTAGTAGAAGCTTAATCACTTGAGGAGATCTAGGATGGTAGCTCAAGGTATTATTTTCACGAAGGATAGTCTGAGGTTTGATGGAAGAAACTACACTGTCTGGAAGAGATGAATGGAGGTGCATTTAAAACATCTAGGAGAAAATTATTGGAAGATTACTAAGAATGCCTATTTTGTTCCTCAAAATGGACCATCCACTCCTGATGAGGTTAAGGAAGTTGAATATAACATTAGAGAGAAGGAAGAATTACCTAGTGCCCCGACTGATTCTGAAATGATAAATGTTATGGAACTTCAAACCACACATGCGATTTGGGAGAAGCTTGAGATCTTGTATGAAGGTGATAGTCAAGTGAAAGTTGCTAAGTTTCTTAGTTGAAAAGTAAAGTATGAGACATTGAAGATGGGAGATGATGAGAACATACATTCATACATGGCTAAGATGAATGAGCTTGTCCTTGGTATCAGATCTGTCGATGGAAAGATTGAAGAAGATGAGATTGTTGCTAAGGTGTTGAGATCTTTGCCTCTTGCTTATAAACATAAGGTTGCTACTATTGATGAAATCCAGAGTGTAGCTACAGTGACAGGAGATTTATAGGTTGGAAAACTTTCTGCATTTGAGTTGAGCGAATTTTGAGAATCAGATGGAAATTGAGAGACAACATTCAAGGAATCAACATTTGTTTCTGGTAAGCAGAAATATGATCTTGATGAGTGTAGAATATTCGGATATGAAAGAGAAATGAGAGAGATAGCATAGCAAGAAAGAGAGCTAGATGATCTTGAAACATTGATTGCCCGAAGATTGCCTAAAAGTGTCGGTAAGTATGATGAAAAGTTGCCCTTGAAATTTTTTTCTTGTAATAAGATAGGACATTTTGCTTCTAGATGTCCGAAGAGAATGGCTAAGTATGACAAACATGATAAGTTTGATAGGACTGATAGATATGAGAAGCATGAGAAGTATGATAAGCCTTACAAGTCTAAGCAAAAGTTTAGGAACCTGAAGAATTGTTATTATGCTACAAATGAGAGTGTTATAGATGAAGAATCAGAAGGAGATGAAGTTGTGTTTATTGCCATTAAAGAAGATAGACTTGTGCCTATTGATTCCACTAGTTATTATGTTGAGGAGAAAACTTTGGCTACAAAAGTAGAAGAAAAAGGTGAATAGATGATTGACAGTAGTTGTTCACATCATATGACCAGTGATAAAAGAAAATGTGAGCATGGAAAGGTATGATGGTGGAATAGTTATATTTGGTGATGACAAAGCCTTTGTAATCCATGGGAGAGGATCAATTTCTTTTCATAGTAAGCATAACATAGATGATGTTTTATATGTTGAAGGATTGAAGCATAATCTTTTGAGTGTTGGACAAATGGTTGATAAGGGTTATGATCTACAATTAAAAGATGGTAAATGCAAGATCTTGAATGCCTCTGGTATAGGGATTGCATTTGGGACTAATAGTGAAGGTAAAAATTTTCAATTGAATTCTAGTGAGAAAAGTTGCTTGATTGCTAAGATAGATGAGAGTTGGTTGTGGCATAGAAGGATGTGTCATGTAAACTTTGATTCATTGATCAAGATTAATTCTTCACATGTTGTTAGAGATTTGCTTAAGATTGTTAAACCTGTTAATCCTGTATGTAAGGAATGTCAGTTGGGTAAGCAAACAAGAATTTATTTCAAGAGTAAACGATATACATCAAATGTAATATTAGATCTTGTGCATAATGATCTATGTGGACTTACAAATGTTAGAAGTGTGCAGGGTGATAGATACTTTATGCTACTAATTGATGATTGTTCTAGAATAGTGTGGGTTGTCTTTTTGAAGGAAAAATCAAAAGCATTTGAGAAGTTCAAGATATTCAAAGGTAGAGTTGAAATAGAGTCCAGATTTAAGTTGAAGTGTCTAAGATCTGATAGAGGTGGACAATTCTATTCCGGTGAGTTCAATTGTTTCTTTGAGATGCATGGAATCAGAAGACAACTATCTGCTCCTAGGATCCCACAATAGAATGGGATTGTTGAAAGGAAGAACTGTACTATTTTAGATGATGTAAGAACCATTTTGATTTAAGGAAATGTTCTGAAGGTCTATTGGAGAGAAGCTATTAGAACTGCAGTCTATACATTCAATAAAGTTCATATCAAAGGTGATACCGATAAGAGATCAGAGCTTATGATGAAGGTCAACATGTTGTTTTAGCTCCTATTCATCCTGAAGAGCCTAAGCAGAATGATTTGGTAGAGATTGTGAATCTGGATGTTGACACTGCTAGTGATGATGTGCAAGAAACTGAGGATCAGATGAATCAGAAGACTTTGAGGTATGTAAGATTGAATCATTCTGAGAATCAGATTATTGGTGATAAGAAGAAAGGTGTGATGACTAGAAGAAGGTTAGCTTCACAATAAATATGCTTGATTTATAAATTTGAACCTAAAGATGTTGTTGAAGCCTGTAAAGATGATAACTATATTAGAGCCATGGAACAAGAGTTAGATCAGATTGAAAAGAACAACTATTGGGAACTTGTGCCTAGACCTAAGGATAAAAATGTTATTGGTACTAAATGGGTTTTTAGGAACAAATTGAATGAAGTCGGTGAAGTAGTCAGAAATAAATCTAGACTGGACTACAAAGGATATTCACAGCAAGAAGGGATTGATTATGGAGAAATTTTTACTCTGGTTGCTAGAATTGAAGTTGTTAGATTGTTTCTTGCTTATGTTGCTTATAAAGATTTTAAGGTATATCAGATGGATGTCAAATCTGCATTTTTAAATGGTGATATAGAAGAAGAAGTTTACATTGAACATCCTAATGGATTTTCATGGTAAGATGATGGAGACATGGTATGTAAGTTGAAGAAAGCACTTTATGGATTGAAACAAGCTCCTAGAGTCTGGTATGCTAGATTAGATAAATAATTGCTAAAATTGGGATTTATCAAAGGTGTCGTTGATAGTAATATGTACTTTAAGATTGAAAATAATAATATTTTGATTGTTGAAGTCTTTGTTGATGACATTATCTTTGGTGATGATGATGATATGAGTATGAATTTTGTCCATGATATGCATAAAGAATTTGAGATGTCTATGATTGGTGAGATAAAACTTTTCTTAGGTTTGTAGATTGCACAGACAAGAAAAGGTATCTTTATATCTCAAACTAATTATGTGAAAGAATTATTGAAGATGTTTAAACTAGATGATTCCAAACTAGTTGAAACTCCTATGGTGTCTGGTTGTAAATTGTCTAAAACTGATGAATCTCGTAAAGCTAATCCGAGTTTGTACATATCTATGGTTGGTGGATTGCTATATCTTACTTAGACTAGGCCTGACATTATGCATGTTGTGTGTATGGCTGCTAGATATCAAGCTGATCTGAAGTAAAATCATGTCATTATTGTTAAGAGAATATTCATATATCTTAAGGGAACTAAAGATTATGGTTTATGGTATCCAAAAAATGATGATTTCATGTTGTGTTCTTACACTGATACAAATTGGGTAGGTGATGTTGATGACTGGAAGAGTACTACCAATGGAGCATTCTTTTTAGGTAAGAAGTTGGTTTCATGGGCTAGCGAGAAACAAGATTCATTATCTTTATCTACTACTAAAGCTAAGTACATTGTTGCTGCTAGTAATTGCACACAAATAGTTTGGATGAGGCAAATGTTGAAAGATATCAGAGTTATTTATGATGAGTCTACTATTGTATACTATGATAATTCCAGTTCTATAAACATGTCAAATAATTCGGTGCAATATTTAAAAACTAAGATTATATCAATCAAATATAATTACTTGAGAGAGCAAGTCAATGAACATAAGGTGAAGTTGGAATATGTATCTACAAAGGAACAAATTTATGATATTTTCACTAAGCCTTTGCCTATAGATACATTTGTCTTTTTGAGAGACAAGTTAGGGGTATCCACCCATCCTGATGATGACTAGATGTATTGAGTTACATCGATCCGGTGAAATTCAGAGCCTTATTCTTTTATCTAGATTGATGAGTTGGTGTTGCTCCTTTGTTGGAGTAGTTTGTTGATTTGGTTGTATATCCCAGGGGGAGATAGATTCATGTTTCTATTTTAGGAGAGAGTTTGGTTTTTTGTTTTGGTTATCTTTTGCATTGCTATCAAAGGGGGAGAGAGATCATGTGAAAAATTTCTTTATCTATCTTTATCTTAGGGGGAGTTTGTTGGTGATATCTTATTTCTTTGCATTGACTATTTTTCACATTCATATGTTGTCATCAATGCCAAAGGGGGAGATTGTTGGATTTGTTTGTTCATTGCTATTGCTAGGATATGTTGTTGTCATTGATATCAACATATTCCCATGAGTTATTCCGGTGAGTTTGGGAAGAGTTTTTGGTCCAGTTTTGTAGTTTGGTTGTGTTGATCACTATTTTGCAGAATCCGATATTTTCTCTGGTATATTCCGGTGTGATCAGACCTTGTGTTGAGACTTTGGATTAATGTTTGGGACGATCTTGTGTATCTTCAGTTCATATGGTTCATTATTTTGTGCTCCACAAGTTATCTTTCCTTGTGAAAGTTGCTGATTGGTTGTGCTCATTAGCTTTGAGACGTTGACCGATGAAGATTTGAAAAGAGGTATTGGTGCAACTATTCCAGATGATTCTAATATGCTTTCTGGTGTTTTCTAACCATGTGCTACTATTTTTGGTGATCCACATTGGTAATTATGTGAGTTTTTGGTGATTTATATGAATCGGTGATGATTTGCGTGTTGTACAGTATTTCTGGTGGTGTAGCGTGTTGCGATTGATCTTGGCAAGATTTTTGGTGGATGTAATCATTTAGGAATTTGATTAGGTCCATGCTATGTAATCTAAATCATTATATTGGTCTCGTGGTCGATGTTTATATCGTATAATGTATTGTTTGTAATTATGAGTTGAGGGTTTAGCTGATCTTGTTATCGAGGTTAATGATTTGTATATATAGATGATATGCTTATGCAATTTAGGTGTCAGTATTGTGTCTGCATTTTTTAGAGAAATGTAATGTTCAAACAAGGATATATCATTCAGTGAAGTGCTGAGGTGTGTTTAGTGTTGCAGAGCAGATAATTGTGCTTAACTAAAATTGTTATCAAGCATTTGTAGATGTTATCATTGCAGTTCATTCCTTCTGGATTGTAGTCCAAATTATATTGTAAGTCAGTGAGACTTCCCTGAGGGTTGTAGCCTTCTGGGCATATATCTTTTGAGCAGTGAACTCTAGGCAATGTGCCTGAATGCATGTGCATTCCCCATTATAATATTTTCACATACTATTGTAGACTATCATCTTACTATGGGTAGGTTCCCACCATCGTTTTTCCCTTAACCAGGTTTTACACAACAAAATCTTGGTGTTATGTGGTGTATTGTTAATTTGTTCATCTATTTGTTACTATGGTTTATCAGTTTATGTTTTGAAGTTTAATATGTTGAGATCTAGTGAAGACTAATTCACCACCCCCCCTCTCAGTCTTCCTTCTTGATTGCTGCTAACACATTTGTCTAGTTTACAACACTCCAATCTCTGCTCAATCACAATGCTAAAAGATGTATTCTCTTATTCGCACCTTTACCACTCTCTAATAATGATATACATGATATAACATGGAACTAAATCAAATTCTTGAACATGCAACACCACCAAAAATTATGCCAAGATCCACTACAACATGCTACACCATCAAGAATGTCATATAACATGAATGCAAATCATCAAGACAAATAGAACACAATTAGGAAACACTAGCAAGCACATTATAATCATTTATAATACCTCCACCAACACCACTTATCAAATGTTCATTGATCAACATCTAAAACTCAAGAATGCTCAAATGACAACATATGTCACAAGGAAAGATAACGTGTGAAGCACCAAATCATGAACCATCTAAAATGAAGATACATAAGAACATCCCAAAAAATCTCCCAAAATCTCAACTCAAGATCTGATCACACCAAAATATACCAGAGGATATACCACACTCTACAAAGCACTGATAAAAAAAGTCAAACTGCAAACCAGATCATATGATATGTTCAATTAAGTTTTTGGATCACAGAAATCAATACAGAAAGATATAATTGTTAGAAAGTTCAAATAACCAGAAGAAAACTGATAGGTGGGGGGTGAATCAGTTGTCATAGATTACCAGAACTATCAAAAATTTAAAACTTTAATACTAGAACCCAAAACATTAATACCAGAATAGCAGTTGATCTAATTAAGCATAAACAATAATCACAGAATAAAAGCCATCCACGTGACACCAAGATTTATACGTGGAAAATATTAAAGGGAAAAGCCATGGTGGGAATCCTACCCACATTCAGATAATACTTCCACAGTAAGTATGTGAATTACAATTTGATGAATACTAAGAGGGGGGTGAATTAGTATGCCAAAAAATACTATAAGCATACTTTTAAACAATTTAGTAGATAACCAGTGCAACAGATTCACTAATAAACCGGTTAGGATAAATGCAAACCAAATAGAAAACAAAGCATTCACCCACAAGAGCACAATCACCATAACACAAGATATTTGATGTGGAAACCCAAATGAGAAAAACCACGATGAGCAGAAACTCACAAGTAACTATCTGCAGAATAGTAACCAGACTCGTTAAGGTCATACAATATTCTTCACCAGAACAGATCTTGTTAGTAATCTAGATCTCTGTTAGGAGATAAGTCATGTTAAAGACTACCTTGTTAAAGGATTTTAGATCCACAGTTGTAAACCACCTTGTTAGAGGATTTACAAAGGCTTTGTTGGGCCTACCCAGTTAAGGGTTTCAGACTTGTCGAAGATATTAGTAATCAACAAGTGAATGATCTAGATGCTAGCACAATATGTTTAATTAGATCCTTGATAGCTCATTGTTAATACATTTCAGCATTACCTCAGTCTTCAATATCTCCACACTCTATCTCTTCACACAGACCTAATCTTCTCTTCAATGATCGCACATAACCTATTCTATTCTATATCTCACACATGCAAACCCTAGACATGATGTCCTTATAAAGGAATCTGATTTCATGTCGGTCCAATATAATTAGACTACAAGTTCCTAGGTACAGTGCATCTAGACATATTTGGTAACACGACACAAACACACCACCAAAGTGTCAGTGGATGATAACTCATCACACATTATAGTAATACCGGTTGGTAACTCATCACAGATATATACTGATTAATACAATATACCGATTATCGGTTGTCATAAATAAAGACTGGAAGATAGTAGTGTTTCGATCAAAAGTTAACTACCACTTGGGTCCTTCCTACCGCTTTAGATCCTTGAACCGCTTGGGGTATTCATACTGCTTGGGATCTTCAATCAATCTATGACCGGTGAACCACCTTCTGCAAAATACCAATAGTCTAAAGACTATTCATTCAATAATACACAATACCGATTGAGCATAACTCAGACATCAAGAAAGTGTGTGTCCATCAATGACAATCAAAACATCATCAAAATTCCAACACAATTGAGGCGCCTACATTTGTAGGAATTCCAATAGCCTAGAGCGCACTACACATCACAAAAGGAGCCTTACTGACTACATGTAAATCTAGACTACAACCCGAAGAAGTGTTGAACTGCAAAAGATAGCATCTCCTATGCTTGAGTATAGTTCTGGTTAAGCTCAATACTAGAGGACAAAATCCTCTTACATAAACCCAGTCCAATCTCCAATGATCGACCAAATACTCTGCCTGAATGACATTACATTATTCACACATTACATTCCTTGACCATGGTCTCTAACATAACCATGATGATCTACAATGATATCTTAAATCTATATATACAAACCCTCGACCATAAACAATTACGTCTGCCACTAGACAAAACCAATTACATAATTACAAACCATGTCAACCTTAGACCAAACAAATAATATCCAACACATCGAGAGGTCCAATCCACATGTTACATTAAAACCAATCCATAACCTAGATCAACCAGGACCCAGTATAGGTCCACATGCTACAACAATGATCTCCATCTGCCATGAACGTGATCACCAACAACATCCTGATACTCCACCAAAAGCTACACCAACACCACTTATGCAATTCATCAAAGATCTTCATCAAAAGCTCTACTGGTGAAACCCTCGTCGAAACTAGAAACTGAGCTTCTAAGCAAGTAGGATAGAATCTGATCACCAGACCAAAACCAACTGACTGAATATGAGAATGAGTATCATATAGAAGCCAATTCCATCATCAAACTATACCAGAGCCTACCGGATCATGTCGGATTCAAATCAACTAGAAGCCATTCAACCTATTGAGACCAAAAGGGTGTCGGTAAAGCATCCATCAATACAAAATGTCCAACAATATTCCCCTTTAGCATTGATGGCAACACTAGATGTGAAAAACATCTAAGTACCAAAAAATGCTAAACAAGTCTCCCCTTAATGGAAGACAGCCGTCAAACTCCCACATACAACTCTGAATGTCAATATCTCTCCCCTTTACTTTTCTTATTTATATCTCTCCCCCTTTGAGTTTTTCTTTTTTTGTCTTTGTCTTTTTCACATCAATATCTCTCCCCCTTTGACATCAATGCTAGAAATATGACAAAAATATCAAAGTAAAAACATAAACCACTAAATCACAAAGCTGACTACTCCCCCTGAGCAGTAGCATCCCACATCAGTGCTAGAATGAATAGTATCTCTGATAATGCATGGTAGACTGATGCCAAACTGCATCAATCAAGTCTCTACCGGAGGGTCCAAAACTCCCAACCTATCTCTCAGGTACTCAAATGATTCCTTGGGCAAAGGTTTAGTGAAAATATCTGCAATCTTCTCTTTAGTGTTTACATAAACTAGTCTAACTTCATTTGATTCCACCTTTTCCTTCACAAAGTTATACTTTCTAAATATGTGCTTTGTTTTAGAATAAAATACTAGATTCTTTGATATTTCAATAGCAATAGAGTTATCACAGTGAATAACTATCGGTGCATCACAATCCATTTTTATATATTTCAACATTTGCTTTGTCCATAAAACTTGTGTACAGTTAGTAGCAGTAACAACATACTCAACTTCAATAGTAGATAAAGAAGTACATGATTGTTTCTTGTTGATCCATGAAACCAACTTATTTCCAAAAAAGAAAGTTCCATCAAAAGTGCTTTTCTGGTCATCAGTATCTTCAGCCCAATCAACATTTTTATATGCACATAAAGTAAATTTATCATCCTTAGGGTACCACAAACCATATTCTGATGTACCTTGCAAGTATCTAAAAATCCTTTTCACTACAATCTCATGATTTTCTCTAGGATCACTCTGAAATCTTGAAACAATACAAATACCATTCATAATGTCACGCCTAGTCTGAGTCAAATAAAGTAGACCTCCAATAATAGATTTATATCTTGTAGGATTTACCGATGCAGAAACATCTTTTCTTGTCAATTTCTCAATTGTAACCATAGGAGTTCCTACTGTTTTACAATCTCCCATACCAAATTTCTTCAAAAATTCCTTAGCATATTTATTTTGACAGATGAAAATACCTTTGTTAGTTTGAGTAATCTACAAACCTAAGAAAAATTTCATCTCAGCAATCATAGACATCTCAAATTCTATGCATAACTTATCTTCACCTCCAAAAATAATGTCATCAACAAATACTTCAATAATCAGTATATCATCATCAATGATCTTATAATATAAATTACTGCCAGCACTACCCTTAGTAAAACCAAGCTTCAAAAGATATTTATCCAACCTTGCATACCAAGTTCTAGGTGCTTGTTTCAATCCATATAAAGCTTTCCTTAACCTGCAAACCATATTTGTATCATCTGATAGTGAAAAACCATCAGGTTGCTCAATATAAACTTCCTCATCAAGAACCCCATTCAAAAATGCTCATTTGACATCCATCTGATAAACCTTGTAGTTTTTATAAGATAGGCAAGAAATAATCTTATAGCTTCAATCCTAGCTATAGGTGTAAAAAGTTTCTCCATAACCAATTCCTTCCTTCTGAGAATATCCTTTACAAACCAATCTAGCCTTATTCCTTATAACTTGACCATCCTCATTCATTTTATTCCTAAAAACCCATTTAATTCCAATAACATTTTTATTCTTAGGCTGGGGAACCAAGGTCCATGTGTCATTTTTCTCAATCTGGTCTAATTTTTCTTCCATAGCTTTCAAAAAATATTTGTCTTTACATGCCTCAATTATTGATACTAATTCAACTTGTAAAATTAAACATACCTCATTAGTTTCTAGTCTTCTTCTTGTCATCACCCCATTGCTCTTATCCCCAATGATCTGATCTTTTGAATGATTCAATCTCACATAGCTAGGAGTCTTCTAACTTTATGTTCCTCTTCCCTGTTCTTCAGTCACTATAGAATTCTTTGATACTTCTAGAGTAATTGGTTCAACACTTTGTTATGGTAAAGGTGCTATCGGTTCTGATATAATCATTTCCACTGATAGTTCCTTCTCAATAACTCTAATTTGACTTATGTTTAGCTCATCGACCTTGACATTAGTACTCTCCACAATTCTCTGCAATCTCTTGTTATAACATCTATATGCTTTGCTTTCATTAGAATAACCAAGAAATATGCCTTCATCACATCTAGGATCAAATTTCCCAATGTATCATCTCTCTTGATATAACATTTACTACTAAAAATTATGAAATAGTTAACTGTAGGTGTATTGCCAAACCATATTTCATAAGCTGTCTTACCGGTTTCTCCTTTGATATGTACTATGTTGAATGTATAAACTGATGTGCTCACTGCTTCTCTCTAGTAGATATGAGGTAGACTAGCTTCCATCATCATTGTTCTAGTAACATCCAAGATAGTTTTGTTCTTCCTTTCTACCACTCCATTCTGTTGAGGTGTTCAGGGAGCATAAAATTGTCTTCTTATACCATGCTTTTCACAAAAGTTATTAAAATCACCGGATGTGAGTTATCCACCATGATCTGACCTCAAACATTTAATCTTCAATCTTGTCTTAGTTTCCACTTTAGCCTTAAAGATTTTAAACTTTTCAAATGCTTCAGATTTTTCCTTTAGAAAAGTAACCCACATCATTCTAGAATAATCATCAATGATTAGCATGAAATATCTATCACCTTGAAAACTTCTAACTCTAGCAGGGCCACACAAATCAGTATGAATAAGATCAAGAACATCAATTGATTTATCTTGTATACTCCTAAAAGAGGTTATGACCTATTTACCCATTTGACATTCTTTACATACCGGATTATAGGGCTTCATAATCTTAGGTATATCCCTAACTGCCTTAGTTGAACTGATCTTCACAATATAATCAAAATTCACATGACACGGCCTTTTATGCCATAGCCAACTCTCAGCAATCTATGTAATTGAACATGTCTTCTCACCGGAGTTCAAATGAAACATATTACCTTTTTTCTATGTGCCGGTTGCAATCTCTAAACCAGATCTGTTAATGATTTGGCATTTTCCATCCTTGAACTGTAATTGGAATCCCTTATCTACCAATTGTCCTACACTCAAAAGATTATGCCTTAAACCTTCAATATAATAGACATTGTCAATATTATTCTTACCATCCAATGATATAGTTACTTTTCCGTAGATCATACATGCTTTGTCATCTCCAAATCTAACTATAACTCCATCAAATTCTTGCAAAGATAGAAACTTCCCTTTATCTCTAGTCATGTGATGTGAACAACCTGTTGTTCTCCATTTTGAAAACTTTTGTCCCCTCTCTTTTAAAAGTGAAAGTTACTGCCTTTGTGCTGAAATGGAAGAGAGCAACAAAAGTTTGAAATAAAGACAACAAGATGAGGCTCCAATTGAGGAAGCCTCCTACACTTTAAAATTTTAAAAAGATTAGGCGGGTGGACCCTTTTATGACTACTTTCTTACAAAAAAAGCAAAAGGTTTACAAAAAACCAGTGTAAAAACCTATAAACTTTCCTTAAGGACTGGTATGATTAAACATAAAATGGAAAGTTGATTTGAATTTTGAATAGGACCACAAAATGCAACAAAAACCAACTGGTAAACCAGTGCCTTATCCGGCCAATAGAGTCATCTACAACAGATTGCAACCTGACAAAAGAAAGTTGTACACAAATCACAAGTTCCTGATTTGTTAACTCTGTATATGCCTGACATATACAGAGTCCTAAACAACACCAAACTTCATTATCAGATCCACACCAAAATACTGATATCAATGACTTTGCTCAAAGTACATTTATATTTCCTCCTTGAGAAAAAGACTTAAAACAACTTCATTAAATGCTTAACAAATAATTCAGATAAACAATCCTTGATTACTTAAATGAAATGAACACCAGTACAATTTCATAGAGATAATACAAGTCTAAGTTCAAATCTTATGGACTGTATATTTATTTCTCCATCAAAAGATTACAAGTTTGACATATCTGAATCAAAATTGCTTAAGAAACTGGTCTGCATTAATTCTACTAGAGTTCCGCTAGAAAAATGTTGTGATCCTTTTCTAAGTAGTCTTGGTATCCATTTATAGAGATATGGATGCGACAAGCTTCAGACTTCCCTAGAAAACAAATATTCTAATCCTAACCACAATTCCCCCAAAACTTACATTGCTCACAAATGAAGAATGAGCCTAACAGACAAGGTAGCCAGCTGGAAACAAGCCAACTAACTTTCTCAATGCATTGCAGATTGGATGCCTCATATCTTTGATTCTTCAAAACTAATGATCCTCGAAAATGACTTTTAGAATAGCTAACCACTTTCAGTTGCCTCGGGATCACCAACTATTGGAATGCCAGTTGATTCTTTTTGTGCCTTTGTTCCTTTCATCATGTACTTATCTTCCCATTCTTTAAAAGTGTCATCATTAGGCCTGGAAAAGCTAACAATTTTCTTTTTCAACTTGTCTAAATCTTTCGACATCTTCTTTAGCTGCTTAACTTCCTTTTCCAAAAAACCATAATGTGTCTTTATTTTTTCAATCTCCTCAATAGTTTGAATAAACAAGGAAGTATCATCTTCATTTATGATGTTGTTTATCCGTTGTGACAATTTATGACCTAACTCACCAATTGATTCCTCTTTATCTTTCAATTTATCAGTATTAACAAAACCTTCAGGGAACAGTTCAAGCTTTTGGTCTGCATATTCTTTTCTATATAAGTTTTCCTTTCTTTGTATATGGACCCTTCCCTCTACTAACATGGGCATATCTTTTACCAACTCATAAGTGGCCTTAATAGTGGCATCAACATTTTCCACCTCTTGGGATAAGTATATAAGTTCTAAATCATCCTCCTTAGCCATCCATTTATCCAAAATTGGCTCCAAAATAGTCTTATCCTCTTTCAAAGAATTCAAAAGGTTCACAATTTTGTTCATATAGATATACACAATTGAAGCCACAACTGTATGAGCAAATTTCAAAATTGTGCCCCTGAACTTCCTTCATATTTGATTGCAAAAATCACCTGAGCTTGCTTCAATCTTTCCATCTCATCTTGGATACTTTCAGTAGATTAAAAACCAGGAGTCTCAGGAGAAGGAGGGAACTTAATAATTGAGCTAGTAGGAGGAGGTCTGGCCAGAGAAGAGGCAATCATCAAACTCAAAGATTCACCTTTTTGTTGTTGTCCTACCATCTGGCTCTTTAGCTTAGCAATCATGATGTCCTTACAAGATATCTCGATTTTAGCTTCGTTGTAGGATTGTAGGACTACTTCTAACTACACTCGAAGATTAGCTTTTTCCTTGGATTCTTGCTCAGCCACAACCATACTGAACTTTACAAATTCTAAAGTTGTACTAGCAGCCTCAACCACTCCTATGTCCTTCACTCTCTTCCTGAATAACTGGTTTCTGAGAAGTCTTTCCTCTTTTTGCTTTCTTCTCTTCTTAATGACTACATAACTAAGGCCACATCATCATTGGTGTAAGTTACCCCTACTATAGGCCTAGTCTCTTTTCTAACTACATCAAGAATCAATGCTTCGGCTATATCCCACTCAAGGAGAATCAAAACTCTAGCTTTTGCAATCATTTTCCTCCCCTGCTCAGGGATAATTGCCTCAAATTTTGCTACCATCTCCCACTTTACTTCTGCCTCAATAATAGATGCATCCTTGTGGGGATGTTCAATCTTCCCTTTCTCACACCTCTCCTTGAATTGCCCTATAATTTTTCTCCAAACAAATTGCAAAAATGCTCCTAATTTCACAAAGTTATTGTCTGCCAAAAATTCCTCACTGGCCTACTTAATGATAGGGTCCTATTCTTTGCCTGCAAACTCTTCAAATGTCAAGTCCATTTTGGCACTTGTTGGCTCTTCTAGCATTCCCTCTTGCAACTCTCCATAGGTGCATGCAATTTCTCCAAGAGTCCCTAATTGCAACAATTACTCAGCTATTGCATGCTCATATCCTATGTGTATTGAGGATTGGGAAGGAGAATATAAGGGCTCATTTGACTACACTTATTTCCCTAACCTTTGCCTATTTGGAGAAGCTTGCAATTCAGTGACATCTACTATTGGCCTTTTTCCCTTCGAAGTGGAGGCCTCGTCCCTTTTGGGCATTACTATGTTATACCCTGATCTTTTGTACATCACATACTCACCCGAGGGAACCACTTTGGCGTAAGCAAGCTTAGCTAAAACAAGTTTATCTTTCTCAGGGTCAGCTCCTCTTACAACCTCCTTTTTCTCTTTTAAAGTCTACATTAGATCCTCAAAGTAGACCATCAAAAACTTAATCTTTTCTTCAAAAGGATTAAAACTAGCCAAGAGATCATAATTTCTATCAAATTGTTGAATAAAATCTAAAGTTTTCTTAAATGCAATCAATTTATCCTTCCTTACATCTTGTTCATCCAGACTAAATTCAATCCTTATTAGGTCTTTAGGAAAATGAAACTGATGAGCTCTACCACCACACCTGACTTTCTTCTTAAACATATCGTTGAAGAAGTCCTCGGGATCAACAAACCTAGCAACTTCATTGGGTAACCTGTATGGCTGAAGAAAATTCTCAAAATGTACCCAGCCACCCTTGGTGATCACAAACTGATGTGCCATAGTGATTGTTGGGAAAATTGTCCCCCTTCCTTTGTTTATTAACTCTGATTCTTGTAGGGCCCTGATTTGCCTCAATATTTCAGTAATGCCTATGTTCAAAGGGACTTGGTAGGGGACCAAATTTGGAATTCCTCTAAAACCATATACTTTAAAAATGGTAGAGACTGGGTACAAGATTATGTCACCCCAGTTGTGCACAATTTTAATACCTTCAACAAACTCTTTGGGTCTGTATATGGTGAAAATGGATAACAATAACAACAAGATTGAAAGGCTAAATGAATCCAACCACAAAACCCTAGCCTAGCAATCAACAAAGATCCATCATACCATATGAAGATTACCTAAGACAATGCAAATCACATGAAATCACAAAGATTATACCATCACATGCCCAATAGGGTTTTGATCTCCATTCTTCCTATCTCCATTGATCTTGCTTGATATATTTGCTCTCAGATTTTATGTGCACAAGAGCTCAACAAAGAATGGAATGTGGTTGCAAGTAGGATCGTAAGTGTAGTCGAGTCCTCCAAATTGTCGATTAGGGTTTGATAATGAAGAAGGCATCTCCTTAAATAGAAGACACAATAAGAAATGGAGGGATAAGATTGAGAGGTGTAAAAGGGAGGTCGGCTATGATTAGAGGGTAGGTAAAAGAAATAATAAAATAATGAAAGGGGTAGGTAGTGTATGAATTAAGAGATGAATGACATGTGTCATGGGTAGAAAAGGTTAATGAATTAATTAAATAAATAAAGATTTATTTAATTAATAGAAGAAGTGGGATCAATTAAATAAATAAAATATTTATTTAATTTAGGAAAAGGATAATTTAAATAAATAAATGTATTTATTTAAATGAGAAATAAGGCTAGAAGAGGATAAATGAATTAATTAAATAAATAAGGATTTATTTAATTAATAGAAGAATTAGGCTTAGATAATTAAATAAATAAAATATTTATTTAATTAGACATGACAATTTTAGGTGTCTACATTTTGCCCCTCTTTGAGACAATGCGGCTTGTCGCGTTGTTTCAAAGAAGATAAGATGAACTGATACAGAGTTGCCCCAGGATGGGAATGATATGCCCCCTCGAGAGATTGGATGAAAATATCTGAAAAGATTGCAGACAGTCTCTCAATAAGAAAGAAAGGCTAGAATGGACTAACCAGATAAGGTGACAAAGTCACGGGATAATGAAGATTGACTCGAGAAATGAAGGCGAGGGCTAGGGTAGGCTATAAGATAGGCCACGGGGGAAAATACATCCTCATTTTCATCCACGGATCCACAAGAGCATAATGCAGAGCGAAAATAGAGAAGGAGCAGTTAGTAGCGATGGCTTTCACTCACAGATTCGACCGCATTCGCCGATTCCAGAGGCCAGCAGAGGCAGGAGAGCCGGTAAGTACCGCCAAACCTCCTTGTACTTTGACGCATTTAATTTTTTCATTAATGCATGTCGAATAGGGAAATAAATGCACTTAGACTAGGGTCCAAAAAGTGTCAAAAAATGTCCAGGCGCGTCTGCGTTGGTGCCAGGCGTGTCTATGTCTGCTAGGCGCGTCTATGTTTGTGCCAGGTGCATTTGTGTCTGGACCCGCGTCTGTGTTAAATGCAGCCATGTCTGTGCTGTTCAGGCGCGTTTGTGCCAAGAAGGCACGTCTGTGTCAAATAGCCGTGTCTATGCAGAGCAGAGGCACGTCTGTGTCCGGCAGGTGCGTCTGTGTCAGACAGGCGCGTCTGTGTAGTCTTTAAAAGCGTTTGCGTCATGTAAGCGCGTTTGCATTTAAAAAGTATGAATTTGCATCTTCTAGGTCAAATCGGTAGTTCTGTGATGAACATACGCTGTCGATTGGATAAGCTGCTGAGAGGATACACTCAAGCAGGTCCTCTAGGAAGACTAGGATAGATCAAGGCACTTTGTGATGAACAGTGAGTACCAAGATAGAGTACTTTGTGATGAACAGGGAGTACGGAAAGTATGAGCAGCACTTTGTAATGAACAGGGAGTGCAAATGTGAGTAACACTTTTTGATGAACAGGGAGTGTCACACACGTAGTACTTTGTGATGAATAGGGAGTACCACTAGGATAAATAGCAACACTTTGTGATGAGCAGTGAGTGTCACTAGAATAGATAGCCATATGCATTTGGATAAAAAGTAGCATTTTGTGATAAACAGTGAATGCCACTATGACTGACATGATTGATTTGCTTGACTGTAGGAGTATTTGCCGATGTTAGAGTCATGGGAGAGATTCCCATCGACGCAGAGGTTGTGACCTGAGTTGTCATTTTAGGATAGAGCTGCCATCAAGGAGATGGATCTAAGACATATATTGTATGTGCATGAGTTTCGGGCAAACATGGGTTTGCTGACTACGCTGGCTAAGAGATGGCACTCTGAGACGTGCACATTCCATTTGCCAATGGGTGAGATGATAGTCACCCTAGAGGATGTATACAGGATTTTGCGGGTGCCGCGACGGGGAGCTGATCCCATACGATCGAGATGGTGACAGAGAGGCATTGAGACGGGTGTTTCAGGACCCTGGATTGGAGATGAGGGCAGGACACGTGGCCTGGGATACCATGACAGCCACAGGTTTAGCATTGCTGGCGGTGATCGGAGGAGCTATCAGTGGTTTCCTGTGTCCAGATAGGGCGACACGGGGTTTGGCTGTGGGCTGGGGGGGAGCATTGGAGATGCTGATGACACAGCATACCAGATATGCCTGGGGACTGTGTGTGCTGGCACACTTGTACTATGAGCTGCATCAGTTTGTGTATCATGGATCAGTGGGATTGGGCTACGGAGTGACATTGCTGCAGGTGTGGGCTTATGAGCATCTGCCAGTGACGAGGCTGATACACTTCAGAGGTAGGGGACATGGACGCAGTTTTGTGCATCTGTATGATATGATCACATCGCAGCCACGGATTGGCAGGTTGGAGCATTGGCGGCGGGTGCTAGATGATATCGATGTGGTCATATGGAGACCATATCTAGGCTGCGAGGAGTGGGAGGATGATGCAGTGGAGCTACCCTACACCTTCCGGAGCAGGTACCTGATTGGGCAGATGCCCTATGTGCTAGAGAGGCAGCTTGTGGACAGGGTTTGCAGGCACTATGGTAGGATTCAGAGGATGCCACGGGGCTCGGGCATGTATGCCCGCATAGTCAGAGATCAGGCGTAGTTTGGGCCCTTGCTATCATATGATCAGGCGCTTACACAGCTGGCAGAGATGGTGCCCCTACCCTGGGACATGTGGCCTGAGATTGAGGACACTGGGATGGATGCTGAGTATTCAGCATATTGGGCAGAGCATCCATTCCCATGATTGATAGATCCATGGGAGCTATTGGATGGAGATGGAGGTGGGGACGATGACGATGGTGGTGGAGGTGATGGGAGTAGAGGCCGACGGAGGTGGAGGGGAGTAGTTGGGGAGAGGCGAGTTGCACCTCGAAGGGAGGGTGGAGAGGAGAGGCAGGCTCAGGTGGTGAGGGGTCGCGGTGGATTACCCCTGCAGGTACCAGCAGCACAGGGTCCTAGGCAGGTACAGAGACAGGGACAGGTACAGGGACAGGTGTCAGTATAGGCACAGGAGTAGGGATGGAGACAGGTATAGGCACAAGTGCATGTACAGAGATAGTTACCCATACAGGTATAGGTATAGGGGCAAGCACCCATAGAGGGGGAGCCATAGGCAGAGGCAGAGGGGGCTGACCCAGAGGAGGATGAGCTGATTGAGCTCAGGGAGATCTGCCAGGGCTAGGCAGATGAGATACAAGAGCTAGAGAGGGAGAGAGATCAGCTCAGGATGAGGCTTAGAGATACTAAGCGGGAGAGAGATCAGGCTATCCAGCGCTATACAGAGGCTGAGACAGCGCTGAGTGTAGGGAGACAGGCAGCGGAGGACACAGGGGCAGGATATGCATATGTCCTGCGGCCCAGAGAGGAGATAGGGTACTGGAGGGACCTCTACTACGGTGCAGTGCCAGCAGATCAGTGGACGAGGAGCTTCCATAGACCGTCGCGTGTAGCGATAGCTACAGGAGGGAGTCGGAGGAGGCAGACATCTAGTGGTGGGGTCATGGGTCCTCCACCACCACCAGATAGAGGGGACAGGTAGGATGATCCTGGGGCGGGTCCCTCAAGGGCTCAGATTCCATCAAGGCCAGGCGGCTCCGAGGGAGGGAGTTCATCATAACCATAGAGGGCTCCCATTGTATCAGTGTTGTACCATTTTTTTGTATTGTAGACACCTGCGGGTGATTGTAGCCATATGTATTTTTGACATCATTGTATCATGACACTTATGATTATATATATGAGATGATTCATTTTTGTGGCAGCTATATGCATGTGTACCTATGTGATGAGATGTTTAATGATGCTTATGATATGGATGCAAATATGTATATGATGCAATGCAATATATTTTGTTCTTTTATGTTTTAAAATGTTATGCCAATGCAAATGTGAATGTATGTAATGCAGATGAATATGATAATGCAAATGTAAATTGTGCTAATAGGTGTTGTGTACAGGATGTGATGTAGTTGTGATATCTATATGTATGTATTAAATGCTTATATGTGGTAATGCAGGTGCAACTACATGAAATGCAAATGTTTTTGGTGTGTCATTATACTCAGTCATGTGATAGCAGGCTACGCGGACTCGAGAAGGACGATGGAAGTCAATCAAGAAAGGGGGATGAAAAACAGAAGATATGAAAGTGAAAGAGCTTCTTGTGCATTATCATCATTGAGCTTTATTATGGCAAGTAGGTTATGACAATTGAGGCATTTGTTCAACCGAGAAAGTCATTGTACCTGTTTGCATGGAGATAAGACAGTCACAAACAAGGAATGCCCCAATTCATACTAGACTCACAGTGTCCTCATATCCTTGGACAAGTCATAACATTACTAAGAGACAATCCACAGACAGCAAATACAAATAGGTGATGATATCCCATCCTCGCCTTTCTAGTCAAAGACATCCTGGAGATAGAATCTCTAGTCAGAGACATCCCGGAAAAGCTAAAAGACATGTCACCAAAAGATAAAATCAAAAGAAAACCAAGACTCGACACCAACATCCACTATATTCCTCAAGTTGAGTGTCTCTTGTCACTTGTATAAGTCTTATTCGATTGTGGTCACAATGTTTACTTTCAGAAAAAGGATAGATAGCACTGAACCAAATGTTGTCTGAGTCTGTTGAAAGATTTGATTTATTGAAGCCCATTGTTGCTACTGTGTCTCATCTGAAACTGACTAAATCCATGAAACTGATACTTTATTGCGGAGAAGATGGAACTTTACTATGGATCCCGTGATGCAAATGTTGCTTTATTGCGGATTGTGCGCGAATAGACTAAAGGAAGCTGGAAGAAACTGTACTCCTCGAAACATGTGATGTTCTTAGTTCCACACCCATTACTAGACGTAGGATTTGCCTTAGCCACAGATAGGATCTAATTTATTATGGATGGAAAGGGATGAAAAGGAATGTTTATTATGAATGGCTAACCAATCTTGGGTAGATCAATAACAAGCCATGATGGGAATGGGTAAGTTTATTATGGATGAATAGGTTGTGAGTGTGTGCAAAGTGAAGTGATGAAAGAGAATCCTGAAGGAGGGAGGAGCAATGTCTCTACACATGGCGCTGGTGACCCAGTTTTCACCATGGTACTTTCCTAGGGCACCATCGAAGTGGTTTTCACCATTGGACAAAATTATTTCTCTTTACTTTTTTCAATTTTTCAATTTTTTTTGTGTCACAAGGCGCCTATTTGCCAGGTTTTCACCAAGTAACGATTTTTTTGTTTTATAATTTTTTTTGTATTTTTGAATTAGGATATTCCAAAGAGCTATGTGTAGAACCTGCGAAGGTGCATGCTGTTGATAGGATCCTCCAAAGGTTCACCTTCTGTAGTTGAGAGCTGATATGCTCCAGATCCATATACTGCTGTGATGATGTAAGGACCAAGCCAATTTGGTTCAAACTTGCCCTTCTTCTCTCTGTCTTGCTGATTCTTGGGGTTTTCTCTGAGAACCAAGTCACCTACCTCAAATGTGCGAGGCTTGACCTTGTGATTGTAGCTGTGACTCATTCGTTGTTGGTAAGCCTTGAGATGATTAAAAGCAGTTTGTCTTCGTTCATCCAACAGTTCTAGTTCTTGTAAGCGAGAGACTCTGTAATCTTCATCAGTGATGATGTTTTGCAAAGAGACCCATAAAGAGGGTAACTCGACCTCAATAGGCAAGATGGCTTCAGCACCATAAACAAGTGAATAGGGTGTAGCTCCTGTAGGTGTGTGGACACTTGTGTGGTAGGCCCAAAGTGCAAGATTGAGTTGGATATGCCAATTACGGCCAACATCATTGACTGTCTTCTTGAGGATTTTAAGGATTGTTTTATTAGATGCCTCAGCTTGGCCATTACCTTGGGGGTAATATGGTGTGGAGAAACGATGGGAAATATGGAAGTGGTCACAGAGTTCACGAACATCCTGATTTTTGAATGGACGCCCGTTATCAGTAATAATGGAAACAGGAATACCATATCGGCAAATGATATAGTTAAGGATGAAGGTAGCAATCTGTTTTCCAGTAACTTGTGTGAGAGGCACAGCTTCAATCCATTTTGTGAAATACTCTGTGGCTGTGATAATGAATTTATGACCATTAGAGGAAGGAGGGTGAATCTTGCCTATGAGATCGAGTCCCCATTGACAAAAGGGCCAAGGAGACACAAGTGGTTGTAGTTCTTGTGCTGGCGCATGTATGAGGTCTCCATGAATTTGACATTGCTTACATTTCTTGACAAACTGATATGAGTCTTTTTCCATATTGGGCCAGTAATATCCAGTCCTAATGAGTTTCTTGGCCAAGGTAGGACCACTAGCATGTGGACCACATATCCCTTCATGCACTTCACGTAACGCAATCTGAGCTTCGTCGCTTTCTAGACATCTAAGAAGAGTGCCATCGAGACCTCGCCGGTATAGAATATCAGCTAAAATGACATATCGAGAGGATTGGCGAATGAAGGTGCGGCATTGGTTATTTGATAGATCAGGAGGTAGGGTATTGTCGCGAAGGTATGTGAAGATGGAACCATATAACTGGGATTCGGGACCAACAACGCATATCATTTCAGTAGGAGTGATCTCATATGAAGGAACCAATAGGTTATCCATGAAGAACTCATAGCAGGTCTCATTTTGAGGTAGATCAATCAGTGAAGCAATTGTAGCCATGGCATCTGCAGCACGATTCTGCTCTCTTGGTATCTGCTCAAAATCTATCTTTGTGAAGTGTTGTTTAAAATCATCCACCATTTGCTTGTAAGGCAGTAATTTTTCATCTTTTGTTTGGTAATCATTGGTTGCTTGACGGATGACAAGTTGGGAATCCCCAAAAACATGAAGTTCCTGGATCTTCCACTGAACTGCAATTCGTAATCTAGTTGTTAATGCCTCATATTCTGCTATATTGTTAGTGCAAGGAAATGATAAGCGGTATGATTTTGGTATAGAATCTCCTTGAGGAGTTATAAAGAGAATACCAGCTCCTGCCCCATGCTGTGTGTACGAGCCGTCAAAGTATAGTTGCCATAGCTTTGCATGTGATATTGTTAAAATAGATTCATCTGAAAATTCTGAATTTAGAGGAACATCATCAATCATGGAGGCATCTGCTAATTGATCCATGATGGCTTGTCCTTTTATTGCTTTTCTATCCACATACTCGATGTCGAATTCACTCAGGATCATTACCCATTTGGCCAGTCGCCCAGTAAGTGTTGCCTTATTGAGAAGGTATTTCAATGGGTCTATCCTTGCAACTAGCTTTGTCTTATGAGTAAGCATGTAATGTCATAATTTTTGTGAAGCAAAGACCACAGCGAGGCATGCGCGCTCAATTGGTGTGTAGTTAAGCTCATATCCCACCAATGTGCGACTGATATAATATACTGCTTTTTCCTTGCCTTCAGCAATTTGTTGTGCTAAGAGTGCCCCCAATGTTGTTGGAGTAGTTGAAATGTAGAATAACAGTGGTTGATCTGGAACTGGCAGCATCAGAACTGGTGGATTTAGAAGATAATCTTTGAGTGTCTGGAAAGCTTGTTGACAGTTATCATCCCATTTGAATTTGATATTTTTATGTAGCAGGTGTTGAAAAGGATTACACTTATCTGCAAGTTGTGCTATGAATCTTCATATAGACTGGAGTCTCCCTTGTAAGGATCGAAGTTGACTGATATTTTTGGGTGGCGGCATGTCCAAGATAGCCTTGACTTTTGCTGGATCAGCTTTGATTCCTCTTTTGGACACAATAAATCCTAGGAGCTTCCCGGAGGTTATTCCAAAGACACATTTCTTGGGGTTTAATCTTACTTTGTATTTTTCCAACCGATCAAAGACGACTGAAAGTATGTCCAAATGTGTATCTCTGTCTACTGATTTACCCAAGAGATCATCAACATAATCTTCCACAGTTATGTGCATGAGATCATGAAAGATAGTGGCCATTGCTCTTTGATATGTAGCACCTGCATTTTTTAGCCCAAGGGGCATGACATTCCAACAGAAAGTTCCCCAAGGACAAGTGAATGATGTTTTGTGTTGATCTTCAGGTACAATTCTGATTTGATTATAACCAGAAAATCTATCCATCAATGATAACATTTTGTGACCTACCATGAGATCAACAATCAAGTCAATATTTGGTAATGGGAAGTCATCTTTTGGACAAACTTTGTTGATGTCTCTGAAATCTGTACATATTCTGATACTGCGATCTGGTTTACTGACAGGTACTAAATTGGAGATCCATTCAGGATAATCAATTGGGTGTATGAATCCGACATCCAATAACTTCTCAAGTTCTGCTTTGACTAGTAATGCCACTTGTGGATGCATTTTTCTTAATTTCTGTTTCACTGGCTTTGCCCCCGGTTTGACTGTCAAATGATGCATTACCAAATCCGGATCCAGTCCAGGCATATTAGCGTATGACCATGCAAAGTTGATTTGTCGTTCCTTGAAGAAACTTATGAACTATGACCTTTCGGACTCTGTCAATGATTTAGCCAGAAATATGTTATGTGGCACCTCTTCCGTGCCAATGTTTGTTTTGATAGTCTCCTCTATCAGCATGGATGACTTTTCCTCATACGAGGCTGGGAGAATGTCGAGCCTTCCATCTCCGAGTGCCTCAGAGAGGTTTTCACCCTTAGATACGTTCTTTCTTTTTACTTTTTTGGGATCAGATAGCGCCACAGTGTGGTTTTCACCATAAGACCCTTGATTTGTTCTTATTTTCACATTTTTGCGACTGGAAGGTCCGACACCCTCACCAAAATATGCCATGTTGTTGAGTTCTATAGTGTATCCTGCTTTATGGTCCCCAAGGGGAAGATCATCTCGTATGCCAAGATAGTCAATAACAGCTTCATCATTTTGGAATGTGTCAAACTATGCTAGTCCTTCATAATCCTAGTCAATGAGTTGGTGGTGAACAAGGGGAAGGCCTTTAATGTTTTTGGAGTTTGCGGGGTCAAGAGTGAAGATGTGGTTATATTCGGGTATGTCAAGGTAATTATCGAGGTCATCGATGGCACTCTCCTCATCAATCTCGATCATGAACGAATCCAAATTATCATCACTAGTAGCGCATTCCGGAATAGGTGTTCTCATCCTATGTGATTTCAACCTATAACCTTGAGACAAGGATTGTGTAGACTCCTCATGGGTTGTTTCTTGACCAACTCTGAATTTGTTATAAAAATCCTCCTCTTCTGTGGGTTCATCGGGCTCTCTGAATGTCTCGGTGAGCTCATAGTCACTGGAGGATTTGTCTGAACCCCATTCCCATTCATTGGAGTCTGTGGAATAGCGATCCTCTTGTTGAATTTTGGCAATTTTGATTCGTGATGCCTCTTCTGTCCTTTTAGTGTGGATCTTGGAAGTCAGAAAACCAAGTCCCTTCGAGCGTTCCCTTTTTACAGTCAATTTAGGTTGTAAGGGCTCCATAACGCCTTCTTTTCATAACCCAAGAGGGCTTTTTCCATCATACCCGAATTTTTGTAGAATCTTGAAGCCTTTGCCATATTTCTCAAAGGGTATATTGATCTGATCTTGTGTGTCATCTTCAATGTCTTTGTAGAGCATTTTATATAAACTTTCCTCTTCCAGTTCGCCCCATCTTTGAAAGGTAGTAGGATCCCATTTGAATACTATGATGGATATTTGCTTGTTAGGATGTGGCCTTCCATATTCCTTTGGAGAGCTCATGACTTGTCGTAAATACATGGTCTAATTTAAAGTGTATTCTCCCATGCCTTTGTCCTAAAATCTGCCTTTAAGTTCACCCTGTTTTGATGTTGAAGGTTTCAATGACTCAGGGTCAATGTATGCCGAAGAAGGAATAGCTTCACGATTACTGGGAATGATGGTTTCCGTATGTGATCTTAGGTTATTGCAATATATGAATGGATTAGGATCACTGTTAACTGTTACTTCGACTCCATTGTGAGGAAACTTAATGCATTGGTGATATGTCAATGGGACTGCCCTCATTTCATGAATCCAAGGATGTCCTAGCAATATATTATAAGTGAGGTCTAGATCTAGAACTTGACAAACCACATCCTTTGTAACTAGCCCAATTCTTAGAGGTAAGGTGACTATGCCCTTGGATGAGCGCTCTTCATCATCATATGCCTTGATGGTGATTTGATTTGTTGAATTCACAGCTTTATCGGAATATCCCAATTGTTTAATGGTGCTCAATGTACAAATGTTTAGACCAGCTCCTCCATCTATTAGGACTCGCTTTATTCGATGTTTGTGTATGAAGGCTTCAATATGTAATGGTGCATTATGTGGCTGACTTACGGAGGCATCATCGGCTTCTGTGAATGTAAGGGAATGTGGAATGGAAAGGTATCCCACCATGGCTTGAAACTGGTCCACGTCCAGATCAGTAGGAACGGCAGTATCTCTCAAGATTTTGTCAAGAATAGCTTTATGAGCGGGGGATATGCGTAAGAGTTCAAGTATGGAGATGAGCGCGGGTGTCTTCCCTAACTGTTCTACAAGGTCATACTTAGGTTTGGTAGATGAAGAAGCAGTGTTTTTAGTTGAAGCACCTGGCAAAGTAATTTTACCTCGATGGGTTGTAACATGACACTCAGAGGTAGGTTCGGAAGAAGATCCAACACCTCTTAGGACAATCTTGGGTCGCTGAGGAGGATTCTTAGGGTTTTTGTTCTTGATGGTAATAGTAGAGATATGATTGTCCATCGAGATATGATTGATAGTTGAATCATAGTTGTAAGGTGCTCTAGTATAGTTGGCTTGATCATCTGTAACTTTAGCTTTTCCCTTGTCGTGCTTTGGGAATGGTTCCTTAAACATCACATGTTCTTGATTGGATGAGTGTCCCTCAATCTCAATGTCACCTCTATCAATGAGATCTTGTACGATGTTCTTCAGTCGATGACAATTTCCTGTCTTATGACCCTTGCTCTTATGAAATTCACAATACTCATCATCATTCCACCAATTTGGTTTAACCTTTGGTTCATATGGAGGAAAATATTGAACTGTGATCACCTTGTTTGCCACTAGCTTTTTGAAGACTGACTCAAGTGGTTCTCCCAATGGAGTGTACTTCCTTCATGATCTAGAAGTTGTTTGAGTATTCACTTGATTGTTTGTAGAACTTGATCCTGAAAAGATGAATTTGGGTCGCACCGTGTTGGCATCAACAACACCATCATTGACTATGTTCTTGTTTTTATTCCAAAATCTTGGCTTGTCTTTTCCTTTAAAGTCACCTTTGTTTTCCTTGAATATCTTAATGACTCCTTGTTCAATTAGGACCTTCTCTGTCGCTAAGCCTTTTTCAATGACGTCCTTGAAGGTGGACAAACAAGCTTTTCTTAGATCATAACCAATGTCTTTGTTAACATTTTGTGTGAACATCTCTACCATTTGTTTTTGTAGAATTTCACAAGAGCATCTGCTAGCTAGATTTCTCCATCTTTGTAAAAATGATGCAAAAGATTCTCCCTCTTTTTGCTTAGTATTGCACAAAGTAGTGACTGATATGTCTATCTCTATGTTGTAGGAGAACTGTTGAATAAATGCCTCTGCTAAGTCACCCCATGACTTAATTCCAGGTGGAAGTTGGGAGAACCATTCCATAGCTTGATCACCTAAGCTTTGTGGGAATAATCTCATCAAATATGTCTCTTTTGAAGCTACTTCAATGCAAGCTATGAGAAATTGTCTTATGTGTGCCTTAGGATCCCCTTTTCCTCTATACTTATCAAATTTAGGCGTCACAAAATGTGTAGGAAATGGAGGCATTGGAATGTTCTTGTTGAATGGATAGGGACATATGTCTCTCATTGTGTATGTTGGCTTCAGTGTATTTATGTCCTCCATTTTCTTTTGTAAGTCCCTAATTTGTTGCTCCAAATTGCTCTTAGGTGGAGATCGACTTCTTGGACCATACCCTATGTTTGAGACACCAATTTGAGGAGGAGCTTGTTGCATATATGGATGATATTGATCATACACATGTTCATATGGAGGAGGTCTATATTGATGCGGCATATATGGAGCACTTGGTATGGATTCATGTTGAGGAACACCATATTTATTTTGTGCATGTATACCATATTCTACAGGCATGTCATGTTCCATTGTGTTGCCCCCAAATTTGACATTCAGTTTCCTTGTGTCCAAATTTTGAGCATGCCTTGGAATATCCCATTGCTTTGGTGGTTGATCCTTAGCTTGAGTATGTGATTGAGCATATCTGTCTGCGTAAGACCTCCATAATGGTCTGCGAAGGTGAGTATCATATGCTTGACCATGTGTATGTGGGACCTCTAGTTTTTGAAGCAAAGATGATGGTGATTCAGGCACCATATGTGGTCCTCTATTTCCTCCACTATTAGGTCTCCTTTGATCCATATTGGAGTGAGGTTGTTGTAAAGGTCTATGTTCCATTATTTGAGACATGTCAAAATCATGAGGTATCTTGGCTCCACTTTGTGCCATCATTTGTAAGAAATATTGTCTATCCCTCCTCATTATTTCCTCAACCAATCGATTGAAATGGGGATTCATAATGGATTCTTCCACATCTACTGAATGTATTGATAAGTTGTCCATATTGTCATTGTGTGTAGCTTTGTTATTTGTAGTGGCTGCGTTCTCCACATTTGGAATGTTTCTATAGACATCCATGTCCGGCAATGTAGTATGATCAGAATTGAAAAAGATATCATTGTCATACTCATAAGAACTCATGTTTGCAGACTCTTGAGCCTCTTTAGTTTCTCTCCTAGATTTTTGAAGACGGGTTTCAACCATGAACTAGGTATTGACCAAGATGTGTAAGACTAGACGAAAAATGGAAAGAGTATGGAAGACCAAGAGTTAAATGGAATGTCAATGAGTCTGAAGTGTACTTGCAATGTCCAAAGTGTAAGACCAAGTATGTATGTAGTAGAGTAAGTGTGACTTCCAAAGAGAGGATAGTTTCTCTTGATGAGGTAAGCTGACCTTGACTCTAAGTAAGACCAAATGAGACCCAAAGGTAAGAAACCTTGATGAGGGACCACCTAGCAAAGTGTTGTTGTATGTAGTGTGTTGACAAAGTATGATGAGGATAAGCAAGTGACCTTTTGACCCAAGTTTAGACAAGTATGAATGTAAAATGAGATGTGAAGCAATGATGGACTATGTGAGACCCAAGGACAGGTTGAATGCTAAATGAAACCTTAGAGAGATGACCTAGGAAGCTCAAGATTTCTGAAACTGACTGTGTTTGCTTGTTGGACTGTAACAGTTTTTCAATTCTGGACACAGACGCGACTGTATACTTCACAGACGCGGTTTCTTGACACAGACGCTACTCTATTTAACAGAGACGCGCTTATGAGATTTTCTTGTTTATGTTTGCTAGACTGTAAATTTTTTTTTGGCAATTTTGAACACGGACGCGCCTGTATACTGCACAGACGCGGATACCCGACACAAACATGTTTCTATTCAACACAGACACTATTATAAACATAGATTCTATTCTGCCCTTCACATACACGTTTATATGACTCAGACGTGGTTAAAACAGATACAGACATGTTTCTGTAAAATTTGTGCAATTTTTTCCAATCCGTGAAGTCATTTTGTTGTGACCAAATCTGATTGTTTGACTGTTTTTCATGACAAGAGGATACAATGTTGATGAGGACTCAATGTTTGCAAGTGTTTAGACTGACAATGACTCCAAGAAAAGTGTGTTGTTTGATGTAAAATTGTTTTGCATACACTTGAAGACACAAAAGACACAATGTTTTGCTATTTGGTCTTGAATGTTTTGAGTGTTTAACATAAGTCAAGCACAATTCTTATGGCTGGCCAAGACAATAGTTGTTGATCCCACATGGGGTTTTACCCCCAAGGCTATGCTATTCAGAGAGGATACTTAGATGCTTGACCTCACTGGCTCCACCCTCGGCACTCACTTCTCGGGTTAGCCAAGCATCAGTCCCCATGAAAACTCCCCATGGCGAACTTTGTATCTCTACTAAGAACCGTATGTGTGTGGGCCGCTACTAGAGGTCCGACCTCCTGCTCCAACAACTAGAAGGATTTGGGCCTCTAAAACAAAATGGTGCTAGTAAGGGCATCCGCTCGTGTGGCCATACATGCGGCACTTTCAGCTCTATAAATACAGAAGGCTCCCAACCGGTAGGGGTTACGCCCTACAAATGATCAAATAAATTTGATCAAACGGGTTTATGGGGAGACATAGTGTCGGTATGAACTAATCAGCACACATTATTCATAGTTTTCACCATGAATACATTTGATTATAGTGGTTCGGATGAGGTGGGTTTTCCTCGCTACCACTTGGGTCGTCCTCTTCTCACTAGTAGTCCTAATGACCACACGGGAAGACAGGCCCTCTAAAGATTAAACAAAAAGAGCCTATTGCTCAAGACACAAAAGACAATGATTCAATTTTAGTGCACCAATGGAAGTGTTTGCTAGTCTATGAAAACAAGGCACACAATAAAAATCAAAAACTCTTGCCAAGGACCTGCAACAAAGAGCTGTTAGTAGTTTGGGTTGTTTGAAATAATCACCCCTTCCTACAAACACACAAGTTAGGTAAATTTTAAAACCCAAAAGACTTTGTGAAAATAGGGGCCTTCAACCAAATGATTTAGCTTCCAAGGCAAGCTGCACCAATTGTGTTAGCTAGATCTGAAAATGTTAGTCCAAAAATAAACCAGATCTGAAACCCTAAATGCAAAATCTGAAAACCGAATCAATAAAATTTCCAAAATTTTGAAACAGGCAATACACAGACGCAATTACCGCCTACGCAGACACGACTCCGCAACAGAAATGCGGTTCTGTGAGACACAGACGAGATTAAAAACCATAGACGTGCTTTCTGTACGCAGACGCGGGTGAAAACGACACAGACGTGTTTCAGTAACACAGACGCGCCTCCTTGGAACTTGCAAAATGAAATATGACCAAAACACAGACGCGGATCCAGCTATCTCACACGTGCCAGAAAATCAAAAACGCGATCCGAAAGTGCGCAGACGTGAAAATACCAAAAATGCTACCGAAAATGTCCGATCTGCAACTTCAAAAACACAAGACCTACAACAAGGGGGTCAAATGCAAAGGGACAAGAGTCCCACCGGGCGTGCCAAAATGTATATGGTGAAAATGGATAACAATAACAACAAGATTGAAAGGCTAAATGAATCCAACCACAAAACCCTAGCCTAGCAATCAACAAAGATCCACCATAACATATGAAGATTACCTAAGACAATGCAAATCACATGAAATCACAAAGATTATACCATCACATGCCCAATAGGGTTTTGATCTCCATTCTTCCTATCATTGATCTTGCTTGATATATTTGCTCTCAGATTTTATGTGCACAAGAGCTCAACAAAGAACGGAATGTGGTTGCAAGTAGGATCGTAAGTGTAGTTGAGTCCTCCAAATTGTCGATTACGGTTTGATAATGAAGAAGGCATCTCCTTAAATAGAAGACACAATAAGAAATGGAGGGATAAGATTGAGAGGTGTAAAAGGGAGGTCGGCTATGATTAGAGGGTAGGTAAAAGAAATAATAAAATAATGAAAGGGGTAGGTAGTGTATGAATTAAGAGATGAATGACATGTGTCATGGGTAGAAAAGGTTAATGAATTAATTAAATAAATAAAGATTTATTTAATTAATAGAAGAAGTGGGATCAATTAAATAAATAAAATATTTATTTAATTTAGGAAAAGGATAATTTAAATAAATAAATGTATTTATTTAAATGAGAAATAAGGCTAGAAGAGGATAAATGAATTAGTTAAATAAATAAGGATTTATTTAATTAATAGAAGAATTAGGCTTAGATAATTAAATAAATAAAATATTTATTTAATTAGACATGACAATTTTAGGTGTCTACAGGGTCTAATGAATTCCAAGAGAGCCTTAGGAATCCTAGGGTTTTCTTGGCATAAAAGAATTCTGAGCCTAGATGCAAAGTATCTATCAAATTTCAAATAACTTGCATCATCCCTGTCCGAGGGCAAAACTGTACTCCACAACTGAATAGACATTTCTTCTCCATCTTTTTCCCTTAGTAAATCCATCTCACTTGAAAAGTATTCAACACCTTTAAATAAGAACGTGTGCATAAGTAGGGAATACCATCCAAAAGGTCTATCTACTTTAGCATTTTTTATTCCAATTAGGCCTTCATGAATGACATTAGTAAGGTAGGGTGAAAAATCATAAGTCATCGCCAGAGATGGATTCAAAATCCGTGCCATCATAAGCATGTAGTGGGTTGGCATGCTGCTTCCTGCATCTTCCCCAATAATTTGACATAAAGACCAGTATATTCCCTTAGCCCTCAAAGTAAAGAAATTTAAAGGGAAAAGCTCCATTATACTTTGGCCTACTAATGTCAATCCTCCTATATTTGCAAAGAATTATTTCAATGGCCCACTCCTAAGGTGATCCTTCTATGCATCATAGACTTCTTTAAGCATGTTAAAACCAATAGGCTCCAAGTAATTTGAGACCTCACTAAGTCGGAAAGCTCTTCTGAATTCATCATCCTTGATTTCAATTAAAACTCCTCCATTTATATTTCTCATAGTCTTAGTAAGGGGTCATAATTTTCTGCAATTTGGGTTAATAGATCGACATCCATGAATACTCCAAGCACTACAAGCTTTCCAACATTTAATTCCCATATACTATTAATTGGAGCAAGCGAGTTTCACTGACCAAAACCTACTATGAATAAAACTAAATCTGGAATTCTTATCTGAGCATCCCTCAACCAACAACCTTTATCATATAGCCTAGTCACCATTTTTTCAGACGGGGAGTTTTAGGCGCAAGTTCTTTCAATTTGGCTACACTATTGGTGGATTGAGCCAATTGCTCCAAGAAATCATCACAGATAGCTTGTTCTTGGTATTCCACCTTTCCTCTGGGTTCCTTTCGCGGTGCCATCTTAAAAACTATCCCTGCCTCAATCACTATTTTTGATAATCCCTTGTGAATTTTGACCACCACAAGAGAAAGATATACAAAGCAGATCATAGAAAAAACTTACTTGTAGCATGAGATAATTTAGACAACGCACCTATTCTCCGCAAAATCTCTTCAAATGCCCTTTTCCTATATTGAATTTTGAATACTGTCTTATCAATGAGACTTAAAAATAACTGAGCATTGATTATCAATTCATAAAGCTGCACACTTCTACAATTAAACCTTTTGATATTTCAAAAATTTGGCTCCAACAGCCCAAAAGGGCTCCCTTTGAACATTTCTCCTTTAGTCGCTAACCCATAATGATTAAAGTTTGGATGTATTTCCACTGTGGTATAATGACCACCATTAGATCATGCCAAGCTAACACACTCATTAACAACGACAACTTCCATGGTGGGCCCATCGGTTGGTCACTTATCCACCCATTGTCGCTGATCCGCAAAGGTTATCAGTTGAGAATCTTCCCTTTGCGGTATAGTGACCATCGTCGATGTTTTCTTATCTTACCCAGTCTTTAACTCACCTTGGCTGCTCCTTTCTAGTGGGACCCACTGTTTGTCGCTATGTCGCAACAAATATCCACCATGCAGCTTTTTGTCGCGGTATAGTGATAGCTGTGAGATCGACTCAAAACTTCTTGACCTTTATCATTTGTTATCACTTAACTGCCATCATTTTACTGTTCACCATAACTGCTTTCCTTAACCATTGGCCTTAACCGATGTTGCTAGTGTTTTAATGCTATATCGCAATGAATAACATTCATGCACTTCACAACCATGGTATAGAAACAGTCATTGATCTACATCGGATTTGTCAGGTTGTTAACCATTTTAACCTTAAAAGTGGGCCCATTATTCATTCACTCATCTGCAAACCCCTTCCATGTGTCACTTCTTGATTTATCCTTGAATTTTACTTGGGTGCCACTTGTCCACCACCTCTCCTTGAGTTGGACTCACCTTTTTACCTTGGGCCTTCTTTGTCACTAACCCGCGATTGATAAAAAACATGCATCTTTCCATTGTGGTATTGTGACAGTTGTTGGATCAACATCCAATGTGCTTGGTCTTTAACTCACTCAAACTGCTCTAAATAGTCGGGCCCGCCACTTGACCTTGGTTTAATACCCTCTGCTCCACCACATGTCACCTTAGGCTTTGGCTAACAGAACTACCTATTCGCCAACTCACCCACCTTGTCAGCACCATTAGACCCACCTTTAGCTTTGGCCCCACTTCTTGGTCGCTATGCCGCAATGAAAAAAATTGAGCAACTTTATGTTGAGGTATAGAGACAGGCATTGATCATCAAGCTATTGACCGCTCAATCTTTTAATATCCTTCAGAACTTAGCCACCACCGCTTGACCATCTACCTTAACAACTTGCATTAACTGTCTACCTAGGACCGCCGCTAGTGGTTTGTCTCTGGGTTGCAAGGAATAACCATCACACACCTTTATGTTGCAGTATAGCAACCATCATTAGATCTTCTCTGAACTTGCCAACCTATTAACACACCTTGGTCGCTCCCTTCTCATGAGCCCCACCACTTGGTTGCCATGTCGCAATGAATATCCATCGAGCAACTTTATTTCATGGTATAGAGACCACCGTTAGATCTAACATGAACTTACTCAATCTTTAAGGACCTGACACATACATGGGAAAAGACATAGGACTTAGGAAAAAATGCGAAATATTTCAAAAATAAAGGAACCCACCTAAGCCTAAAACATAAAGTGCCCCCCCTTTCGACGATGCGGTGACCCTTCCACTTAAAAGGAAAAAGTAATGGGCAAATAGAGTATTTGGAGAAAAAGCGACACAAAGGTTTATTCTTTCAAAAGGTTTTGAAATGCCAAAAACCCTAAACACTCACAGACAAAGGTCAAATTTCTGAATTTTGACAGACTCCAACAGCTAAAAGGCAAGATTTCCAACAGATTGAAAACAATGATAATAGTGGCTATGACTGGGGATGGTTGGATGCAAGACCAACACAAGAATTTAGCAAAAACTCTAGAACATAGACCAACAAAACCCTAACAAAAGAAAACTAAAACAAAGCAAAACAAACAAACAAAAACCTTAACTACTATGCATGGAAAAACTCATGAGAAATATTGTTTCAGAAACTGTCCATCCACTAGCAATTCCTGTAACTCACCACTCAATCTTTGAAGGAAATAAGAATCTTTTCCATTATAAAAAATGATCAGAGGGCCTATCCATAGTGATTCAAATTTCTTATGCTTTCCTTTGTCCTGATCTCTTGCATTCCACTGTAGTACCATGTCACCAATCTAGAATTTTCTTGTACTAGTCCTTTTATCAAAAAGGTACTTTGACTATAATTGAAGTTTCATATTCCTTTTATGGGCTGCAGTCCTCATTATCCTACCAGTAGTAGTCTTAGCTGAATAGTGGCCTCTGCATACCCCATTGTGCATCTCTTTCAGAAACTTCTTAGCCTGGAATTCATCCAGACAAACCATTAGCATCCCATCCCTATTCCTCCAATACAGGTCTCCCTGAATAAGAACATATTTTGATGATTTTAACTTTATTGTTCTCTTCTGGTTGTGTGTCATACCTTCTGGACATGAGGCATTCTTCAAGAAGTATACTATATCTGAATACCATGGCTACCTCTCAATACTAGTAACCATAACCTCTTCAATCTCAACATTATTTATGTCAATATCCTCAAAGTTTGTCTCAATCATTCACTTGGCTAAGCCTAGACCTCTTACGAGCTTTGTGATTTTGACCTCAAGATCAAATTCTTATATTCTATTTATCCATCTGCATCTTTTTCCAGTTACTTCAAACTGGTTAGACTGGGACATGATGTCTTTCATAGCTACATGTGGTACATAGGCTACAATTTGGGCTTATAACAGATAAGGCCTAAATACTTTAACAACCTTGACTAAAGCATATGCCTTTTTTTCCATAATTTCATATTTCAGTTTAGCATCTTGCAATGATTTGTTGTAGAAGGCAATCGGATGTTCATAACCTTCACCATCTTCCTATAATAGTACGGCTGCTATAGTATGATATGAAGCAAAAGAAAATAGTGAAAAGGCTTACTATAGTCAGGGGACTTAAGCACTGGGGCTTCCTGAATAGCCTGTTTAATCTTATCAAATTCTAGTGCCGCCTCATCATCCCAAACAAACTTGGTATCCTTCTTCAAAAGCTTCACAACGGGCTTAATAATTTCATAAAATTTGGCAATAAATCTCCTGACAAAGTTTACTTTACCCAGAAAAGATTGAATTCCTTTAATATTTTTTGGTTGAGGCACCCTATTGATAGCCTCAATTCTTTCAGGGTCAATCCTGACTTCCTCCTTGGATACAATGTGCCCTAGTAACTTTCCTTCAGTTACAACAAAGTGGCATTTTTTTGGATTTAAAGATACACCAAATTTTAAGGCGTTACTAAATATTTTTTCTAAATAGCCACAATTATAATCTACTTTCTTTGAGAAACATGTCAAATCATCCTTGTAAACAACCATTATGATATTAATAAATTCCTTGAAAACTGCATCCATAGCCCTCTGAAAAGTTGCACCAGCATTTTTCAAACCAAATGGCATTCTTAAATACACATAGGTTCCCCAAGGGGTAGTAAAAGTAGTCTTGAACTGCTCAGATTCTTTTACTAATACCTGATTATAACTAGAGAATCCATCCATCGTTGATAGTAAATCACAACTAGTTACCCTTTGTAACATGGCTTCCATGTTTAGGGATGAGTAATTATCTTTAAGGGAGGCAACATTCAAGTTCCTAAAATCCACACATAGCCTTATGTCCCCATTCTTTTTTCTGACATGGACATGCACTAAATTTGATACCCATGAAGAATGCCTTATAGGCTTTATAATCCCCCCTTCTCTCAGCTTAATCAACTCTTGTTGCATTTTGGGTTCTAGGAGGGGGTTAATGGGTCTTTTCTTTTGTCTAAAAGGCTTGGCATCAGGATGCAAATGTATTTCATGTTGAAATAAGTCTTGTCTATACGCCTTCAAATCCTCATAGGACCAAGCAAAAACATGTATGTACTTTCTTAGCAAATTAAGGAGGTTAGTCTTAATATGGGGAGACAAGTTTTTCCCGATATACACCAACTTCAGGGAAGATTTAGTCCCCAAGTTTACCTCTTCCAACTCCTCCAACTTTGTAGATGACGCTTGAGGTAAGTGACCATCACTATAACTAAACATACTCTCTAGTTCAACTAGTCCCCTAGGTATTTCATTTGTCTCTAACTACACTATGTCACTTCCAAAAATTATTTCCTATCCATCTACTACTTCCACCAATGCATTACAATCAATCTTTTGACCTTCATAGTCATCTATGCATTGTACAAATCTAAGGATGTCTTCATCATCTTCAAAAACTTGCCAATTGTACACATTATCTGGGATGGATGGTCTGGCCTTTGTCTCAATTATTGAAACTCCAGTCAATGTTACATCATCATTTTTTAATGCAACATCAGCTAAAAAATCTGCCATAATGTTCTTAGACCTTTCAATCCAATTAATGGAAAATGCATCAAAGTGTTCAATGAAATCCTAAACAGCATGCTTGTACTTTTTTAACTTGTCATTTTTAGATGCATATCTTGACCTTATCTAAGATACTACAAGTTCAAAGTCTCCATAAACCCTTAACAACTTGTTCCCATGTCTTTTAGAAATTTCTAAGCCTAATAATAGAGCCTCATACTCAACTATGTTATTTGTACATTGGAATGCCAACAGAAAAGAATACTTGAAGGTAATACCTGATGGGGAAATAAAGAGCACTCCTGCTCCAGACCCTTCTTTAGAGAAAGCTCAATCAAATTACATCTTCCATAGGCCTTCTTGTTGGGATTCCATCTCATCAACAATAGGATCAATATTCTTCAACTGAGGTTGAATGGATTCAATCCTGAAGTTATCAAGATCTACATCTATCATGCAATTAAGCATGTTTGGGTCTATTTTTTCAATTACCACTGAGGCATGTGGTTCTTTGTACAATTTTATAGAATTCCCATTCAATGGGATAGTTGCATATGATAAATTTAGCTGAAGATGTCCTCCAAGAACAATAGCCCACTGTCTAGACAGAAGCATGCCATAATGGGACTTGGTGTCTATGACTATTACATCCATTTTATAAGTAGCTTCACAGAATGATGCTATTTTTACTTCTACATATTTCATAGTACCCACAACAGGAACTTCTCTATTATCCATAACATAACACCTCCCATATGAAGTGTGTACTAACAAACCTAGTTATCTCATAACCCCATATGGCATTACATTAGCAGCTGCACCAGAATCTATCATGCATTTTTTTATCAATCTGTTATTTACTAACAATGTGACATAAAAGGGATCAATCTGAGATGGTTCTTGATTAATAGTGGTGCCCACATAAACTTTTGGGACCTTTTCTTCTTGATCCTTCTCATCTTTTGCATTTCCCCTTTTAGAAGAAGCATCTACATCTGACATACTTGAAATCAAAGAAAAAGAAGCCTCTCTATGTTCTTTCATTTTCAACAGCTCTATCAAAGGTACTGAAACTTTCATCTGTGTTAAAGCTTGGGTCATATCAAAAGCAATATTAATATTAGACTCAGCATATGTTTTAACCTTCTCTATCTTTTGGTGACTTGTTCTCTTGTCACCAATAGTCTCTGCCTTATTACCAGTGGTATCAACAATATCAGGTTTCCCTGAATTACTTGACTGATCACTTTTAGCCTGACTATCTTTGACAAGAGTTTTGTTTTCAGTGGTCCTTTTAGAAGAAACTTCTTTAAAAACCATAGAGCCAGACTTTCATCATCTTTACTGCTTCTTAAATTATAGTTATGCTTAGCTTTGGCTATTGCAGCCTTAGTGAGATTCTTGACTTCCTCCTCACTAGGCCTTATGAGATGAATCTCTTGATCTTTTATTGTGATTACATTCAAAGTGGGATGCCACTCAATTGTTAATTGCCTTTGGTTATTTGCATTGCTTCTTGAGACATCATATTCACTTGCTTCATCTTCTGACTCACACTCACTGTCCACAGTATACTCAAACATATTAACTGCAGATTCACCCTCATTTCTCATGGATTCATTTAGAGCTTGAGCCACAACACACTGATAGGGGGAATGTGTCCCATCACATGCCATACACCAAGGGGTATTTTCCATATTATGTACATTTCCTCCCTACCAAGGGGTATTTTCCATATTATGTACATTTCCTCCCTTTAAAGGATTGGGGTGTTCTGATTTTGTGTGCCTTTTGATCTATCTTGCACAGGCTTGCCATCTTTCCATGCAGTGTTATATGGTATATCATGCAATATAACAAGTCTGTCTTGCTAGTTGTAGTGAGGCTTCTCAGGTTTACTTACTTTAGCAATAAGATCCTTAACAACAGTCATTAATTTCTCTATTTTATCCTCTTCTTTAGAGGATTTATTTTGTTGTGGTTTTTGTTCCTACCACAATCTTCCATCAATCCTTCTTCCCACTTTACTTGATGCTTTTCTATTACTCTCTACATTGACTACAATTTTGAAAGCATCTCTTAAACTATGTGGGTTCTTATCTCTGAGAATGTAAGCCATCTTAGGATCAAAGGCATTGTAATAAGTGGTTAGACATACATTCTCATCTAACCTCATACATTGAATGAGCTTATGCATTGCCTTTTGAAACCGTGCATTAAAATCTATAACAACCTCATTATCAGACTTCCTGATATTATTAAATTCGTTGAGCATGAAGCTCACATTTGTCTTATCTCCATATTGCTCTTTGAAGAAATTCTTGAATTCCTCCCAAGAACTAATGCTATATACAGGTAACCCTCTGTACCAATCTCTAGCATCCTCAATCAAAGATTGCACAAACAACTTCATGATGATATCCTCATGTGCAATTTCATAGTCATTAATCATGTCACCAAAAGATTTCAGCTGCTCTTCAGCACTGATAGCATTGTTCCTAGCAAACTTCTGAAGTCTATCCCTCATTTCAATAGGGACACGGTTTGGATATCCTGGAATTCTATCAAAATACAATTGCCTATACAACTCAACATTTATCAATCTCCTTTGAAACTGATTTCCAGTAAAATTATTTCCAGCATTCGCCCTTGGGCTTGAACCACCAGCTCTAGGACTTTGATGACTTTGATTATGGGATGATCCGTGGCTGGTTTGGTTTGCTGAAATTGTATTTGAGGGAACAACAAAATTATTTGGAGTAGAATTTTTAGACTGATTAATGGGTGGGATAGCATTTGCTTTCATCATTGGTTGAGTATTCAATAGAGAGGCAGAAGTATGTTGAGATGTAAAATTACTCTGATCTATAGGTGGGAAAGTTATAGGAGGAGCTTTTAAGAAATGTATCATTCTTCTAAACTTAGCATTAAGTACTTTTATTTCAGCCTTTTCTAACTCCCTTTGCAGGTTTTCATTTTCTTTCCTTATCCTTTCTACCTTAATCTCATGCAAAGTCATTCCCAGGGGTCCTTTTGCACTTCCTGATAGTAAATCCTTAGATCTATTTTCCACTACTTTATGCTTCCCTTTATCAATAATGGGTATGTTAAGTTGGGGATCACTGTGAACCTCCTTACTAGGTTGTGCTATAACTTTAGGTGCAAAATCAATTTTAGGATCCAAGATTTCTCTAATAACAAGACCATGCTCTTCACTCCTAGGTTCTTCTTGAGAAAACAACTCAAGATCTGCAATCTATCTTAATAACCTTTCTCTTTCAATAAGTTTGGCTTTGGTTTCATTCTCCTTTTCCTTCTTTTTTCTTATGGCAATCAATTGATGTACTCTCTTATTTAAAACCTCAATCCCTTGGGACACTTCATCTTGGTCTGGCAAGGTTTCCTCTAAATCTAACACATTTAGCTAGTCCATATCAATCAGACTGATACTTCCTTCTGTAGTTTTGGGAATGGAACTGACCTTATTACTCGTACTATGCCTATCTCTCCTTGAAGTGCTGGTATTAGAAACTCTTTGGTGAAAGGTTTGGATATCATCATCAGTACAAAACAAGCCAACATGAAAACCCATAATATCATGGTCAGAGTCATGAGAAGAGGCATTAGACCTTGCATATACGGGATGCTTAGAAGACTTAACGGTTTTATTACTCTTCTGTTTCCATGACTGATTTGACTGATCAGGAATAACAGTTCCCTTACAGCCCTTCCTGACTATTTCAAGTAACCCTTCATGCAACTTCTCTTGCAGTTTTTTCTTCATATAAGACCTAGTATTCCTTCCCCTATTCATCTTGCTAATCTTTTGAAGTGACTGTGATTTTTTTTTTCTAAAACAAAACTATTTTTTTATCTCACTTCAAAGTCACCACCAAATATATTGGGAACAAAATATATAGTTTAACACAGTGAATCACCTACAAGACACTTGAGAATAAAATTGTTGATCCTTAGAAAAGAACAGAATAGTATTCTAAGATGCGAAGAGATAGATCAACAATTATTTTTAGAAAAATAAGCTCAATAATTTTCAGACCAAAACCAAGAGAACTTGATCTTAACACTTTTACGCAATAAAGACATAGATCTCCGACATAAGACTTATCTTATTTGACTTTCCCCAGCAGAGTCGCCATTTTTGTTGTTCTCCATTTTGAAAACTTTTGTCCCCTCTCTTTTAAAAGTGAAAGTTACTGCCTTTGTGTTGAAATGGAAGAGAGCAAAAAAAGTTTGAAATAAAGACAACAAGATGAGGTTCCAATTGAGGAAACCTCCTACACTTTAAACTTTTAAAAATCTTGGGTGGGTGGACCCTTTTATGACTAATTTCTTACAAGGTAGCTAGCTGGAAACAAGCCAACTAACTTTCTCAATGCGTTGCAGATTGGATGCCTCGTATCTTTGATTCTTCAAAACTAATGATCCCCAAAAATGCCTTTTAGAACAGCTAACCACTTCCAGTTGCCTTAGGATCACCAACTATTGGAATGTCGGTTGATTCTTTTTGTGCCTATGTTCCTTTCATCACATACTTATCTTCCCATTCTTTAAAAGTGTCATCATTAGGCCAGGAAAAGCTAACAATTTTCTTTTTCAACCTGTCTAAAACTTTTGACATATTCTTTAGTTGCTTAACTTCCTTTTCCAAAAAACCATAATGTGACTTTATTTTTTCAATCTTGTCAATAGTTTGAATAAATAAGGAAGTATCATCTGCATTTATGATGTTGTTTATCCACTGTGACAATCTATGGCCTAACTCACCAAGTCATTCCTCTTTATCTTTCAATTTATCATTATTACCCAAACCTCCAGGGAATACTTAAAGCTTTTGGTCTGCATATTCTTTTCTATATAAGTTTGCCTTTCTTTCTATATGGACCCTACCCTCTACTAACCTAGACATATCTTTTACCAACTCATAAGTGGCCTTAATAGTGGCATCTGCATTTGCCTCCTCTTGGGATAAGTATATAAGTTCTAAACCATCCTCCTTAGCCATCCATTTATCCAAAATAGCCTTATCCTCTTTCAAAGAATTCAAAAGATTCACAATTTTGTTCATATAGATATCCACAATTGAAGCCCCAACTATATCAACAAATTTCAAAATTGTGCCACTGATCTTCTCTTCATATTTACTTGCAAAAATTGGTTGAGCTTGCTTCAATCTTTCCATCTCATCTTGGATACTTTCAGTAGATTGGAAACCAGGAGTCTCAAGAGAAGATAGGAATTCAATAATTGGGCTAGTAGGAGGAGGTTTGGCAGGAGAAGAGGCAATCATCAAACTGAAAGATTCACCCTTTTGTTGTTGTCCTACTATCTAGCTCATCAACTTGGTAATCATGTTGTCCTTACAAGCTATCTCAAGTTTAGCTTCGTTGTAGGCTTTTAGGACTACTTCTAACTTCACCTGAAGATTAGCTTTTTCCTTGGCTTCTTTCTTAGCCACAACCATACTGAACTTTGCAGATTCTAAAGTTTTACTAGCAGCCTCAACCACCCCTATGTCCTTCACTCTCTTAACAAGCATGCCTCATGAATAACTCGATTCTAAGAAGTCTTTCCTCTTTTTTCTTTCTTCTCTTCTTAATGACCACATAACTAAGGTTGCATGGTCATTGCTATAAGTTACCCTTGCTAGAGGCCTAGTCTCTTTTCTAATTGCATCAAGAATTAATGCATCAACTATATCCCACTCAAGAAGAATCAAAACTCTAGCTTCTACAATTGTTTTCCTCCCCTGCTCAGGGGTCATTGCCTCAAATTCTACTAACATCTCCGGCTTTACTTATGCCTCAATAACAGATGTATCTTTGTGGGGATGTTCAATCTTCCCTTTCTCACACCTCTCCTTGAATTTCCCTATATGTTTCCTCCAAACAAATTGCAAAAATGCTCATGTTTTCACAAAATTGTTGTCTAATTCCTCACTGGCTTGCTTAATGAAAGGGTCTAGTTCTTTGCCTGCAAACTCTTCAATAGTCAAGTCCATTTTGGCACTTGCTGGCTCTTCTGGCATTCCCTCTTGCAACTCTCCATAGGTGCATGCAATTTCTCCAAGACTCCCTAATTGCAACAACTACTCAACTACTACATGCTCATCTCCTATGTGTATTGGGGATTGGGAAGGAGAATACAAGGGCTCATTTGACTACACTTCTTTCCCTAACCTTTGCCTCTTTGAGGAAGCTTGCAATTTAGTGACATCTTCTATTGGCCTTTTTACTTTTGAAGTGGAGGGCTCATCCCTTTTGGGAATTACTATGTTGTACCCTAATCTTTTGTACATCACATAATCACCCGGGGGAACCACCTTGGCGTAAGCAGGCTTAGCTAAAATAAGTTTCAATTTCTCAGGATTAGATCCCATTACAACCTCCTTTTTCTCTTTTAAACTATGCATTAGATCCTCAAAGTAGACCACCAAAAACTTAATCTTTTCTTAGAAAGGATTAAAACTAGCCAAGGGATCATAATTTCTATCAAATTGTTGAATAAAATCTAGAGTTTTCTTAAATGCAATCCATTTATCCTTCCTTAATTCTTGTTTATCCAAATTAAATTCATTCCTTATTAGGTCTTTAGGAAAATGAAATTGATGAGCTCTACCCCGACACTTGACTTTCTTCTTAAACATACCGTTAAAGAAGTCCTCTAGATCAGCAAACCTAGAAACTATAGTGGGTAACCTGTATGGCTGAGGAAAATTCTCAAAATGTACCCAGCCACCCTTGGTGATCACAAACTGATGTGCCATAGTGATTGTTGGGAAAATGGTCCCCCTTCCTTTGTTTGTTAACTCTGATTCTTGTAGGCCCCCAATTTGCCTCAAGATTTCAGCAATGCCTATCTTCAAAGGGACTTTGTAGGGGAGCAAATTTGGAGTCCCTCTAAAACCATATACTCTAAAAATAGTAGAGACTGGGTACAAGATTATGTCACCCCAGTTGTGCACAATTTTAATACCTTCAGCAAACTCTTTGGGTATAATGAATTCCAAGAGAGCCTTAGGAATCCTAGGATTTTCTTGGCATAAAAGAATTCTGAGCCTGGATGCAAAGTATCTATCAAATTTCAAATAACTTGCATCCTCCCTGTCTGTCCCATGACAAAACTGTACTCCATAACTGAACATACATTTCTTTTCCATCTTTTTCCCTTAACAAATCCATCTCACTTGCAAAGTATTCAACACCTTTAAATAAGAACATGTGCATAAGTAGGGAATACCATCCAAAAGGTCTATCTACTTTAGCATTTTTTATTCCAATTAGGCCTTCATGAATGGCATCAATATGGTAAGGTACAAAATCATAAGTCACCACCAGAGATGGATTCAGAATCTGTGCCATCATAAGCATGTAGTGGGTTGGCATGGTGCTTTCTGCATCTTCCCCAAGAATATTACATAAAGACCAGTATATTCCCTTAGCCCTCAAATTAGAGAAATTTAAAGGGAAAGGCTCCATTTTACTTGGGCTTACTAATGTCAATCCTCCTATTTTTACAAAGAATTCTTTCAATGGACCACTCCTAAGGTGATTCTTCGATGCATCATAGTCTTCTTTAAGCATGTTAAAATCAATAGGCTCCAAGTAAATTGAGACCTCACTAAGTCGGAAAGCTCTTCTGAATTCATCATCCTTGATTTCAATTAAAAATCCTCCATTTATATTTCTCACAGTCCTAGTAATGGGCTCATAATTTTCTGTAATTTGGATTAACAGATCTACATCCATGAATACTCCAGGAACTACAAGCTTTCCAACATCTAATTCCCATATACCGTTAATTGGAGCAAGTGAGTTTCGCTGACCAAAACCTACTCTGAATAAACCTAAACCTACCATTCCTATCTAAGTATCCCTCAACCAATAGCCTTGATCATACAACACATCACCAATTTTTAGATGGGGAGGTTTAGGCACAAGTTCTTTCAATTTGGCTATGCTATTGGTGGATTGAGCCAATTGCTCCAAGAAATCATCAAAGATAGCTCATTCTTGGTAATCCACCTTTCCTCCAAGTTCCTTTCGGGGTGCCATCTTAAAAACTATCCCTACCTCAATCACTACTTCTGATAATCCCTTATGAATTTTGAGCATCATAAGAGAAAGAGATACAGAGCAGATCACAAAAAAACTTACTTGTAGCTTGAGAGAATTCAGACAACGCACCTATTCTCCGTAAAATCTCTTCGAATACCCTTTTTCTAAGTTGAATTTTGAACATTGCCTTATCAATGAGCCTTAACAATAACTGAGTATTGATTATCAATTCATAAAGCCACACACTTCTGTAATTAAACCTTTTGATATTTCAAAAATTTGGCTCCAACGACCCAAAAGGGCTCCCTCTAAACATTTCTCCTTTAGTCGCTAACCCGCAATGATTAAAGTTCGGATGTATTTCCACTGTGGTACATCGACCACCATCAGATCATGCCAAACTAACACACTTGTTAACAATAACAACTTCCATGGTGGGCCCATCGGTTGGTTACTTATCCACCCTTTGTCGTTGATCCGCAAAGGTTATCAATCGAGCATCTTCCCTTTGCGGTATAGCGACCATCGTCAATCTTTTCTTATCTTACCAGATCATTAACACGCCTTGGCCACTCCTTTCTAGCAGGCCCCATCATTTGTCGCTATGTCACAATGAATATCCACCGTGCAACTTTATGTCATGGTATAGCGACAGTAATGAAATTGGCTCAAAACTGCTTGACCTTTATGATTCGTTATCACTTAACTACCATCATTTTACTGTTCACCATAATCACTTGCCTTAACCATTGGCCTTAACTATTGCCGCTAGTGGTTTGTCGCTATATCACAATGAATAACATTCATGCACTTCACAACTGTGATATAGCGACAACCATTGATCTGCATCGGATTTGTCCGATCGTTAACCATTTTATCCTTCAAAGTGGGCCCATTATTCATTCACTCATCTGCAGACCCCTGCCATGTGTTACTTCTTGATTTATCTTGGAATTTAACTTGGGTGCCACTTGTCTACCACCTCGCTTTGAGCCAAACCCACCTTTTTACCTTGGGCCTTCTTTGTCGCTTACCCGTGATTGACAAAAAACATGCATCTTTCCATTGCAGTATTGCGACAGTCGTTGGATCAACATCCAACGTCCTCGATCTTTAACTCATCCGGACTTCTGTAAATAGTTGGGCCTGCCACTTGACCTTGGTTTTATACCCTCTGCTCTACCACATGTCACCTTAGGATTGGCTAATAGATCCACCTATTCGCCAACTCACCTACCTTTTTAGCACCCTCAAACCCACCTTAAGCTTTGGCCCCACTTCCTGGTCGCTATGCCATAACGAGAAAAAATTAGGCAACTTTATGTTATGGTATAGCGACAGTCATTGATCATCGAGCTATTGACCACTCGATATTTTAAAATCCTTCTGAACTTAGCCACCACTGCTTGACCATCTACCTTAACTGCTTACATTAACTATCTACCTGGGCCCACCACTAGTGGTTTGTCGCTGGGTCACAAGGAATAACCGTCGTGCACCTTTATGTTGTGGTATACCGACCACCATTAGATCTTCTCTAAACTTGCCAACCTGTTAACACACCTTGGCCACTCCCTTCTCACGATCCCCACCACTTGGTCGCCATGTTGCAACGAATATCCATTGAGCAACTTTATGTTGTGGTATAGCGACCACCATTAGATCTAATAGGAACTTGCTCAATCTTTAAGGACCCGACACATACATGGGAAAAGACATAGGACTTAGGAAAAAATGCGAAATAATTCAAAAGTAAAGGAACCCACCTAAGCCTAAAACATAAAGTGGCCCCCCTTATGACGATGCGCTGACTCTTCCACTTAAGTGGAAAAAGTAATGGGAAAATAGAAGATTTGGAGAAAAAGCAACACAAAGGTTTATTTTTTCAAAAGTTTTTGAAATTCCAAAAACGCTAGATCCTTAGAACTATAAACTCACAGACAAAGGTCAAATTTCTGAATTTTGACAGACTCCAATAGCTAAAAAGCAATATTTCCAACACATTTAAAACAATGATAACACAACCGTTGCAATTACTCATTCATCCTTGTCTTCATTTTTAGCAGCAAGTTCCTTCTCTTTAGGTACATTCACTTCCAGTGCCCTATCATCTTCCTTGATAGCCAGGAACACTCATTCCTTCCCATTGCCAAAACCACTAGTAGAGTCTTATGTCAGTTCATCATCAAAATCAGTAATGCCTTCATCATCCTCTATGTAGCATGATTTGTCTATGTTTTTCTTGCACTTGTATTTGTTCTGATATCCAGGGTTAGGCTTAAATGATCTTCTAACTCTTTCTTCAAATCTTGAATTCCTTTCAGGACATCTAGATGCAAAATGACCAATCTTATTACATGCAAAACATTTAAAAGGTGATTTCCTTCATACTTACTTCCTACCGGTCCTTTAGGTACTCTTCTAGCAAATAGTGCTTCAAGTCGCTCAGACTCATGATCTTCTCTCTTCATATATTCTATTTTATTTGCATACAAGGCTTTCCAGTCTTGCTTATTGGTTGTAGATGTAGATGCATGAAAAGAAGGTTCAGACTTTATAGCTCTAGAAGGTCCCAATTCTACAAGCTCAAAAGTAGATAGTTTCCCAACCAAAGTATCTATGTTGACAGATGTATTAGCCATTGTTCTCAACTCACTAATAGTAGTAGCCTTCATTTTGTAAGCCCGTGGTAGAGCTATCAGGACTTTAGAAACAATTTCATCTTCACTCAGAGTTCCACCACAACATTGAATTCCCATAACAATCTCATTTACCCTTTCCATGAATGCAATAATCATTTCATCTTCTTCCATCTTCAGGTTTTTATATCTCACCCAGTAACCATCAAGTTTAGCTATCTTTACTATAGGGTCACCATCATTAAGAGTCTCTAACTTATCCCATATATCCTTTCCAGATAATTTGTCAATTAATTCCATTATTTGTTGATCAGTACGTACACACAAGAGGGCTTATCTTTCTCTACAATTATTCTCGGGCTCCTTGTCTAGGTTTGTTGGAGGAGGATTTCTAGATCCCAGATTATAAGGTGTGACACCATTTTGTGTGATCTCCCAAATCTCCTTGCCAAGACATCTCAGATAAGTCTCCATCCTAATCTTCCATACTATGTAATTTGTTCCATCAAGCCTTGGAATATCCCTCCAAAAGATAATTCCAGAAAAACTAGATGAACTTGAACTGTTAGTCACCATAAGATCTTCCTCAAGCGGTTACTCTTTTTATAGAGAGGACCAAAGCTCTGATACCAATTGTTAGATAGTTCAAATAACTGGAAGACATTTGAGAGGGGGGGTGAATAAATTATCATATATTATCAGAATGATCAACAATTTAAAACTTTAATATCAGAAACCAAAACATTAAAACCAAAATAGCAGTTAATCCAATTAAGCACAAACAATAATCTCAGAATAATAGCCATCCACATGACACCAATATTTATACATGGAAAACCCGATAAAGGGAAAAACCACGATGGGAAGCCTACCCACAGTCAGATAATATTTCTGCAATAAGTATGTGAATTACAATTGAGGGGCCTACAGTTGCAGGAAGGCCAACAACCTAGAGCGTACTACTTATCACAAAAGGAGCCTCACTGACTACATAGATATCGAGACTACAATCTAGCTATGATTGAGTATAGTTCTAGTTAAGCTCAATACTGGAGGATTCAATCCTCTTACATAAACCCAGTTTGATCTCCAATGATCGAGCAAATCCTCTTCTTGAATGATATTACATTATTCGCACATTACATTCCTTGACCATGACCTCTAGCATAACCATGATGATCTACAATGAGATCTTGCATCTATATATACAAACCCTCAACCATAAACAATTAGGTCGACCACCAGATAATAAACCAATTACATATTTACAAACCATGTTGGCCTTAGACCAAACAAATAATATCCAACACATAAGACATCTCGATAACACATCGAGAGGTCCAATCCACACGTTACATTAAAGTTGGTCCATAACCTAGATCAACCGAGGCCCAGTATAGGTCCATATGCTACAACAATGATCTCCATCTACCAAGTCTCAAACATGATCACCAACAACATCCTGAAACTCCACTAGAAGCTACACCAACACCACTTATGCAATTCATCAAAGATCTTCATCAAAATCTCTACCAGTGAAACCCTCGCCAGAACCAAAAACTGAGCTTCTAAGCAAGCAGGATAGAATCCCATCACCAGACCAACACCAACTGACCGAATATGAGCATGAGTATCATGAACAAGCCAATTCCATCACCAAACTATATCAGAGCCTACAGGATCATGCCGGATCCAAATCAACCAGAAACCACTCAATCTATCGGGACCAGAAGGGTTCTGGTAAAGAATCCAAACAACTAATATTGGCATCAATGAAAAAACATCAATGCAACACATAATAAATTCCACCAAAGGGCCAACAATAATGATACTAGAAATACTCCATATACCAAAATATGGTCCCAATAAACTAATCTGAAATTACCGAAGCAATAAATCACAAGAATATGTTTTCGATTAAGGAAAATTAGGTTTTAAGGGACTCGAAACCACTTACATATCGAAAAGAAAAGAAATAGAGAAACTAGAGAGGACAAAACAAAGAGAGAAAGGCTACAAAAGAACAACACAAAAGACAATAGCCAGAGAAAAGAACAGCAAAAGGCCAGCGAGAGACTGGCACACCTAAAACAAAATTAGAGTAGTTTAGGTGAAAATCTTTATGGTCTCTTCAGCATCCCTGACAAGCATCATCATCGCATTTGCTACCTCTTTCAGGTCTTTACTTTCCTGCACCTATTGATTACCTTTGGTCTTCAGCTCCAACTCTTTTGCATTTTATCTAGTTCTGCGTCTAGAAGAGTGTTGAACAGAACTAGAAGCCGACTCATCATCAACAATCACACTGTCTTTATTCTTCTTATCCTTCTCCAGGAAAGCTACCAGTGCATTCATGTTTTGAGAAGACACCTTCAACACAACCAAGCTATGCTCCATGAATTTCCCCAGAGCACTTTTGGTTTTTTGAATCTGATTGTTTATCAGATCATTATCAAACTCACCCTTTTCTTTGAGAGTCCTCATCACATCCTCCAAGTGCTTCAAATCTCCCTATAATATCACCTTCCGACTAGTCTAGAATTTCTTTTTCATCCTCTTCTTCACTATCATCCTTTGTATTTTCCTCTTTTCCTTTATTATTGATATCCTTAACCAAATTATCAATTTTGAAATCTGGCTCTCTCTATTTTTCCTGAATGTTGGTTATGTTATCAACCACCCACTTCTGGAAATTAAACATTTCCAGAGTGTTGTTTCTAGCTATTTTCATAATAGTATCCGCATCCTCCATGTCTTGGGAAGAATCCTCAGACCTAGGGTTGCCCTCCTCCATATTATTTTGAACATCATCCCTATTGTCTAAATCATAGGGACTCTCCTTTGCCTCTAACTCTTGAACATCCTCTTCTTTCTACTCATTATCCTTGTCTCCTTCCTCACCCTCAACCTCCTTCTCCTGCTCATTCTTTGCCTCTTCTTCCACCTCCTTCTCCTGCTCCTGCTCAGAATCAACCTTCTCTTTAGCATCTTCTTCAGCTTTTTTACTAACCCTCAATTTCTTTTTAGGGGGAAGATTGGAAGAATCCTCATCAGAGTTAGAACTGTCATAATCCTCAGAAATATGGGCATTCTCCATAAAGGGGTCATCCTTATTAGCCTTAACTTTATCCTTAAGATGCTCATATATTAACAAAATAATACCTTGGTGGGCAATGGGGTAGGAATTAGGTTTCTTAGCATGGTTAGCTAGACTATCATTAAGGGAGGAGGCCAGATAGAAGGGCAGAGATATCTTAGAGCCATGGCGAAAGTGATTGAGGATAACAAAGTGGTAATTATAGAATTTCAAAAACCTACCATCAACAGTAAGATACTCCATTAACACTTTCAACATTTTCTGCAAAAGGATTTTACCTGGTTAGGGAGATAGTAGGAAGTATTATCCTTTTTGGCAAGGCGAACCCTTTCATCTTTGTTCTTGGGGAAATTCTTGATGGCTTCCACCAAGAACTTACGATCTCTATAAAACTTGATGATGTCCTTCTGCAAACTAGTCACCTCAACCACCAAATCTTCATCCACTCTCCAGGTCTAACCAAACAGAGTAACTCTATTATTTTTCCATCCCTTAGCAAAACCATGGGAAATGGAGTTCTTTCTCCCATGCAATTTCTCCATATAATGAGTGAAGCCGTATTTATGCAACCTTCTCCAAATTTTCCTTTCACCCTTCCAACTTTCACAAGTGGTGGGCTCATTATGGTTGATATTTCCTCCCATAATGTAATAGTTGTTCAATTCAAAACCCTTAGGGGAGTGCAAACTAACTAGATGCTGAAGAACAGAGAAGCTAGAATCGAAAACCAAGGCAATTTTCTTATTTTTCAAGCAGCCCTTTAAAACATGCAAATTAACCTAGTACTTAATATGATAAGGCCCTTCACACCTATACTCATTAGCACAATGCCTGAGATAGGTCATCATCTGAAAATCCACCTCACTCCAAATTCTATCATTGAAGTCCAAACCAAGAAGGGTAATAATGAGATTAATATGTATCATTGATTCTATCATAAAATAATTGCTCTCAGACTTTGTTCTTACATGATTACTGTTTGATATAATTAGCATCTTCCGCTAAAATGACCCCCTCATTGGCTAACAAATCGGCTACCCTATTACCTTCTCTAAAGGTATGGGTAATAATCACACTATCACAGGCATCTAACATTTTTTTAGCCTTATCAATGATATTTTAGATATTCCAAGAAGGGGAACTAATACCTTTAATAGCCTGAATTATATTAAGGGAATCCCCCTCCAGCCAAATTCTTTTAAAATTGAAGCCCTGAACAAGCTGAAGACATTTTAACATTGCCAAAGTTTTTGCCACATGGTTGTTTTGAACTCCAAAGTGAGAGGCAATCACAGCAACACAAAAGCCATAAGAGTTTCTGATAACCCCTCCCCCACTAGCATTACCTGGATTTCCTTTAGTTGCACCATCGAAGTTCACCTTAACACAATCATGAGGAGGGAACCTCCAAACCACATTATCTCTTCTACTCTTCATATCAGACTTCCAAACCTTATTCATCAATTTCCATTTAGTTAGAATTCTTTACTCATTATCAGTCATATCAATATAACTACACTGCTTGTTTCTTTTGTGAATGGTATTTATGTTTTCTTTAATAGCCCTAAAAATATTTTCATAAACCACCTAGGAAGAACACTTAGTCTCCCTAAAAATTCTATTGTTTCTCTCCTTCCAAATATGCCAATAGGTCATAGGAAGAACAAAGGACCAGAGGGTCTTAATCATGGGAAGCTTGGTAGGGAAAATCCAATGCCAAAGGATTTCCTTAAAACTATTCTGCATAACCCAAACAACTTTCCATTACGTCCACACTTTACCCCAAATTTCCCAGGTAAAAGAATAGTGAATGAACAAATGATCCACTGACTCAGCCTCTTTCTGACATAACTCACACCTATTAGGAATCATAAATCCTCTTCGAACCAGGTTATCAATAGTAAGAATCTTGTTGTGAATTGCAAGCCAAAAAAACATATTAACTTTAGGAATGAGGAATCTATTCCAAACTTTAGTCCATATATGGTTGCAAGCTTGAGTAGATATCTTTTTGTAGGTAGAAGCAATAGTAAAATATGTTGACATCAATGATAACAACATATCCTAGCAGCAGCAATGTCCAACAGATACATCAATGAATGAAATTTAAATGCAATAGTAAATGAACCTCTTCATGAACAAGCATGGAGAAACATATGAAAACATTAATAAACTCAAATAAGGTCTTATAGACCCCAAAAATAGATACGAAAGAGTCAAAACTAATCCCAAGCCTCTGGAAACTCACCTGGAATCCCATAGACAAGAACTGACCCAAAGATGAAAAAAATTGGGGTTTTTGTACAATTGACTTGGTATCTTCATATTTGGGGATTCAAGATATGTAATTAAGGCTTCTTGATACACAACTGAAGCCTTATTTTTTGCAATTGAAGGTTTAAACTGTGCAATTGATCTTGTTGTGGCACAGTTGAGAAGGGTCTAGTCGGGAAGAAAAATAAACCAATCTACAAGTCCTAAAGTGAAAAAAGATAAAGACCCATTTGATAGGGGAATTTTTTCCTTCAAAAAAGACCTTTGATTGGCCCCCAAGACTCAAAAATCCAAAAATAGCCACTTAAAAACTCCAATCGGAGAGGGCCTACCAACTCAAAACCACAAATACATAACCAGAATCCAAAATATCTCAAGGAAATTATTTTAAAATGTCAAATAAAATATTTTACACTACCAAATAAAATAAACAACAATCATTTAAAAGAGGATCATAAACCCTAATACAATCCACCAAAAAGGTAAAGAGAAGGAGAAAATATTTTGAAAAATTCAAACATACAAGACCAAAATTTTAAACCCTTTTAAAAAAAAAAAGAATACTGAATGCATAATTATTAATTTTCCAAACAAATAAAATCATTAAACAATCAATGGGGTTTTAAACCCTAACTCAGGTACTACGAAGACAATAAAGATGGAGAATAATGGAGAAGAATGATGCACAAATGTAATCCACAAGCAACCAAAAGAATCCAAATAGAAAGAAAGTTAGTATTAGTAACCAAAACTTTGGCCAATCATCCAAACAACAAAGAAAACACTCTCCAAAAAAAACCTCTCAAAATGTCTCAAGGAAGAATGGAAAATCTTCTACCAAAACCTCAAATCCACTCCAAATTCCCACACAAAAACTCCAGAAATACCCTTCATAAGAAAATTTGGAGAGAAAAAAAATCAAAGGTGGCTCAAAATGAAAATGGTAGTATTGAGACATTCAAGGATATTGAGAACCTGAAGGAATCTGATTCTTCTAGTCTGGTTCATTTAGAGAAAGATGGAGATATTGATGTTATCAATACTACATTGCAAGCCCAACAAGAGGAGATTATTGATATGGTAAAAGGTAATAGTGAGGATGGTTCTAGTGAAACATAGCATTTTGTTAAAGTTGGTTGTATGCCTGATCCAACTGTTTAGAAGCTTGAGCAAGGATAAATTGATGCTAGACTTAACAAGGCTGGAGCTACTTTTTCCACACCTAAGAGCATGGAAAAGGAGGTTTAGAGTGAGGTTGTGAGTTGCATGTGCTCTCAATCTGAGGAGAATGTGAAGTCTACCTATCCTATGGAGAAGAGGTCCCCTCTCCCCCAAAACTTGTTGGAGGAAAAGAACAGTGAGTCTAGTGGTGGGAGTAGTCCATTAAAATTAGGGAAAGAGAGTCACTTACTGACCCAAGAGGTTGTGAGGGGTGAAGCTTCATTTATCCAAGTTGAGAAAAATAAACATAAGAAAGTTGGATAGATTGTTGGGGCTCCACATGTTGGTGTTTCTACAAGGTAGAAACATAAAGCAGATACTGGAGCACCGAATACCACTCCTGGTAGAAAATCTACTAAATGGCTGAGAGAGAAAGAATGCAAGCCTAACTTGGTGGATGGTAGTCAGAGGACCATGTATGAGGTTTGTTCCCCTGGTGAAAAATAAAATTTATTTCCTGGAACATACGGGGACTCAATGCGCCCCATAAAAAAGATATAGTTTGTAACATGATTAGGGATCATAAGCCGGATATTATGCTTATACAAGAAACTAAAATAATTAAGGAAAAGGTGGGAAATCTGAAGTTTTTAAAGCATTGTGGGGTTGCTGGTAGTAGTTTGGAAAGTGCTTCAGGTGGGACTGCTATTTTTTGGAATTTGAGTTAAATTAAGGGTGAAATCTTGGATGTTGATTCCAATTTTGTTTCTATTAGATTTCACCATATTAGAGATGATTTTTCTTGGGTTCTCTCTAATATTTATGCTCTGAACTCTAAATCTACTAGGAATAAATTTTGGAAGAAACCACAGGTTCATCTCTCCAAGCACTGTAATAAAAATTGGATAATTATGGGAGATTTTAATACTCCCCTTCACAATTCTAAGAAGTGTGGAGTTTCTCAGATCCAAATGGATAGTTGGCTAGACCTGATGGTGTTTATTGATGCTCAATCTCTACATGATATTTACCTTCAAGGTTCCTCCTTTACCTAAACCAATAGGAGAGTGGGTGATGACCTGATTGAAGTCCACCTTGATCGGGCTCTTATCTCTAACAATTGGTTGGTTAAGTATGTCTTCTCCCTTACGAATCTCCCTAGGGTTGGTTCAAATCATTTCCCCATCTATTTTGTTGCAGAGGCTATTGATGGTAAGAGAAACTATCCTTTTAGATTTTAAAAAATGTGTTTGTCCCACCCCCTGTTGGAAGATTGTATTATGCAATGGTGGAATATACATGGGGTTGGGTCTGCTATGTTTAGAGATGATAAAAAACTCAAAATTGTGAAAGATAATATTAGAAGATGGAATAAATAAGTGTTTGGTAATCTTTTTACTTCTAAATCTGCTATTCAATACGAGTTGAAAGACATTCAGGATAAAATTCAACTTGAGGGTTATTCTTTAGGATATTTCGAAAAAGAAAATGATATTCTCAGAATGTATCATGATGTCATAGCTAAGGAAGAGGTATTTTGGAGACAAAGATCTAGGACCTTATGGTTGTTTGCTGGGGATAATAATACAAGATTTTTTCATTTAACTACCCATAAAACATAAAGTTGCCAATAGGATCTCTAAGCTGGTGGTGGATGATGGTGTGCTGGTGAAAGAGGATGAAATATGTGGGGAGGGGTCTGATTTTTTTTCTTCCCTTCTCTCAGCTAAGGCTAATGTAGATTTTGATGCTTAGAATTCTCTTTTGGGAGCCATCCCCTCTATCCTAAAAGAAGATCATAATAAGTGCATGACTACTATTCCTTCTAAAGATGAAATGAAAGTTTGTTGTCTTTTCTTTTGATGGTAACAAAGCCTTGGGTCTAGATGGTTTTTAGTTGTTTTTCTTTCAATATTTTTAGAATATTGTGGAGAAGGATGTTTCAAATGGGGTGAAAGAGTTTTTTGAAGCTGGATCGTTGCTCAAAGAACTCAATTATACCTTTATTATACTGATTCCAAAATGTGCTGGTGCTAATTATATGAATAGCTTCTGCCCAATTAGCCTTTGCAACTCATTCTATAATATTATTTATAAGGTTCTCACGTTGAGGCTTTTGTCCATCTTGATGGATATCATTTCTCCTCAACTTAATAGATTTGTCCCTTGTAGACAGATTCTGGATTCTATCATTATTGTGCATGAGAACATCCATTTCTTGGAGGTGTCTCATAAAGAGGGCTTTCTTATGAAGTTGGATCTTTCTAAAGCTTATGATAGAGTTGATTGGCCTTTTCTTTCTAGAATCTTTCATGCATTTGAATTTTGTGATAGAGTTATTTAGCTCATTTGGTAGCTAGTCTCCACGCATTCCTTTGTGATTCTTGTTAATGGATCCCATTCTCGCTTTTTCACATCTTCCAAAGGTTTGAGATGGGGGGATCCGATTTCATCCATCCTCTTTCCTATTATGGAAGAGTCTCTTGGTAGGTATTTGTTGAAACTGGTAATGGATGGCTCTTTCCATGGTTTGAGACCGTCTTCATCCAATCTTGTGTGTTCCCACTAGCAGTTCATTGATGATACTATTTTATTGGGAAGTTCTTCTATTAAGGAAGCTAGAACTTTCAAGAATGCTATTGATCTTTATAGAAAATTGTCTGGTCAGTTGATAAATTGGAGTAAAATCTCTCTTTTCTTTTTCAATACCCCAGAGATTAGACAGAGAAGGATTGCAGATATATTTGGCTATGTTATCGGTTCTTTTCCTTCCACTTATTTGGGCCTCCCCCTTTGCTTGAAACCACCAAATTCTTTTTGGTTGTCTTTGGTTGATAGATTCAATAAAAATTGGTTGGCTGGAAAGGTGCTTTATTAAGTTAGGTAGGGAAAGTCCAACGTTTGAATTCAACTCTTCAAAATCTCCCTGTCTATGCTCTTAATCTCTTCAAAACCCCTTCCAAATTTGTTGAATTTATTGAAAGAATTCCTAAGCGGTTCTTCTAGTCTAGGGTAGAGGACAAAAATCGTATGTCTTTGCTTACTTGGGAGAGTGTTTGTATACCTAAAGTTGGAGGAGGCTTGGGTGTTCAAAGTATCTGATCCTATAATAAAGCTCTTTTGGATAAACAGATTTGGAGAATTTTTTAATGTGGATGCTCTCCCTTTTGGTTTTTTTTTTTGGAATAATGTTCTTAAGGCCAGGGAGCTTTTGGAAGTTAAGAGATGGCAAGACTACTAGATTTTGGGAGGATTCTTGGCTCCCTTTTGGTCCTCTCTATGATCTCCTAGATTTTTCTCCTTTTATGGATGATTGCAAAGATGGTTTTGGGGGTTTTGTTGTTGATTAATAGAGATATTCTAGCTAGGTTAATATTTCAGAGGCTTTTCCTCCCTTGCTTCCTATCCAGCTATCTCTTCTCTCTTGTTTCCCTTGTCTGAACTCTAAGGACTCTCTGATTTGGGAGGGGACTTCTTCTAGCCGCTTCTTGGTGGCATCTATTGTTTCTCTGTTGTCTCCTTCTCCTTCTCCCCCCAACTACTAGGCGAAATATTGGGCGAAGAACCTTATTCCTAAAGTTAACATCTTTTTTTGGCTTATGCTCCAGGATAAAATTCTTACTATTGATAATTTATGTAAAAGGGGTTTTTTTCTCCCCAATAGATGTTTTCTTTGCTTGCAGGAGGAGGAATCGGTTTCTCATTTGGTTCTTCACTTCTCTTTTGCCTTTGAAATTTGGAATTGTGTGTTCGAAAAGTGGTGCCTCTGTTGGGTCTTCCCTTAGCAGATTTAAGATTTCTTTCAACAGTGGAGATGCCCCTCTTCTAATCCTTCCATCAAGTTGTTCTGGTCCTTTATTTTCCCTCATGTTTCTAGGGGGATTTGGAAGGAGATAAATAATCATGTTTTCAGAGACTCCCCTCTCCCCCCTAATGTGGTTGCTGAAAATATTTGTAGGGATATTTCTGAGAATGTTAATATGGTCTTCAATGATGGATCCTTGTACTCCTCAAGCCTGATCAATGACTTTGAGATTTCTGTTTGTAAGGAATTAACATTGGTTCTTCCTAAATTTCATAGATAGAGGCATAAGACTAGAGTTAACTATGTGTGGAATTTCCCTCCTTCAGATTGGGTTAAAAATAATTTTGATGGGGCAGCTAAGGGCAATCCTAGGTTGGCTAGGTGTGGGGGAGTGATAAGGGATGAGAATAGTAGGTGTATTACAATGGTGGCACTCCCCATGGGTACACAAACCAACCACCTTGCCGAAGCCATGGGCATCTTCCAAATTTTGCAAATTGCTAAGGAACTTTGATGCAGGAAGGTGTGGATTGAGGGAGACTCAAATAATACTCTTCAATGTCTTAAGGGGAAAAGTTCACCTTCATGGACGATTGAAATTATTATTAATGCCTCCAAGAATATAATCAATACTTTGGAGGAGTCTTATATTTCTCATTACTATAGAGAAGGTAATTGTATAGTGGACTATTTCGCTAACACAGGGGTTAGAATTAACACTAGGAAGGTATGGTTTAATGAAGACACCTTGGATTTTGAGGTTCAGTCACTTCTTATGCATGATTGAACACGTGGTAGACATGAGGAGATCCCTACTATTTTTTATGATGAGAGTTATTAATTATCATAATTTTATGGCAAGTGTTTGGGTTGGCTTCCTTAAGATGTTATTATTACTGCCAGACTTCACATGCTTTATGGGCATTATTTGTTTTTCAAGCTATTACTAGTTTTTCTGCAGCAAACCCTGTTCTTATGAAGTAGGTTGTCTCTGCGATGAGTTTTAATACTATAGGGGGTTAGCTGCGTCGGGTGGAACCTCCTAACTATATTAATTATTAGTATTAATTGGTGACTAAGAGGGGGGGTGAATCAGTCAAAATAGTTTCCACATAATTCAAACATTCAAGCTAACCAGTCTGCTACTATCCTTCAAAATTAACTTAAGTATTGCATAAATCATGAAAGAGAAGAACATCAAAGAAAAGATATTTGCATGCACAAATAAGCATCACATAACACTAGCAATTATACATGGAAACCCTCAGTTAGAGGGATAAAACCTCGGTGGGATAACCCACAATCTCTTTTACTGCAATAAAAAAGAGTGCCCTGTTAAGAGCTTACAACCAGTTCTTTCTGAGAACATCACGCTGTTAGAAGTGATTGGTATCCAGTTAAGAATACCTTAGAACCTGTTAAAGTTCACCTTGCTAGAGGATTTTACAACTTCATATCTGAAAGTGACTCGGTTAAGAGATTTAACATAAAGAACTAGTTAAGGTTCACCCTATTAAGGGATTTACAATGGTGCAATTGTTAGAAGGCAACAAAGATGATTGATTTGTCTAATGACACTACCTCTATCTCATAGAGCCATTTTTCATGTTCTATTCTTCTAATCGGTGTTGGCTCCACCGATTCATACCTCTATCTACTACACTCTATTATGCTCCCCTATTTACATTCACGCAGATCTTTTTCACATTGACAACAACATAATCAGAATGAATTATGTAAATATATTATCCTTTAATTATGGCATCAACTTTCCCACCAAAAATTAGATTCAAAATTTTGTTACCATGCCTTAGATTACTCTCCAAACATCATTCCAGAAAATATCGGCCAAGACAATCGTTCATGCCGATAAGTCTGTCGGTTGAAAAGAGAAGACTGTTGGTTCAACTGGATGTTATTTGGGTCTTTCAGTTGAGACTCCTGTATTGTCGATTGTCTCTTATATACTGGTCTAGTCCTTCTTAACCAATTACCTCCTCTATATTGGTCTACTCACTGCTTAGACAGTTAACCTCTATATACCTGTCTAGTTACTGCTTAGCCGGTTAACCTCTATATGTCGGTCTAGTCACTACTTAGCCAGTTAACCCCTGTATACCGGTCTACTCATTGCCGATAGGAATAAGTACTCTTGTTCTTCATGGGTTACCCTTTACTCCTATACCAATGGATTGTGGAGACTTAGAAGATGATGTTGCCAACTGTTGGAACCCTAAATTTTGCCAAAATTTAGGGTCTCCTAAATGAGATAATTTAGTGAACACCCCAAAAAATGCACCCATGAATCCTGATCTTGATGGGAAATTTGACCTTGCATTTATTTTTACCACCCATAAATAATTATGATCATCCATATTGAGCTTCCCAGAATCAAATTTGATACCTCTGTCAAATAGCGAAATTTAGGTGCATACTAGTCCGAGTCACAAAACTATTCCAAGTAGACACTTTTGAGAGTCATTAACTTGGTCCCTGTAAGTACTCATTCTAATCCAATTGTTCCACTCAATTTTCTATATGAAAATGAACTCCCGTGTCAATTTTTAGAGACGTATGGCCTCATTTGCTATTTTTCCCAGGTCAATTCCATTTGTGATTTATTCATTTTATTACTTACACATTGCAAAATCTACCAAAGTGGCTTTCTATTGAAATTATTATTTCACACTTGGATTACAACTAGACTGAACCAATTGATCCACGTAATGTTTTGTATCACAATAGACCACAATGCAAGGTTCTGGAACCCTACCAATCCATTTGATAATTTTCTTGAGCTTAAACCAAATACAATTTATGCATATCTGGAACTTGCATAAGGGTAAAATCAATTGTGGAGCCTACTTTGGAAATTAATATCTTTCACCTCAGAAAGAATTTATCAGAGTTGTCACTTGCATTGCAATCTCTGGTTAAATGTCTACATGATTGCCAACTTTTGTGACCTCATGGTATGATTTGGATAGCTTTCAACATTGATTCTGGATGCAAAAATCATGATTGGACAATTTTTACAATATTTCAGAGTGCACAATTTGATAATGTTTAATTAGTTCATGACCACAAATTTACTCTAAATTGTTCCTATCACCCGTTCAAATGAATTATTTGGAAAAATAAGTCAGAGCAAGGTATGGAGTGTTAATTCAAGAAGAATGACTTATTTGGTCATCAGATAAGGTTATTACAGTTACAAGTCCATTAATGAAAGATATCTTCTTTATAAAAGTTGATAATTCTATATATCTGATATTATTGAAACCAAATGTTTTACTATATGTGGGGATAAATGTGGCTCCCATAAGGGTAGAGCCCATCATATGGTTTTAAAATGGGATCAACTTTCATCTGTGCAAACCCATAATAGCTTGTTATTCAAACTCCAATAATAATATTTGAAATGGCCACATTATATGTTTGAAGAGGAATAACACTCAAGAGAAATCAAAATTTAAATCAATCAAAAATGATTTCAATTAATCATTATGGAGCATTATAAGAAATGATCTTATATATAAACTATATATGTGATGGTAAAACAAAAACTATTAAGTTGGTTAATATGAGCCAAAGTGGTGGACCCCACAAAGAGAAGAATTTGCCCAATTGTGTTATCGGCAAAACAAGGCTAATCTGCATAACAAAAAATAGCTTCTCTGAAATGGTATGTTACAACGAAATAGTGAAAAAAAATATAGCAGCCAAGTAAAAGTGTTTCATATAAAGAAGGTAAAAGTGTGAAGATTAAGTGGGTGTGTAGTTACAAATAAAATTATATGAGAACAATCAACCAAGGTTAATTAATGAAACCCTTTCAAAAAATGTTTTCAAGTTACAAATAAAATTATATTCAGAACAATCAACCAAGGGTATTTAATGTATCTTTTATGAATTATTTCATTAAAAGGTAAAACAGACACCGTATGACAGGCTATAACCTCATAAGAACCCGTCATATTATGATCAAATCTGCTCATTAATGAAGATGAATTGGTCAAAATGGTTTTCTTGGTTAGTTGCTCCTCGACACCAGCTTTCAAGAACATTTTGAAATTCTTAATTTCGTTAAGAACTGAAAAAGTTATGGACATTTTGTCAAAACTAATTTTCAGCAAAAATAAATTATCAAATAATAATTTGATAAAAACTCTCAATTGAACTTGGAGAAAAATATTAAAGATGGAAGAGGTAATAGTTTTCAAATATTTGAGAAGGATAGAATTATTCTACCCAAAGTATTTGCTTCAACATTTTACAAGACTTAAGGGAAATGATAATGAATCATCTTTAATTAGTTTGACAAGTTAAGTAAATATAAGAACTAAATATGGGAAGGTGAAATCTTCACGATAAATTACCCTAACAAAAGAATGAAGATGAGTAAAGTGTTTTCACTTAGGGTTGGATGACTTTACATGGAAAGTATAAATATTTTAGGGAAATCTTATAAAGATAAAATGGAGTGGGAATAATAACTTAATCGGTGAAAAGATGGGTGAAGTATTTTCACTTGATTTTGAAAGGGAAGAATTATTTTGAGAAAAATAAAATCATTTCAAAGAGTTTTACATGGTGGATGTTATAGAGTATATTATGATACTTTGTTAGCATCCACATAAAATTAGGTCAGAAAAAATTATTTCACAGTGAGGTGAAAAATAAGTAAAACATTTTTACTTGATTGATGAGAAGTGGGTAAAGTGTTCAATCAAAGAAATATTTTATCAATGACCAAGAAGAGTATGATAATTCACAGTGGACACTTTAAAATATTTTTTTTTATACGAAATGCATTATGGTATTTTCTCATTTTAAAATTATTTTTCAAGTGAAAATTATTACGAGAAGTTGTCATGAAGGAGAGTTATCATGAAATACAAAGGGACTAAAATTAAAATATTTTTAACCTATTGAAGATGGTTAATCAAATAGAAGATTGCATCACTCAAAGTGAAGGGTCATAACCCTAAAATTGTAGTGTAAATTAACAAAGGTGGTAATTAATATATTTTAGGACAAAATGACTTTGTTATTAAGCATTGTAACGGTTTGAAAAAACTCCTTGAATATTATAAAAGGAGAAATCAAAACCGAAGATAAACATTATTATAAAAGAAAAAATAGATTATAGCCTCAGGCTCACCATTGTACCATTTTGACAAATATATAATACAATCAGTTGTTTTATTTTGCGTATGTGTTGTGGATTACTGCATTTTCTGTAGGGAGTTGCTTATGGTATTATCTAAAGGAGATAAGGTTATTTGTGTTCTTCCAGTGAAGTTTTGTGTTCTATATTGTAGATTTGGATCAAAAGGATTTACTTGTGAATTGTAATTGTTTCTTGTAACTCTTCCTTGGATGGTCTCTTAAAGTTAGGGTTAAATTCATTCAAGCGGTTTACAATATAAACATTAAATAGAGCTCATAAGAAACAACATTTGAGGACTTTCCAAAAGGGGTGGGTTTAAAAATTGTCTCATAAGTATACACAATAAGTCCTAAAGAAATATAAAGACTCTATAGCCCAAACAACAAAGAAGGCACTGGTCATCTATAAAATACAATTTATCATCATATCAATTCACATTTTATTTTAAAGCAATAGGAGTAGTTGAGTAGGAAATATAGAATAGATTAGCAATAGTGTATACATATAAATTTCAAGCACAAAGATCGAATAGGCTCCACAACAACAATCTTGAACTCATCTGCTATATCTCCATCTTAGGAACTTTTTCCATTCTGAGATAGGAGGAAGTTAGATCAAGATACTCAATCTGCTATAAAAGGCACTAGTCATCGGAAGCTACTAGTGAATAGGTATACCCGCCTAGGTCTTGCAGAGCCTGAAGTGACAGAATTAGTAACCAAATAGGTTCACTCTATAAGTTGGCCAAGTCAATTGGAGGGTTTGATCATAAGAGTTGGCATTTTCTTAGAACCTATCCAATATGTTGATTTGAGACCCAACACCAACAATGACAACCATTTCACCGGTCATACAAAATGCAGCATAATGCCAACAAACTCCCCCTTTGGCATTGGTGGCAAACACTGCAAAGTATTCATGCTATGTGCTAGTTCTGACCCCTATTTCATCTACCTCATGTACATATACAAACTCCCCCTTTTGATATCAATGGCGAATAGTATACAAAAGAATTCATGAAAGTAAAGAAAAAATGTGTTTGAAATTTTCTTTAGTAGTTTGCAAAGAGGATTGCCATGAAGACTTCACATGTTTCATGGTGTTGAAGTGTCCATGCAAAATTGTAACAAAATCCTCCATTTCATCTAGTGACTTACAGTCAGGTTCACTTATCAGGACTTCTTCTTCTTTGACATTTATTTGCATGAAATCAATGATTGGTGCAAGGTAGCATTATAGCTCTAGAAGACTAAGTGCTCATTTATCCTCTTTGTCTTTTAACTCTTTGATTTCATAAGTTAACTATTTGACCTCTCCACTAAAGTTCATTGCAGAGTTGGTTAGAGGATCAAAAGAACATATCAAATCTTGGATTTCCCTTTGAGTCTGAGCTCTTTTATCTTCAAGATATTTGTTTAAATCTGTGAAGCTTGATGACTTGACTAATAATTTGCCAACTTCCAATAGAATGGATTTGACCTCTTCAGTGCTGGTGGAGAGAGCAACTTTGCCAACTAATATTTGTTCCATTAATTTTTCACCTCTCTTTGTTTCCTACTGTCTAATTGCAACCTTCTCTAGATTGGTTTCCTCTGAATTGATTTCTTTGACAAGAGTTCCCAACTAATAAATGATGGGTGCATTTTCATCAACAACAATATCAGGAATGAGATTAGACAAAATGGTTTTTGCAGTATTAAGAATTTTGGTCTTCTTTTTCTTTTCTCTAAGTTTTTCCTTTTCATCTTGAAGTTTCAATTTTTCAAAAACATTTATTAATTATTTGGGTGTCATATTCTTTATGTCGATTACAAAGTCTTCCTCTTCTTCCTCCTCTGTTTCTTCATCCTTTTGTTCATCCTTAACCTAAAAGTTGGCTGCGGTGGTGAATTTTTAACTTTCTTATTTTCACTCTCCTTTTCTAACTCTAACTTCCTCTTTACCGGAGGAGTGTCCACCACTGTTTTCTTGATTTCCTCTGTTTTTGTAATCTTTTCTTGCTTCTTTTATACTTCCTTCTATTTTTATTCCTTCTCCTTTGTTTTTGTCATCTCTTCTTGTTTCTTTTCTACTTCCTTCTATTTTTTCTTCCTTCTCCTATGTTTCCTTTGTTGGAGATTGACACTCATTGGATTCATTTTGTTGTCATTGATGGCAACAAAAAATATGATGGAAGTCATAAACCGGCACTAGGAGGCAGATATCGGCACTAGGAGGCATACACCAGCTTTGGAGCATTCAGGGCTACACCGGTACTGACACCGACATCAATACTTCTTTGGAAGTTGACATCAAGGAGGATTTACTTAAATCATTTTGTAATTATTATTGTCAAGGATGACATTGAATATCTTTTTGTAAATGTATTGTAAGACGACATGAGGCATATCATTTGTAATAGGTATATAGGTCAGTCTGCTAGGTTATTTTTTAAAGGAAGTAAGACATATGAAATGCGTGGATATAGGAGAATATAGAAAAACTGTATGATGTGAAATATATGTATGAATATCATTTTGTATGAGAATATTATATCATGCAATGATCTATAGATAGCTTGGAAAGCATTATTGAAGGAGAAGAGATACCAGTAGCACTTCAAAGTTTATGAACCAGTACAGAGAAGAAATAGAACTAGAACTCTATTTGGCATAGCAGATGCATTCTTGAGTTCATTTTCAATAATTTACTTTGGCAGAAAGCTTGTAGTCAGTGAGGCTCTTTAGTGATGAGCAGTATGCTCTAGGCAATGTGCCTTCCTGCAAGTGCAGGCCCCTGTTATATGTAATATCTTTTCATATGGCTAGTGAACTGATATTGTGGATCACAAATCCCACCATGTTTTTTCCTCATTGAGGTTTTCCATGTATAAACTTTGTGTGTTATGGTGTTTATTTATGTGGATAGTTTATTTGCTTCTTGCTATATGCTTATTTGTTTACCGGTTTATATATGCATGGTCCAGAAAGTTAAAAACTGTCCATTCCAGCATAACACTGATTCACCCCCCCCCTCTCAGTTTTCTTGGATCCCAACAATTAGTATTAGAGCATGGTACCTCGGAAGAAGTTTAACAGCTTGAGGAAGATCCTGAAATTGGAATCTTTGAACATGGCTATGTAGAAGCAACTTGAGATGGCTCTTGAAGATTATGATGTGGAAAGGATGAAGAACTTGAAATTGCAAGAAGAATTGAATTCTACAAATGAATTCATTCTTATCCTGCAAGAAAGGTTATCATCTTCTCAAGCCAAGAGAAAAGAAATTTTGCAACAACTGGATGATGAGGAGAAAAATGCTCATAAGGAACAATGTCAGAAACTAAGTCAAGCAAACATGCTCATGAAGAATGAAATGCAAGATCTGACTATGAGGTTATCAAAAGATATTGAGGATAGAAAGAAGAAGGAAGATAATCTGGTTATATCTCTGAAGAAAAAATTTGATGAATGTGGTAGATTGACTCATGAGAATAATCTATTGAGAATTAATTTGGCACACTCCCGAAACAATGAACAAGAACTTGAAAGGAAAGTAACCACTCTGAGAGATGATCTGACTACTGCAAGTGAGTATAAAAAAAATTTAGGATCAGTGTTGCACAGTTGGATGACTTATTGAAAAGACAATGACAGATTGATGATTCTAGAGGACTTGGATTTGTACAAGATGAAAGCTCTGTTATTATAAATGAAGATCAGACAACTAGTATGTATAACTCATCAGAATAGAGGAATTTGATAAGGCAATATAATGCTTGTAAATTCAATGGTAGATGTTTTGTTTGCAATAAATTTGGGCATATGGATAAACAATGTTAAAATCAAGCAAATCAAAACTACAATTTTGTTCTCGAACAATGCACAAACTGCAAGAAATATGGTCATAGATCAGAAGATTGTAGAATGAATGTTAAATGTCATGCATGTGAAAATTTTGGATATTTTGCTAATAATTGTAGGTCAAGAAATAATATCGCATATGTCAAAGCAATTCAGAAGAACAATGTTACATGTTATGCATGCAACAAAATAGTTCATATTGCTAAGTATTGCAGAAGAAACTCAACCGGTTAATAATGATAAAGAAAATGAGAAAGGAAAATAGAAGGTAGATGAAATACAACAAGATCACACCAAGAGAGGGGTTATAAAATCTAAAGAACAAAGTAGAGATGGATTTATACCTATTGGGATTCTCTCTCTTTTGTGCATTCTGGTTTGAAATTCCTTAAAATATCACCACATGGTTTCTCCAAACCTATCTCCTAAATCTCTAATCATCTCAGCTATCTGAACCATGATAGGTTTTTCTTCAGACCACACTACATTACCCTTACCAGGAAAGAATTTTCGCACATATAAAAATATGCATACTAGTAATGAGCCATATTTGAATGATTATTTCTTGTCCTTCTTAATTCACTCCATGTTCACTAGAAATTGAGTTCTGGTCATCTCACAAATATCATATGTTACATCATCCTTGATGATTCGATAGGCTGCATGTATAACACTGCTCGACACACTATTCATGCAACTTGATTGATAGACCTTATAACCCAGCACTATGGAAGAAAACCTCACTTCTACATCCATAATATGAGTTATTGTCATTTCTCTCCTATCACATCGGGATTGAGTCAACCGGGTGACTTCAATGGATGATATTGTTCAAAGGGTTAGTGCTTCACCGGTTGCGTTAAACCCAATTACTCTCTGAATTACATCCTTTGTAATCTTGATTGATGCTTCTACTTCTAGCCATAAAAATTGTTCATGCACTCTTCTTAATACATACCTAGCCCAATCGACATGAAATTGATCGAGAAAGTCAACAACATTCAACAAACCCTTGGTCTTCAGATGCAAATATTTTGTCTTCAATAGATCATGATTACAAAACTCTTTGAATTCACTTCAAATAAATTTGTCTCCAAGTTCCTCAAGCTTACAATGGATGTAGGAGTGAATATCTTTGACCAGTAACACACCAGAGGGCACAAATGATAGGGCATTGGTCATGTCAATCTCTTTAGCCTTCATAGGATGAAGTTTGAACTCAGGTTGTGGTTCCTTAAGTGCTTAAACTAATGTAGGAGTCGATACAAAAGCTGCCATGACGAACTTCAAATAAATTATTCAAAATAGAGTTTGAATACCTAGAATACCTTCTCCTCTAGTTTTTCCAATCACCACTATAACATTGCTTGATCACTTTGCACAAATAGCACTAGCAAGATTTTGATTGCTTTAGGTCGCATGAGAGCTCAAGAATGTTCACACGAAAGAAAGGTAAATGAAATGTATTGACATTTCTTTATTTATCCATTAAAATTTATCAGTGCTCCAATGCAATGACTAATTTGTGTAATTTTGACCATTTACAACTTAAGGTACACCGATTTACTTTTTACCAGTTGCCTGTTACCGATACCGGTACATAGACAACATTTGCACTAACCCTCAAAACATTTACCAAAAAAAAAGGAGCTTTAAATAAACTTCTATGCATCTAAACTATACAGATAGACATAACCTCATATCAGTCAAGGGGATTCAATAATGATCTTACCATATGTGCTCCCCCTGAGCATCAGTATGTCTAGTTTGAAGAGGAATTGTCATCATTGATGGATGATGACTTAGTTTCAAAATGAATTTATCCTTCATTTCTTTCTTCCTTCTTAATCCATGTATTTTTCATTTCATTCCTCTCTTATTCAATTGTCTTCTTTCCTTTCAAGTTATTTTGCCTTTTCTTCTTGCGAAACTAGTTCTTGTCTTTAGATCGGTTCCTACATTCTTTAGCTAAGTGTCATATCTTATGGCAATTGAAACATGCCATACTAGTTGTCCTCCATGGTCCTGCATTATTTCTCTTGACCCATTCTCATTCTGCAATTTGCTACAACATGACCAAAATTACCACAAGTGGAACAGGTGGCATTAAACCGATTACTCTTTTTATTAGGGCTAAACGGTTTGAATGGTGATCTTGATACATTTGACTTGAACATGCATTATTCGGCTTTGTGTCCATCTTTATTGCATGCAAAGTAATATCCATTAAATCTTCTTCTATTTGACATGTTGCTAGATCGAGATCTACACTCATGAGCAATGTGACCATACTTGTGACAATTATGTCAGTAACCATCAAAGGTGAAAGATTTCTTTTGACTAACTGATTGATTTCTATAGACATCATAATTATGACCTGGTTTACCACAATGATTGCAAGAATATTTAGAAAACTTCATACCTTTCATTCTTGAATTGATCCTTTTATCACCCTTCATCCTTTTAGATTTAGATTATTCTCCAGCTTCCATAGGACCTATCCTAGAGTAACCAAGACTGGTTGTCTCCTTTGTTCTCCTCTGAGATTTTAGATGTTCATCTATCTTCTCAGAGCTTTCATTGAATTTCCTCAACCTTTCATTTCTCTCATTTGCAACTTTCAACTTATTTTTGAGTTGTTCAATCTCTTTCATCATCTTCTCCTTTTCCTTTGTGTTGTCATGCAGATGCTCATGTATGTATTCATTCTCTTAAGTGAGAATTCATATTTCTTCATCTTTTTCAATGATCATTGCATCATTTTCTCTTAGGGCTTCTTCAGCAAGCCTTTTGGCTTTTTCAGCTTTTGACAAAGCTTCTTCTGCATCTCTTTTTCTTTCATCAACAATTTTACTAACTTCTAGTATTTAAGTCATTCTCAAGGCCTGACTTTCATGCTCTCTTTTAAGATGTGTGATTTCTTCAGTCAGCTTCTTGTTATTTTCCATGAGTTTTGAGATTGCTTCTTCAAATTCACTATGTTCAGAGAGTTGATCTATGATTTCTCAACTCTCATTTAGTTGTGGAGCTAGTTCCTTTCTTTTAGCAAGAGATTTTCTCAATCTCTCTTTCAGCTGCGCAATAATTTCATTGGCTTCATAAATCTACTTCTGATATCGATATTCCTCTATGATCTTTTCCTCAAGCTGTGAAGATTTTCTTCAAAGGACCAAGGCTCTGATACCAATTGTTAGTATTAACCAGTGAATGAGAGGGGGGTGAATCAATCAAAACAGTTTCCACACAATTCAAACATTCAAGATGATCGGTCTGCAACTATCCTTCAAAATTAACTTAAGAATTGCATAAATCATGAAAGAAGAGAACATCAAATAAAAGAGATTTACATGCACAAATAAGAATCGCAGAACACTAGTAATTATACGTGGAAACCCTCAGTTAGAGGGAGAAAACCATGCTGGGGATAACCCACAATCTCTTTTACTGCAATAAAAAAGAGTGCCTTGTTAAGAGCTTAAAACTAGTTCTTTCTGAGAACATCACCCTATTAGAAGTGATTGGTATCAGGTTAAGGATACCTTAGAACCTGTTAAAGTTCACCTTTCTAGAGGATTTTACAACTTTGTATCTGAAGTGACTCGGTTAAGATATTTTACATAAAGAACCGGTTAAGGTTCACCATGTTAAGGGATTTACAATGCTATGATTGTTAGAAGGCAACAAAGATGATTGATCTATCTGATGACACTACCTCTATCTCATAGATGCATTTTGCATGCATTGTTCTTCTGATCGGTGTCGACTTCACCAATTCATAACTCTATCTACTACACTCTACTCTGCTCCCTTGTTTATATTCACACAGATCTTTTTCAAATTGACAACAAGATAATCAGAATGAATTATGTGAATATATTAGCCTTTAGTTCTGGTGCCAACTTTCCCACCAAAAAATAGATTTAAAATTATGTTACTGTGCCTTAAATTACTCTCCAAACATCATTTTAGGAATATCGGTCAAGATAGTCGTTCATGCCAATAAGTCCACCAGTTGAAAAGAGAAGACTATTAGTTCAACTAGATGTTATCTGGGTCTGTCAATTGAGACTCTTGTATTGCTAGTTGTCACTTATATATTGATCCAATCTTAGTTAACTAGTTATCTCCTGTATACTGGTCTACTCACTGCTTAGTCGGTTAACCTTTGTAGACCATTCTACTTACTTCTTAACCGGTTAACCTCTCTATACTGGTCTAGTCACTACTTAGCCGGTTAACCCCTGTATACCGGTCTACTCACCGCCAATAGGAATAAGGACTCTTGTTCTTCATCGGTTGCCCTTTAATCCTTTACCGATGGATTGTGGAGACTTAGAAGATGATGTTGCCAACAATGATAACCATTTCACTGGTCATGCAAAATACATTGTAATGCCAACACTAATTGGAAGAAGAATCCTACCATTTGGCATAGATTACAGAAGGTGGGAGTGGTGACTTTTCTGGAGAAGTTGCATGGGCATAACCAAAGTGTTACGAGACAATTTGTGAAGGGATGGAAGGATGGTAAAGTGCATCTATTTATTATGGTGACTAAGATAAAGGAAGAACTTATTGCTGAAGTGATGGGCATGTCTACGGAGGGGATTAAGTTTTACAGAGATAGAAAAATCTTTGATGTTGTTGTGAAGAGATTCCTCAAGAAGGAGAAGGAACATGAATGCCTATGAAAGCCAATAAGATCCATTTTGAGCCAAAGTAGATTAAAGCCATATGGTGGGGGCTTATGAAGGTGATTATGGAGTTCTTCACTTTGGATGATAGGCTCACTAAAATTTATGGGTATCACTTTGTGTTCCTTAACCATTTCCATCACAATGAGAAAATGTCATTCCCATTTAATTTGATGTCTTCTTTGAATGCAAGAATTTTTGATTTAACCCCCATGTTAATCCTGTTTTACACCAAGGTTTAATTACTCTGTTTTTTTAGCATTTCAAAGCTAGGGCTTTTGAAAACCCTAGTAAGCCATCCCTTGTTTCTGCTGAAAATTATTGATGTTAGTGAGGAATCAGAGTCAGAAGGATGGGAAACTGATAGTGATGATGGGAATTATTCCCTTCATTCTAGTAAAAAGGCCAAAACTGGGGCAAAGATGGTTGTTGTGGGTGTGAGTAAGGGTTCCCCAGGTGCTGGTGGGGAAGGCTTGAGTAAAGGCCCTAAGGGTAAATCTTGAAAATCCACTTTGAAGGTTTCTGATAGCTCTAATGACCATGATTCTATGGACCAAACTCAAAATGTTGAGGTGTCATCTTCCTCTCATGGCTCGGAGCATAATTCTTGGGATTCGGCAAATTTTTTCCCTCGTGATTTTTATCCTAAATAGGAGATACCATTTGATGTGCTTAATGTCGCCAAACACAACTTATTCAATTTTTTCTATCTTTTTATATGGGTATTTTATGAAATCAAAAACATCTATCTTAAGCAACGACCTTTATCTTCCAAGATGGAATTATTGCAGGATAATGCTAATGATTGGTCACATAGTACTGTGAGAGCTCACCCTATCGATGTTCGTAAAGAGAAAGTTGAGGGTGCTTTGGTTGGTGTTTTGTGGATTGAAAGTAAAAAACAATTGATGATAGATTGTTTGGTTAAGAATATGGAAGCTACTCAATGTGTTAAGGAAATATTTGACAAAAACTTTGTTGATATGGAGGCCAGAATTGGAAAGTGTGAGACTACCCTCAAGGGAATTATGGAAACTAGTCAAAACATTATGAAGGCTTTTGCAGACACTATGTCTACCATGGCTAGGAAGTTAGAGAAATCTCACATGGATAGGGTTGTTGTGGATGTGGATAAGGAGATGGTTGCTAGTGTTGATGATTTGAGTCCTCCGGGAAAGCATACTCATACCAGCATGAAGAAGAAATCCATTGAACTACCTCAGGACATTCTGGACTTGAAGAATGCCACCAAGAAGATGCACCAACTTAGTGTTGATGTTGAGGAGAACCTTAAATATTCGGGTTAATCTTTTTATGTTGCTAGTTTTGTGCTATAATTTTGCTGACCTTTTGTTGTTTTTGTGGGCTAAGCGGTCTTTTGTTTGTCTTCTGCTATCTCTTAGCCATGTTTGGTTGTTTTTTTTGTAATTTTGTTATGAATGGACTCTATTTGATCTATCTTTTGTAATCTATTGTAAAGGGTTCCGGGGTTCCTTCAGAACCTATTTTTTCCATAATCAAAAACATATAATTATCAAAACCAATGCATAAAATAATCCCACTCAAAACATATTTACTCAATTAAAAATTAATATTATTTATTATACCATCACCATATTGTGCTCATACATTAATAGGCTCATAAATCACAAAGTGAGAATAATTATTATAATATTAATATAAATCAATTTATATCATATAATTATATAATAATAATAATAATAATAATATTTTAATAATAATAATAATAATACTAATAATAATAATAATAAAGACTTACACCTAAAAATATAAAATCAACTCATAAATATAATTAAACATTCTGCATATAAAACTACAAGATCTAACCAAGATAGAAACAACATTCACCACATAACCAAGACAATTGACTCAGGGATATGAATATAGTGTTTATGGCAATTCGAATAGGTACGTCCTAATAGGAGACAATGGTTAGGGATAACTCAAAATGGGCCTTAATGCTATCTAAATTGATGAGAGAAAATTATGTTCCATTTTATGTCATATTATAACCTATTCCATGCACCTTCATACCCATTCCAATATTCCATTTCCATTCCACATCATAACCATTTTACCATATTATGTTGAATATGATTTAATATATACAAGTAATATTTAATTTACTTATTAGATAAAATATGTAAATAATCAATATCAAATTGTATTTACTAATATATCTTTCACTATGTCAAGAAAATTAATCTTTCAACATGTAGCTTTAAGGGTGCAAATCATCCTGTCATGTAGAAACCCTTCCTACCAGTTTCTAGTTAGGAACTTATTTTTGTAACCAACAACTTATTTCTAGCATCTTTTCAAAATATGATATCAACCTCTAAGGTGGCATCGATTACTTATTGACTGTGTGCTAAATATAAATAAGCACAAGAACTTGGAAGTGGAGATTTCTAGTTATGTTGGAGAAAACCGTAAATCTTAATACTACTCATTTTTATTCACTATTGTAACAAATTACTTTTCAATCTCTGGACAATAGCTTAGGTTTCATGTGTGCCAATCAAGTGGTGATTAAAATAGACAATGGAAGGAAACTTGCAATGGAAGAGGATGCATTAAAGGATGTGCTTGCTAGCTATATGAATAACACTGAATCTGTCATCTCCTATTTTTAGCTAATCTTGTAACAATTTTGTTTTTAATATATGTCCAACAAGAAAGGTGTCATGTAAGACATTCATGTTCAATTTATTGGTTGTAGGCCCAAACAAAATGACTAAAATTGTACGTAGTTGTTATATAGTTGATCTATATAAATATCAGCTCTAAGGCAAATTTCTAGATATTATTGTAAGTGGATCTTTGTATCAGTTTATTTATCTACAAAACTTGGTTAACCAAGCCTAGGTGGAGGGATATCTAGGTAATCTAAATAGTTGACCAATAAATCCCTGTGCCCTCAAATACGACTATGTATGGAATGTAATGTACCATCCACCAAAGAACTTAATTACATCATGCACTTCCTTTGGTACTCTATCTTCGACTCTTCCAATTCTTCAATAATCTTCATTATAAAACAATCATTGACATCCCTATAGTTTAGTAGTTCTTGGTCTCTTGTGAGTTGGGGATAATATGAATACACTGGGTTTTCTTCTGGATTCATATCGAGGATCCCTATTGTGCTCAAACCCTAAATATTTTCCATAACTGCACATGGATAAACCACATAAGAGGACATGTAGAAATTCCTAGATGAGCCTACAAAATTTTCATGATTTGAATCACTTATAAACTAGGCCTAGTCAAATGACCCTTTATTCCTTCTGATACCCTAGATGAAAGAAAACATCTATTCCTGAAACTGTCCATTAACTTCTAATCCTACTACTCTTCTCAAGAATGTAATAGCCCTGTACACCTCTAGATGCAAATTTATCCTCAACATGATCTTAGGTAATTTAGCTATCACTCTTCATTCCTTCCTTTTATACCATCCTTCTCAAATGATCTTTCCACAAGCTACCATTGAATTCATAAAATCGAGTTCTTCCTAATTTTTTGTCATAGCTGTGATTGACCAAGGTCTTATTATTCCCAACAACTCTACAATACCACCTGGAGTCAAGTCTATGTAAACTCAGTTGTTCTTGATCACCTTACGCTTGCTCATATCATAATGGGAAATACACTATTCTAGTAATTTGTGTGCTTTTGTAGCTACGAGAAATCCAATAGCTTCAATTAATCCACTCTTCCCTAGGTTCTTCATTAATTCAATGGCTATTGTCTCTCTTATCCAATTGATTAAATCGCCTAGATGATAGTCTCCCAGGTGAGTATCCATGACCTTCCCCAAGACACTATTTGAAGTAGTTTCCATGCAAAGTCCCATCTAAAATCTATTTTTCTGGAGCCCATACTATTTTTTTATCTATAATCACTAATGAAATTTTCATAATTATCACTAGCCTACTAGTAAATTTTACCTTAAATATCATATTCATCATCCCATTACCTCAATAACACATAACTCAAGGTTGGGTTATGGGTACATGTCCTGCATCACTTCTAGAATAACCTTCAAAAGTTGAGTAAGGTATGAGTTGTTGTGTGTCTTCTATTAGATATAATGACAATCCCAAATACATTGAGAGGAGGGGGTGAATCAGTGTCTAACCGGTTTATAAAATATTTAAACTTATTAATAACTTTGCAACTCAAAATAGTGTACCGATAAATAAGAATTATTGCAATAAACAGAAATAATAGAGACAACATAGAAACACACCATAACACAAGATATTTAATGAGGAAACCCGATGTCGGAAAAACCTTGGTGGGATTTGTGACCCACAATATTTACTCACTAACTAATGAATAAATACTACTTACAATGAGGGGCCTGCACAGGCAAGGAGGCCAACAGCCTAGAGCTCACTGCTCAATAAAGAGTCACACTATCGACAAAATGTATTAATAAATCTAATACAATGTACTGCTCAAAATAACATCTCTCATGCTAGGTTCAGTACCAGTTTAAGCTCAACCAATCACCAAAACCTTTACTGTCAACTATATCACTTTATACATAATTGCCTTATCACACAGTATCCTTCTCATCCATATATTTACAATGACGTATAAGATCTCATACATATATAAGTCTTTTACAATATACCATGTCGGCTGGAGTGTCGATAAGCTTGTTGTCGATGTAATCTGAATGCCAGTGCAGTGCCTGTCGGTGCCGGTGTATGAAGTTTGTGATGTTAGGCATGTAGAAACCAATTATTGGTGACTTTCTAGTTAGTTTCCAGATGGTTGTCATCAATGGCAACATCAACTATTCTCATAAGAGTGTAGAATGACAACAATCTCCCCCTTTGGCATTGATGGCAACACTCATGAGAAAATCAAAACTGTTATCCAAAAACTGAAATCCAAAAATATGTGCTCCCCCTGAGCAAGTGATCTCCTCTGTATATGCATTTTTCTCTCCACTACTCCCCCTTTGACATCAATGAAAAAGGATGTCATCAAAAGAGTACAAAAATGCTACCTCAAGGTTTGTAACTGGTTGGTTACAATCTAAAAGATGTCCGCCAAAATCATATTCAGACTCTACATAAATTTGTTGTTGTCATCTAAAGTTGCCTCAATCTACTAGATCATACCAGTGAGATAGTGCATCTGTTGCTCTAGTGATTATTCTCCTTGTACTGTTGCCTTAGACAATTTAGTTCTCTGAGTAATCACATTATCCAGCCTCGAACCAAGTTTATCTTTTAGTTCCCAGGCATTAGACTTTATCCTTGCCTTCTCTTTCTCAATTTTTCTAATTTCTCCTCAAAGACTACCATTTCCTATTCAAATACTAATATGAGTCTGGATGAACCTATAATGTACTTGGTTTAGCTATAGATTTCATCTCAACAGATGTCTGACTAATCACCTTAACTATGTCCTCTTTACTTCCATCAGATGTATCCATTTTCTTTTATTTTCCCCTAATGGATCTGTCTGTGTTTGTACCTCAACCTTTAATGGTTTCTTAGTTTGTTTCAGTGTCTCTGTAACTGCCGATTTTTCAATCTCAACATGAACCTCTGCCTCTGATTGTTTCTCTGAAAGTTGTACTATTGGATTCTCAATCTCTAGTGGCCCTGTGCTAGTACCTTTGTCTTCTATAGGTTTTTCAGTCTCTGTCGATTGCTCTATTTGGGTGTGTATCTCAGTTTCCTGAGAGTCAACTATTTGTGCTAGTTTCTCTGAAATTTTGCTATTATCAACACTGTCTACCTTAACCTCTGAATTATCCTTATCTGCAAGAATGTTCACCTCTTGAGTATCCACATTCATTGTAAATAATATCTCAGACTCTGGATTAGTATTATCATGTGTTATACTTTTAGTATCAGTAACTAGTGGATCTTCTGAGTGTACCGGTGGAGTATCCAAAGGAGAAAGTGGAAGGTTATCTGTAACCTTTATGTTTGGAATACCACCAACTTTGCCTTTACCCTTATCCTTGTCTTTCTGATATACTTTGAATGTCCTTTTAGGTCTGGTCTTTTCTTCTTGCTTTTCCTTCTCTACAAAGAATATATCCCATTTATCTATAGTCTCATCTGCAATCTCTTTTACCCTTCCAGCCATCAAGCTTACTTGCTGGTGTCCACTAACAAATACAGATCGGTTAGCTTCAGAGATAAGTTCATCTATTTCTTCCTTGGATTTTACTGGATGAACAACCAAGAGTGCTTTAACCTTCAATTTCTTATCCAATTCCATCATTGATAGCATTTTTGCTTCTAGTCTCATGTAGAGATCATTTGGTAGCTCATCAATCACTTCTATCAAAACTTTCTTGTATATATCCAAGTGTAAAATAATGTTTTCCTCAATGGTGTTTTTGTTAGTATCATTTGAAGTGTTATACCATTTGCTTACATTAGACAAATTACCTTCCTCTGTTATCTCATTCAGTAAATCATTCAATGTGGGGGTAACTGGTGTCTGTTTCTTCTTAGGTGTAAGTTTCTTCTTTGGTTCCCTAACTACCTATTGTTTCTTCCTTAGTGTCCTGGTTTTCTTAGGTGAAGGAGAGGGTACCCGTGAGGGTTTTCTCTTCCTTTCTACTCTTTTAAACTCAGCAACCTTACCACTGTCAGTGTCGAAGGATGTTACAACCGGTGGAACATGTGCTTCAGGTTGTAGTCCATCAAGTTCACTTGCTGATATACCACTGATGTTCATGACATTTTCTTTGATTTCCTTTACCTTATTTGATGCATCCCTAATGAATTTTTCTCTTCTCTTAGTCCTTTTTTGCATAGACACTTTACTCTCTATGGTTTCTGAATTTCCAAAGAATTCCTTAGACGACTCCCTTGGTGCATCAAGTAGAGCTTTAGCATAAGTTTCCAAAATAGATAATTCTACCTCATATCCCATCTTTGTGACCCAAATAGTTCTAGGACTTGCTTCTTCCATCCAAGTTTCATCTCTCTTAATAACAAAGTAGATTTCCTTGTCATAATTATCAACTATGATTTGTGGTAGTCTCTCTCTTGCTCTCATCTTAGATTGGAATGTTTTGAAATAGTCTGAAATGTTCTTAACATTGTCTGTGCCCATACTAGTGAAAGCATCTTGTATTTGTTTTCCTACTAGGATATCATAACCAAAATCCTTATGATCTATGTTGGGTATCTCCTTAGTAAAGTATAGCATCAGACATACCAGAAGGTTTCCAAAATGGAAAGTACCTTTCTTGTCTCCCTTAATCTTTTTTAGGTTGTCAATTAATTCATCTTTAAGCCATTCACACACATCAATCTTAGCATTATTGTGTACCATCTCATATGCACTTTGAATACATAGGCTAGAAACAAAATTTAGTCTATTTGCATGAGTATCTTTGTAACCTAGTACCATACTCACATATCTTACATTGATATCCTTAACATCATTTACTCTAAGTGACCTATTATCAAATGTTGCTCTAGTTAAATCCATAACTCCTCTACTGGAATCTTCTTGGTTTTATTAGGCCTACTACCGGTTGAAGGTAAACTAGTAACTGCCTTAATTGCTTCCTTGGTTATTTTGCAAACTTATTCTAACCACATTAATTCTCCATGGACTCTTCTCAAGACAAGTCTAACAACTTCCTTAGGAAATTCAGGAATGTTTAGAATCTCTACAAAACCTAAATTTTCCACAATCTTATGTTTGGGTTTGATTTCTCCTTTTTCATCAGAGATGACCTCATTAAACATTTTCTTCAACTCCTCAGTCCCTAGGTTTTATATGTTGCAATGTATGTAAATTCTAGGGTCTTCTACAAATGCTACACCCTTAGGGATTTTCGAAAAAGCTCCTGTAGAATCATCTTGTTTCACAATCTCTGGGATAATCTTGAATATGGCTCTAGGGTGTTTAACATTTTCCACAATGGTAGGGTTCGAAATAAACTCTGGAATAGAAGATGAGGAAGCCATTTCAAAGATAAATACCTCTAAATCAAAGTTTTGAATGCTTGAAAAATCACTTTGTAGCTTTGCCTTAGAATGCATTGATCAATTCCATGCTCTCTGATCATTTGAATGCTTAGTGAGTTCGAAATGAGGTTTTCCTGGTGCTTTATAACCAAAAAGTTATTTAAAACAACATTAAATGCTCGTCGGTTAAGTGAAAACTTAACACATCCACTAGTAAAGAAGAAATGTATCTTCTCACCATCAACTAAGGGTAGAATGCATGATCTTCAACTTGCTGCAATACCCCCTAAGGATTGTTCCTCAATTAGATGAAGAATCTCCTGCCGGTGGAGGATTATTTTGTTCTACTGGTGAAGATACTGTTTCATCAGTTCTCTGATCACTCATCTTAATCCATTGTTTTGAAAATTCTTGCTTAACTTCATCTACCTTTTATTTGCCTTTTAAACTAGATCCTTTGTTGTTTATTAGTGCATTCTTTCTTTTATAGAATTTATCAATATGTCCAATCTTGTTATAAGAATAACAAGTTACATTATTCTTTTGAATAGCCTTTCCATATCCTTGACCGGTTTGTGATCTGTATTGATTAGATAAATGCCCAAATCTTCCACAAACATAGCATTTCACATTCATTTTGCAATTTTCTGAATTATAACCAACTTTGTTGCATTTGGAACATTGACCAGTGGGTGAGTTCATATTCTGATTATTTCTAACTCTACATTGATTTTCTCTGTGACCATATTTGTTGCAATTAAAACATTTTCCATTAAATTTATAAGCATTAGGTTGTCTACCGATTTGTTTTGATCTTGATTATTTGCAGTACCGGAACTTTCTCCATGTTCAAATCCAAGTCCATTAGTATCTCCATTAGGTTTTTGTTTCTTTAGCATGTCATCAAGTTCTTCTGAACTTTTCTTGAATTTTTCTTTGTGTTTATTTGTAGTAGCCAACTCATTTTCTAGAATTCCAACTTGTCTCATAAGCTCAGTTTTATCATGTTGCATGTGAATCAGATCTGTCTTTAGCATATCATTTTCATGACCAAGTCTCAGATTTTCATTTCCAGCATTATTAAGTCTCCTAGTCAAGTCTTCTTCATTCTTCTTCCTATCTTCAATATCCTTACATAACCTCATAGTCATATCTTGCATTTCATTCTTCATGTTACTGTTCTCTTGTTTTAACTTGTTTGCAATGTCTGTAAGAGTTTATTTTTTATCATCATTATTCTGCATCTTCTCATGAAGTTATTTTCTTTTATTTTATGCTATAGAAAATTTTTCCTAAAGTCCTTTAATGAATTCCTGTGCAATCCTCAGATCATCTTCAAGTTTGATATTCTTCAATTTTTCTGCATCAAAATCTTCAAGGGCTCCTTCCAACTATTTTCTTAAGTTCTCCATCTGTACTGGTGTCAGAATCTTCCTCAAGCTATTAGGCTTTTGAAAATAGAGGACCAGGCTCTGATACCAATTGTTAGATTTAATGTCAGTCCCAAAGACACTGCGAGGGGGGGGGTGAATCAGTGTCTAACTGGTTTATAGAATATTTAACCTTATTAATAACTTTGCAACTCAAAACAGTGTATCGGTAACTAAGAATTATTGCAATAAACAAAAATAATAGAGACAACATAGAAACACACCATAACACAAGATATTTAACGAGGAAACCCAGTGTGCGAAAAACCTCAGTGGGATTTGTGACCCACAATATTTACTCACTAACCAATGAATAAATACTACTTACAATGAGGGGCCTGCACAGGTAGGGAGGCCAACAACCTAGAGCTCACTGCTTAATAAAGAGTCACACTGACTACAAAATGGATTAACAAATCCAATACAATGTACTACTCAAAACAATATCTCTCATGCCAGGTTCAGTACTAGTTTAAGCTCAGCCAATAACCAAAACTGTCATTGTCAACTATATCACCTTATACAAAATTGCCTTATCACACAATATCCTTCTCATCCATCTATTTACAATGACCTATAAGATCTCATACATATATGAGTCTTTTAAAATATACCATGTCGACTTTACAAAAGATAATTACATTACAAAATAATTCATATAAACAAAACTTTATCCCATGTTGGCTGGAGTGTCGGTATGCTTGTTGCCAATGTAATCTGAATACCGGATAACTGCCTGTCGGTGCCGGTGTATGAAGTTTGTGATGTTGGGCATGTAGAAACCAATTGCCGGTGACTTTCTAGTTGGTTTCCATCAATGACAACATCAACTATTCTCATAAGAGTGTAGAATGCCAACATCGTCTTCCTCCTTCATGTATCCCCACCTGCAAATTTTTCTTTGAAAGGAACTTCAACCTACAATTTTACTATGACATTCCTTTCCTAAGACATTTGGGAACAAATAATTATAGTTCAACATGGAGAAAATTACATAGATTTAAGTCACCAAAAACCTTATACTTTGAGTGAGAAATTCAAAACATGACAACTTTAATGCTATTAGTACGTTAATGTCAGAATGCAGCTTTTCCTAAAATCACGACACGTGTTTCATATTTCCTCCCATTAAGGTTAGAAATTCAATTTTTTTTCACTTTTTGATTACCATGCAGGCTGCAAATGATTTAATTTTCTATTTACCATTAGGTTTGCACATTATAATTTGTCACAATTACAAATTGTCTGACAAAATATTTTTCATTAGAATGTTAACATTAGCCACTCCACAATGTAATTATATAACTATTCAACTAATGTAGGTCTCTTCCAAATCGGGAGCCCTATTTACTTCAACACCAAAAAGTATTATGAAATTAATTTCACATTTCCCCCGCTCTCCGTTTCCCCAGAATATTCCCTTGGATTAATACCTAAGAAGCATGTAGGATATGCTCTACTTTCTTATATTTGGCTATCCTTGATTATTCACTTATTTTCTTTACAAACTTGTTGTGACAAAAGTTTGCACCCTTATTAAACACTAGTTCTCAACAACCTTGTGAAATATGGAAACAACCTCCAAGTGGGACCTTGCGCATGTGAGGTTGAGTCTTTGGAGAAGGTTGACTTGCTTATCAATTAGGGTGTGGTGTTGGACCAACCCAACACTTATTAAACCTAGTCTAATGACTTGAGTGGAAAAGGGGAGAAGGAATGCTAAAAGGGAAAAGAGGTGATGCACCTAGATTGAAATTTGATCCTCCCTGCCCATAACTGCATAAGACATCAATGAAACCTACCCAAAGATATGCACAATTTCCTATCCTAATTAGTGTAGACACCTAAAAATGGTCAACGCTTGCGAGGTCATACTTTAACATTTGCGCATTGCCTCATTTTAGGTTTTTGCATCGCATTAACATTTCTCCTATGATTCGCACTTGGTCTTTATCATTTGCGAACATCGAGTCGTTCTTCTACATTCTTCAATCATCTCGTCCTCAAATTTGGTCTTGTCGACAACATTATCCAATCATGATTTTGATCGAACTTATCTTGTTGCATCAATGTGCGTGCTAATTTGTCATCATTTTGGACATCGTCAATCCTAATTAGGGTTTTGTCCTCTTTTCAATCTTGTCATCTTGCAATCCATTTTATTGCCGATCCTTGTCCTCTTGTCGATCTTGTCATTTTAACGATCGATTTGTCATCGATCATTGTCTGTCTCAATTATGTCAATTTGGATCAATTTGTCATTGTTCCTCATCAATTGGCGCATTTATCAATCAAATAATTTTGTCGCATTGGTCATTTATCAATTCAAAATCATGACATTAATTATCCTTCATCAAGACCTAATTGTCATTTTCGCATTTCTAATTCGTCTTCTAGGGTTTTATGATTTGTTCATTTAACCTAATTTGTCATTTCTTCCTTTAGGATTAAATAAATTACTTATTTATCCTAAGTCTTCTCATTACAATTAAATATTTATTTAATTGACTAATTATTCCTCTTTGTGAATTGATTAATAAATGAAAAATTATTAATTAATTCACTAATTCCTAAATTCTAATTTCCATCAATTTCTAATTCCTAATTTGTCATCAATTTCAATTTCCTATTTTCCAAATTTCTAATTCCTTTTCCCTCCTATTTCATCTCCTAATTTTATGGGAATGACATTTCAATTTGTCATAAATTGTCATAATTGATAATCAATCAATTTTGACATAGAATGTGTCATAATTTGTCATCAAATTGTCAATCAATCAAATTGTGCATGGAAAGTGCATAATTTTTCATAATTTGTCATATTGATTTGCAATTTCCATTTGAATTGCATCATGCCAATTTTGTCATTTCTCCAATTTCTTCTATAAATTGGATAATTTTCTTCAATCCCTTCGAATTCTTCAATCCCTTCGAACCCCTGGAATCCCTCCTTCGAATCTTCATGAATCTCGACTTTCTACCGAACTTTCGTTTCTAGTACTCTTGAGCTTTTTGCTTTCAATTGTGTGAGCACTTGTAGGTGAGATCCACAAACCCCTTGAAGAGGAAAGAACAACAATGGAGCCGCATGGAAGGAGTATTCAATTCTATGTCTGGTTTGCATAATTTTATTCTTGAATGCTTCATTTTCATACCTCTATTGAATGTGCTTTGGAATTAGGTTCATTTCAATGAGTGTTCTTTTGATTGAGTTATCATGTCTTGTGTTTTGATTGATTTACCTATCTTGTGATGATTCCTAATTTCTACGCTACAATTAGATCCCTAAGAACATGCAAAGGTTAGAATCCTATAAGATGAAGAGAAGAACTAAAATAAATTCACAGACAACATCTACAAGGGTGTTAACACAATCACATAAACTAAGAATCAGAAAAGAATGGATTCAGATAGAGAGGTAAAATGCATTACAAAAAATGTTTGAACTAAAAGTAGGTGAGACAAACAATCTTATTGATATAAAGGCAAGGCGAGGTTTACAATTGTAGAAAGTATTAGTTTCTATAAGAGAAATAGGGAGAGGACTTGTACAATATGTTACAAATTTACCTTTATAGATCAGGCATAACTCAGATAGAACACTAGGTTTAAAAACCCTAACCAACTAGGGTTAGGTTACAAAAGAAGGAGAAATCGATCAGATAGTTTGATCTGATTGTTGCATGTCTGAAAATGCCAACTGGGAAAAAGAAACATTCCTTGAAAAAAGTGAGAATCCTTGCATGAATAGCATCTGAATGTCCTCTTCCAGTTCCCAAAATTCTTCAATCTATAATAAAAGAGGATGGGTTTCCTGAGAGAAGCATTTGCAGAGTCATGGTGGAGTAATAGAGGCTACCTAAAAGTGGTTGGGATAAATCTGATTTGATCTAGGCCACCAAAAGGGGCAAAAACTAATTTTTGACCCATTAATTTGACAACCACCATGGGCAGCAATTTAGAATTTAATGCACTCTCTAGGTTTAAAATTGGGTCACCTGATCTTCCTCATCATGCACAGGTGGATGGTTGCGATGTGCTTGGAGGACTCCAAAAGGGATCATAAAAGAGTTTTAAAATAGGGCCATAGGTCTCCCCCTTATGTTAAATTAGATGACCCTAATTGCCCTATGAAAACCAGTTGGCCCAACTAGCTAAATAAGCCTCATCGTTGTATCACAGCCAAGGGTGGGACCCAGTTTCTGATTGCTACAAAACAATGATAATACTTTGTTCCCTCATATCATTGGCCACATCGCTCATTGTCATGTCAAGTGAAAGTAGAACAGTTGTAGTAGGGAAGAAAAGTAGAAGTTCCCGACCAATGCAACACAATGATAACCACAAGAACTCCCACTAGCATCACTCATCATCGTGTCGAGGAAAAGTAGAACAGTTGTAGTAGGGAACAAAAGTGGAAAGTTCTCGATTGCACAATGAGTGATAAAAAGAATGCTTGTCAGTTGGTAGTGGGTGAAATGGGCTGGTCTCTCCATGAAGAAGGGACCCTCCAACTAGTAAATTTAAGTGAAATGACCACCCATACCGATCAACGAAGGAAAAGAACAAGGATGAAAAAGGTTAAGGAAAAAGCCTTAAGGGTTTACAATTTTAGGCTTTAGGGGTTTTAATAGGGTTTTCAGCTATTGATGATTTCTAGACTGATTATATGCATGGCTAAAGTTGACACAATCAACATTTTTGGCGACTTATATGGGTGGAAAGCCTACTCGGCACAAGACTAGTAGCCTGGGAAATCCATCGAGCACAGAGTCAAGACTAAAACATGATAATAAACCTTTTCCCTTGCAACCTACAAAATGTCAAAAAATTTCCATTCTATGGAAGAATGGCCCGTTCTCTTGCACTTCTTGGAAAATAAAAGAACCTAAACTAACTATGTACATTATTACAATTAAGAGGTAATATATGCCTTTTACTCTATCAAAGATAAACCTTATGAAGGAGCTGATCTCCCTCATACAATGGTTGCAATCACTACCTGGCTACAAAAATTGAAGTCTCTTGTACACATGCGTCAAGTCACACATATTGGTCATGTGATGAAATAACACTTCACTATTCACTATTCTACTGTAAGGGATCCACATAAAATCAACTTTTGAGGGACATGGAGGTGCATCAAGCACATGCATAATAGAAAAGGAGAAATATTCAAGAGGTAGGCCAATATCAAAAGAACTAACCCCTATACAAGGGAGAGACTACTATCACAACTATCCTACTTTAGGTATGAGTTATAACCAAAGGAAAAGGCCTCAAACTCACATGGGGATGACAAGTATATAATACCATTTTCTTGATCTGCAAAGAGGAGCTCCTCAAACACATCAAATTGGAAATTTTGAAGCTCAAGTACAATGTTAAATTGAGAAACCAAAAGGTTGTGACCCGCATGATCAACACATTGGTTCTCAACATCATTAAACTTGGTATACTAGTCCCAAGTGAAACATTCAAGCTCAAGAACACCATCCCTAATGCCAAAAGAAACATTGCCACCTTGAATGAAGACCTCATATTCAACATCATCACATTCAAAGACAAGGGAGAATGAACATACATCATAATCACATGTGTTGACACCTAGCTCATCAGCACCCACTTCAAATTTATGAGATACCTCGCAAAAAGATCTAATATATTTAGATTGTCTCTCTATTTTTGTTTCTTCCCTTGGGAAACATACTACAATAACCTCAAGCTCATGGCATGATCCATCTTCCATAGTACCTACAATAAAACCATCACCCCATGTGGCCTCCTTAATATTAGCTTACTACTCTAGAGCTACCACCGAGGAAGGTGTAGACATATCCTTCTCCTCAAGATCTATAAATAAAAGAAGATAGTCAAATGAGAGGGTTTGGCCCTCCTCCTCAATGTTAACTTTCTCTTGCCTAATGGCCTGCTGCAACTGATCCTTATTAATCTCCTCTTGTAGCATCTCTGATTCCTCCATGTTGTCCTCACTAGAAGCAGGATACATATCAAGCTTAAGATGAGGATGATTACCATCTTCCCTCCATAGATAAGATCCACCCTTAAAAAGGTAGATAGTATCCGAAAAAGGCTTAAGTGGTGGGGAAAATTGCAAAGGGAACTGAAGGGTCAAAAATGTGGGCTCTTGAATAGAAATAGCGTTGGCATTCGGCATAACTAATACACATACAGGTGATGCAGTTTAGGACTGATGACTACACTAGTAAAGGATAGAAGTCTATTTGTGATGAAGAGATTGAGATTCTATGAATAAATGACATAATCACTTATTTGTGTTTTCATTGATGGCAACTAATGTCAAATGATGTTCATGATGTCTTGTTTTGTCATCTAAGGGATTTGGTTTACTGGAAGACAAGGTTTACCAGCAAGGAACTAAAGTTTATGAAATAGGACTTTAACCAGTAAAGTGGAGTTGTTTTGATTGGATCGGTCGATCGATGATGATTGGTGATTTGCGGTTTGGATGGTGAAATTTTATCATGGAAAGGTGTATCTGACTGGAACTGAAACTTGTGGAGATTACCAAAAGGAGTGTTTCAAATTTCTGATGAAGTTTTGCTAAGGTTTTAGTAGGGTTTAAGAATGGTGAATAAATAATCAAACCGGTAATGATTTATGTTATGATGGTGATCGACGACGCATCTACATGAAGTTGGTAACATGACACAACCAACATGAAAGATTTAATTATTGTTTTGGTACGATTCAAGGAAGAGTTTCTTGGGAATCAGAAAAATGCTTAGTAGAGTGTTTTGAGGGTTTGACTTTGGTACAAATCAGATTTTTGTGATGGGTTACGATCAACCAATGGTTGATATTGCATTGTAATTTGTTGTAATGATCTATATATCGATATGTGATAATCTCTTATGATTTGAATTGTAAATTCATGATGTAATTAGGGTTTTCTGGCCGACCTAGTTGAGATGATTATTTAGGATGACACAGTTGATGTTTATTGTGTCGGTGGTCTTAGAGATTGTGTGAAGCCATCCAAGTGAAGTGAGAGATTTTCCTAAGAGTTACAGATTATTGTGTATAACTGGATTTGATCAAGCAAGCGGAGAAGTTCAAGTAATAGATCATTTTTTTACTATTGTTCCCTAATAGTTGCAGCAGGTTAAATCTCTTAACTTGGTAGGTCCTAACATGCCTTAAACATTTAAGTCCCTTAATAGGGAAGCTCTCAAAAGAGTGTTAAATCCTCTCATGAGGTTGATCCTAATAGATCATCAAGCTCCTAACTAGGCTACTAGGCAAATCCCTTAACCAGGTGACTCCTAACAGGGTCTGCTCCTAACCAGGTGTATTGTAAGCTCCTAATAGGGCTAAGCTCCTAATAGGGAATACTTCAAAAGAGTACAAATATTCATGGGTGCCAACTCCCACCATGGTTTTTCCCTATCTAGTTTTCCACATCAAAAACTTATGGTGTTCATGTGTGGAATTTTTTTCATGTGATGTTCTTATGTATGTTTCATTTGATTCATTATTTTTGAGACACAGGTTATGATGTTTTATCATAAGTTTATTAGAGGTTACTGGTACTAATAAGGAGTTGTTTGAGAAAGTATTTGATTTGATTGATAAGGTTAATGAGTTGGTAAATGATCAATTTTATATGATTTCTTTGGTGGTGAAAGTATTGATAGTTGTGGTAAATAATTTGATTAATGTGTTAAGTAGATTTGATTAAAGAAGTTAAGATATTATTAAATTGTTTCAGATCTGAGATAAGTTTGTTTTTGAGTTAAAGTTTCAATTGGTCTTAATACTGATTCAGCACCCCCCCCCTCTCAGTATTAACCGAATCCTCATAGGATTAACAAATAGCTGGAACCTCGAAACTTGGGATTTTGAATTTTATGGCTCTCTTGAATAGGCTCCTCAAATGAGGGAGGACTCCTAAAACTTGGAATTTTAGACCTGGGAGATGCACGAGACCCACCTTGTCTAAAAATTAGAACTATGAATTTGGGGCTCTCTTGCCTTGCATGCAAAAAATTCATCTCAGCCTCTTTTGCAACAATCTATTATTTGAGACTCTCCTTAAATTGTCTCTTTTTCATTTCACATTATTGAACATAAGTTTGGCAATCTCCTTGCTACAAAAGCCATTGTTGTTGTCGCTAAGCCTGGTAAAATAACTCATCCTACTATTGAAGTTGAGCTTGATAGGCCAACCCCTCCTTGATCTTATTTATATGTTCCATCAGTTGCTTCTACCAGCCTAGCATCATATTTTTGAGCTCTACAAGTTATGCTTTTTCATTGTTTTGAGGCTGATTAGGCTGCCAAGAAGGTTAAGTAGGGGTGGTTGGGTGGTAAGCATTAAGAAAATACCCACCTGCTTCTAGATAAAAGTTGTTGGGGTTGAAACTAGGAGCAGTCCTAGTTTGAGCTTGTTGGTAAGCAAGCAAATAATGGCTTGCATTCTCATAGAATGGGGTGAATAAAAATTACACCCATGGTATGAACTCATGTTAAATCATTTGAAAGAAATTGATCTTTTTAAATAAAATTTTTAAAAGGGCAAATGGATCCGCCCAACCAAAGATAGATAACATACCATAGATTCACCACATGATTATAGTGTTGTTAGGTTTTTCAATGTTTTTTCCTCCAAAGGCTTGATGAACTGAAGAACACACCAAATATTCAGTTGGTTTGGGCTTAGGACTGCATGACCAGTAGATTTCTTCTTAGAGTCACTAGGTATGAAAAATGTTGCCTCCAAAGGCAGAACTTACTGACAAACACACCAACTATCAACAATTTAGTAAGAAAACTTGAACTAGAGATAGTTCAACTTGTCCTAATGGGCATGCCAGAAATTGTTGTCACAAAAGCTTGCACCCTTATTGAACACTAGTGCTCAATGACCTTGCGAAACATGGAAAAAACCTCCAAGTGTGGTACTTTGTGCATGTGAGGTTGAGTCTCTAAAGAAGGTTGACTTCCTTATCAATCAGGGTGTGGTGTTGGACTAGCCCAACACTTATTAAATCTTTTCTAATGACTTGGGGGGAAAAGGGGAGAAAGAATGCTGAAAGGGAAAATAGGTCTTGCACCTAGATTGAAAGTTGATCCTCCCCACCCATAACTGCACAAGACATCAATGAAAACTACCCAAAGATACACACAATTTCCTATCCTAATTTGCTCCCTAAGAACATGTAAAGGTTAAAATATTGTAAGATGAAGAGAGAAACTAAAATCAATTCACAAACAATGTATATAGGGGTGTCAACACAATCACATAAACTAAGAACCGAAAAAGAGTGCATTCAAATAAAGAGGTAAAATGCATTACACAAAATATTTGAATTGAAAAGAGGTGAGACAAATAATTTTATTGATATAAAGGCAAGGCCAAGTTTACAGTTGTAGAAAGTATGAGTTTCTATAAGAGAAACAGGGAGAGGACCTATATAATATGTTACAAATTTGCCTTTATAGATCAGGCATAACTTAGATAGAACACTGGGTTCAGAAACCCTAACCAGCTAGGGTTAGGTTACAAAAAAGGAGAATCAAATCAAATAGATTGATTTGATATTTGTGTGTCTGAAAATGCCACCCAAAACTACGAAAAAGCAATAATCCCTAAAAAAGGGATAATCTTGTATGAATAGCATCTGAATGTCCTCTACTAGGCCCCCAAAGTCTTCAATCTATAATAAATGAGTATGGGAATCCTAAGAGAAGCATCTGTAGAGTCACGGTGGAGTAATGGAAGCCACCTGAAAGTGGTTGGGATAAATTTGATTCGATCTAGGTCACCGATAAGGGAAAAAACTAATTTTTGACCCATTAAGTCGACAACCAACCTAGGCAACAATTTTGAATTTAACACACTCTCCAAGTTTTAAATCAGCCCACCTAATCTTTCTCTTCATGCACAGGTGGATGGTCATGATGTGCTTGGAGGACTCCAAAAGGGCTCATAAAAGAGTTTTAAAATAGGGTCATTGATCTCCCCCTAATCAAATAGTCTTGATTTGCTTGTGAAAACCAATTCACCCCACCAGCTAAACAAGTCTCATCATTGTATTGTAGCCAAGGGTGGGACTTAGTTCCCGATCACTATGAAACAAACACTTCATTCCCTCATATCATTGGTTACATTTCTCATCGCCATGTCACACAAAAGTATAACAGTCACAGTAGGGAAAAAATGTGAAAGTTTCTGATCAATCCAACACAATGATAACCACAAGAACGCCCACCAACATCTCTCATCGCATGTTGGGCAAAATTAGAACAATCACAACAAGGAAAAAAAGTGTAAAGTTCCCAACTATGTGATGAGCGATAAAAAAAAGTCCTGCTAGCTAGTAGCGGGTGAAAGGGGTTGATGTCGCCATGAAGAAGGGACCCTCCAACTGATAAACTTAAGTGAAATGATTTCCCATGCTAGTCATCCAAGGAAAAGAACAAGGCTGAAAAATATTAAGGAAAAATCCTTAAGGGTTTAGGATTTTAGGTCTTAGGGGATATGATAGGGTTTTTAGCCATTGATGATTTCTCAAATTGGTTATTTGCATGACTAAAGTTAACACAAAAATGGTCGACAAAACCTTCCCTCATTCTGCTTGATTTACTTTATTTTCTCATCGTAGGTGATGAGAGATATTGAAATCTTATTTATTTATTTCTTATAAATTTGATTAGGCTTAAAAGATAACTTCTTCTACTGATTCCAAAGTGTATTTTAACTCCCAACATTTTGACCATTCATTCCTTTCCTTTTAGAGAATTTACAACATTTCATCCTCAAAATTTATGGGTCCCCATTTCTCTTGGAGTAAATGGGACGTTTTGTGAAATCTCACAACACTAGGGTTACTATTGACCAATTGGAGAAGATTGATAATGAGTTTGAAAACATTCAACAATGGATGCTAAAAAATACCCGAATGGTGAGGCAATCCCCTTGATTGAAGGATTGAAAAGAATGGTTCCAAGTGATAAGCTAGGTATGGATGTGTTGCATAACCTTTCTCATATTGATGATACCAATATTATGCCAATCAAGAGTTGTCACCAATTGTCTTCTTTAATTTAGTCCAAATTCAATGCTCCCACATTTTATGTAGTGAGCCCACTATTTGATGAGACTGTTCATATTGTTCCTCCTAAGCATATGGAAATTCCCCATTTGGAGTTATATAATGGAAAAGGTGACCCCTTGACTCATATAAATACTTTTCGAACCTTATGTAGTGATTTCTCTCATGATCAAGGACTCATGGTAAAATTATTTACTTGAACCTTCAGAGATAAAGCCATGCAATGGTATTGTTCTTTGTCTCTTTATTATATTACTTCTTTTCAACAATTGGCTAAGGCTTTCATTCAACAATTTCAAAATAATATTGGTGCTAGGATTACTTTAATTGATTTGAGTCATTGTAAGAAAGGAGTTAAAGAAAAAGTGATTGATTTTATTGGATTGATTAGGCTTGAGTTAGTGGATAAATCTTTTATCTAATGGATAATCTCTTGTGCAAGAGTTAATGGAGATAACCATGGTCAAAGCAATAAATGCTTGAAGAGACTCATGAGTTAAATGAGGGTTGAGTTAGAGGGAAAGTCTCTAACCATGTTGGGAAGTTAAGTTAACCATTAATGGTTATGTAAGAGCCATAAAGGCTTTGAAATACTATGGGGGTTAACTTGTTGAAGAATAAAGGCCTTTAATGCATTTCTTAGAAGTGACCTTTGTTTGGAATGTGCAAATGATTAGAGAGGGGAATTAGGCTAGTTAGAAGAGGTTAGAAGAGTCTAGAAGGGGGTTAGTGAGCAAGTGGGTGAGGATAAAAGAGGATTTTAATTAAAATAAAATTCATTTATATCAACTAAAATTGTGCAACTTGCATGTGTAGGAGAATGCAAGTGGGAGGGTTTTAAAGATTTAAATAAATATTTATTTATTTAAATGTGGAAAGGGGTTAATTAAACAAATATGCTTTATTCATTTAATTAATTGTTAGAATATGGTTTAATGGATTAAATTAAATAAATTGAATAATTAATTTAATTAATAGAAGAAGAGGTTTTAGATGAGTTAATTAAATATCAATTTAAATAACTGTTGATCGATGGTTAAATAATCAAATAGATACTAAATATTCATTTAATTAAGTGGACAGATTTGGGTGTCTACATTTGCCCCTCTTTGAGATGGTGTGGTTTATCACATCATTTCAAAGAAAAAAAAGTAAGCATAGTACGGGCCCCAGTATGGACCAAGGTGGTGGTTAGGTATGCACCCTCGAGAGATGGGACAAAATTTCTAAAATTTGGGCGATCTCTCAAAATTTTTAAGAAAATTAGCCATGGATAGAATGGAGGTTTTGGGAATGAAGGAGGAGAAGGGTAAGCGAGTGAGTACCCTTAGGTCATGTAGGAGATATGGTGAAAATGTAGTGTTATGATTTTGATTGATGTTGTACAATTGATCAAAATTTGTTGGAAAGTCTAGTGCAATTGGTTGAATTGCCCCAGTTTTAGTCAAAGCATGATAGTTGATGTCAAATGTTCACTTGGATAGGATAAGTTTGAGTAAGTGAGTCAAAGTGACATGTTGTGACCTAGACAATCGCTTGAATTTCTCGATGAAGTCAAAGTTTTTGAGGCAAATTACTCATTGATATTTAGACAATTGATGTAATTGTCTATTTTGATTATATTTGATTGGTTGATCAATTGATAGTGTTTGTGTTGTAGGTTGGTTGTGGCGTTTGCTAGACTTAGCATATCTAGTGAGACTAGGCAACTAATGTAAGTTCCTGTTGTAGTCTAGGTGTGCATGAGTTGACATACCTGTGTAGATAGAGTAACTTGCTTTGCTTATAGGATGACCTAGGATGGGAAACGATGCAAGGTATGCAATTATGATGGTGGCCTAGATAGGGAGGGTGAGGGGGGTGATTCAATGTTAGATAGAAGGTATGGAGGACTTAGGACTCATTCCTGTGGAAGAGGATAAAAAAATAGAGTATCCATTGTCATGACTATGTATGAATGATATGCAGCGATATAGATTTATGGATGGATGGAATGCAACAAAATGCAATATATATAGATGAGATGAAACTGCCAATCCATGGCTTATTCACAGTGCTTAATTTTCATCATCAAGCATGGTAGCATCAATCTTGGCTGAGATACAAGAAACCAAGGTTGAGAGTTTCATCTGTAAGCAAACATCACAGACAAGGAAAGTTCCCCTTCATTCTGGTTCATGTACAAAAGGTTGAGGTATACGTTGTAGTTAGTAGGCCATAGTGATCCATGACTGTATTTTTTGCATAGGATAGCGTAGCTTAGTAAACTTCCCACATAGACACCATTAGTATATTCCCTAGAACTTCATTGGAACAATCCACAGACAACAAACAAAGAAAAAGATATCAGGAACCATAATCGCTACTTTAATCACTTGTGGATATCCTAGAGTAACATAGGAACCTGATATAAATAAATAAATAAAATTAACCAAGTGCTTATCAGCCAACCAAAATTTTCTTGTCAAAGAAAATGTTACCATGTCTTGTTTGTGAGGAAGGATGCATCCTTGTGAAGATAGTTGTGCACAAATGTGTGATTTGTTGGTTGATTTGATAGGTGGTCATTGTTTAAGGAGTGTCAAAATTTTGTTTTCACAACTGTTGTTATGTGTATCTACAAGGAATAATATACTTTGCAATGTTTTTGATTGATTTTGATGTTTTTGCCATGTTTTTGGATTTTATTTTTATTTTTATTTTTTTGAATGTTGTGAATGTTTTTGGTATTATATTTAGGACATTTTGCAAATGTTTTTGGTATTTTCTGAGATTTTATGAATGTTTTTGGTATTATTTCAGGATGTTTTTGAATGAGAAACTCAATGAATCACAAGCATGGATAATCCACTCCTATCACTAGGTTAAGAGCATTGCCCATGGTTATGTGTTTGTATGAAAGCATGACATGGGACACATGAGACAATAACCTTGATTGCAGATTAGTAACAAGCCATGGTATAAATCATGGATGAATGGATGCAATGGATGTGATCGCAACAAGTCTAAAAGACAATGGAGCCACAGACTTTACGAATGGTGCATGTATACCAGGTTTTCACCACCGTACTTACCCAAGGCGCCACCAAAGTGGTTTTCACCATTTGAATGAATGATTTTTCTTGACTATTTTCTTGCTTGTTTTTTTTAATTGTTTTTTTTATTTTTTATTTTTTATTTTGTTCGGGACTTTTTCTGAATGTTTTTGGTATTTTCTGATATTGGATGAGCCTAATGCTATCCACAACTTATGTATGAAACTTTTTGAGATGCATGTTGTTGATTGGATTTGCAAGTGGTTCTCCTTTTGAAGTTGCTAATTGATATGCCCTACACCCAAAGATGGTAGTGATGATATATGGACCCAACCAATTGGATTCAAATTTTCCCTAGTGTTCTCTATTCGGTTGATTGCGAGGATTCTCCCTGAGAATGAGATCTCCTACTTTAAATGTGAGGGGATTGACCCTATGATTGTGGCTTTTGCTCATGCGTTGCTGATAGGGTTTTAGGTGATTGTAGGAAGCTTGTCACTTTTCATCAAGCAAATCCAAGTCCTGAAGACGCAAGACTCATTATTCTTCATCATTTATTAGATTGCGCAACGAGACTTGTAGAGATGGTAATTCAACAGCAATAGGTAGGATGCCTTCGGCTCCATAAACTAGTGAGTAGGGGGTTGCACCTGTAGGGGTTTGGATGCTAGTCTGATATACCCATAGTGTTGGATTAAAACAAATATTCCAATCATGGCCAGCATCATTGACTATCTTTTTGAGTATCCTCAATATATTCTTATTGGATGCTTCTGCTTGACCATTGCCTTGTGGGTAATATGGGATGGAAAAATGGTGTTGGATATGAAACTTCTCACAAAGTTCATGGACATCTTGATTTTTGAAAGGGATCCAGTTATATGTGATGATGGACATGGGTACACCATACTACCAAATGATATAATTTAGGATGAATGAGGTGATCTTCTTGTCGGTGACTTGGGTGAGTGGAACGGCTTCGATCCACTTGGTGAAGTAATCTGTGGCAATAATGATAAATTTATGTTTGTTGGATGAAGATGGATGGATTTTACTCACAAGGTCAAGTCCCCATTCATAAATAGGCCATGGTGTTGTGATAGGTTGTAATTCTTGCGTTGGGGCATGTATCAGATCTCTATGAACTTGGCACTTCTTGCACTTTCTAACAAAGTAGTAGGAGTCCTTTTCCATGGAGGGCCAATAGTATCCTGCCTGCATGATCTTTTTAGCTAATGAAGGGCCACTTGAATGAGCTCCACAAATACCTTCATATACCTCTTCTAATGTTGTGGTCACCTCACCTTTCTCTAGACATCAGAGGAGAGTACCATCGAGACCTCATTGGTATAGGGTTTTAGCAATGATGGTGTATCAAGAGGATTGGCATATGAAGGTTTTTTTTTTATTGTTTGATTGGTTAGGGGGAAGGATTTGATCACGTAAATAGGCATAAAATTCACCATACCATGGGGAATTAGGGTCGATGAGTTGACAGACCATCTTAGATTTTGGAATATCATAAGCGGGGGTCCAAAGTTGTTCAACTAAGAACTCGTAGCTTGTGGAGTTTTGTGGAAGAGCAAGGAGAGAGGATATTGTAGCCATTGCATCTGCAGCTCTGTTCTGGTCTCAAGGAATATCCTCAAAAGTGATAGCTGTGAATAGTTCTTTGAAGCTATCAACCATTTTCTTGTAAGGCATGAGCTTATCATCCTTAGTTTGGTATTCATCAGTGACCTGTCAGATGACCAGTTGTGAATCACCATAGACCTATAGCTCTTTTAAGTTTCACTACATGGCCATGCGTAGTCCTATGATCAAGGTTTCATATTATGCTATGTTGTTGGTGTATAGGAATGTAAGCCGATATGATTTTGGAATGCTATCACCCTAATGTGTGATGAAGAGAATGCCAACCCTTGAACCATGTCTGGTGTATGAGCCATCAAAATATAACTTCCATTATCGTGTTGGCGTAACTGTGAAAATCTCCTCATCTGGAAAATTGGAAATGAGAGGATGGTCGCCTATGAGCAGTGCTTTAGCTAGCTAATCTACAATAATTTGTCCTTTGATGGCTTTACATTCCATATATTCTATGTCAAATTCACTAAGGAGCATAACCCACTTTGCCACATGACCTGTTAGTGCTTCTTTACTGAGTAGATACTTTAGTGGATCGATCTTGCCAATGAGTTATATCTTGTGTGTTAACATGTAGTACCTTAAATTGGTGGTTGTCAAATTATTGCTAGACAAACTTGTTCGATAGGGGTATAATTGAGTTAATACCCTACCAATGTTCTAGAAATGTAGTATACTGCAAATTCTTTTCCTTTTGCATTATGTTGTGCGAGTAAGATGCCTAAGGCCGTAGCTATAGCTGATATGTATAATAATAAGGGCCTATCTGGAGATGGTAGCATTAGTAATGGTGGCATCATTAGGTAGTATTTTAACTGCTGGAATGCTTGCTAGCAATTCTCTTCCCATTCGAAACGAACATTATTGTGAAGAAAATGTGTGAAGGGATGACATTTGCGGGCCAATTGTGTAATGAACTGCCAAATTGATTGTAGCCTTCCTTGTAATGTTCTTAGTTGACTGATGTTCCTAGGAGGTGGTATCTCAATAATTTCTTTGACCTTGGCAGACTCAACCTCAATTCCTTTGTTTGAAATAGTATATCCCAGAAGCTTCTCGAAGGTTACCCCAAAGACACACTTCTTTGAATTTAAGTGTACATTATATTGCTCTAGTCTATTGAATATTTTTGTCTAGTACAATGAAGTGACCCTCTCTAGTTAATGATTTAGCTGGTAAATCATCCACATAGTCTTCCATTAGTGTATGCATCATATCATGGAAGATAGTAGTCATTTCCCTTTGATATGTGGCACCAGCATTCTTGAGACCGAATGGCATTATATTCCAATAGTATGTACCCCATGGGCATGTAAAAGTTGTTTTGTGTTGATCCGCTGGACCAAGCTTTATCTAGTTGTATCCTGAAAATCCATCCATGAGTGAGAGCATTGCATGTTGTGTTGTGAGGTCCACGATCATATCAATGTTTGGAAGAGGGAAGTCATCCTTATAACATGCTTTGTTTAGATCTCTAAAATATGTATAGATATGAATGCCCCCAATCATTTTTACCACTGGTTCTAGGTTGGAGATCCATTCTGCATAGTGAATGGGTCTTATGAAACCCACATCTAAGAGATTTTTGAGTTCAACTATTACAAATAGTGCAATCTGAGGATTCATCTTTCTAAGCTTTTGTTTTACTCATTTGGCTCCTTCGGCTACTGTTAAGTGATGCATTACTAGTTCTGGATCGAGTCCTAGCATGTCTGCATAGGACCACACAAAATTGATTTGTTTCTTGTGAAAGAACTCTGTGAAATCACTATCTTCTATTGGATTTAGTGATTCTACTAGATGTAGTGTGTGTAAATTTTCAGGTGTCCGTAGATTAACCTTTGTTTCTTTGATGAGAATAGATGATCTCTCATGACTAGTACTAAAGGGGATAATGTCACACCTTCCATCCTCAGGTGCCTCAAAGAGGTTTTCACCATTGGATACATCCTTTTTTTTTACTCTTTTTGTTTCCACAAGTGCCATAGTGTAGTTTTCACTTGAGGATCTTGTTTTGATTGTAATATTTTTGCGACTGGGTGTGGCATTCTCTCCAAAGTAATTCATGCTGTTAAGTTCAATAGAAAACCTAGCTTTTTGATCCCCACTTGGTATGTCATCTCGTAATTCTAGAAAGTCTATGATTGCATCATCATTTTGGAAGGTCTTGCAGGTTCCATACAATGAGTTTGGGGTAAGTAATTGGCATTACTTCATTGATCAGGCCAAGTTCATAGGATGCATCAGTTATGGTAAATACAGAGGAACCAAGATCATTGTCAGTACTATCCTCTTCGTAATTAGGCTCAAGAGGTGACCTATTTGAAATGTCCTCATCAATTGGGTCCCAAAAGGCCTTAATAAATGCATCTCCTTCAGCTTTCTTAACCTCAAAAGTGTCCCCATTAGATGATTGAGAAAATAAACAATCCCACTCGTATTCATGTGAATTCATCTCAGAATCACTTTTTAAAACTCTATCACTATGTATTATAGGGATGTTTGTTGATGTGACAGGTTTGTCGATAGCTGTTACAGTAGTTTTATCGAACAGTTTTGTTGATGTTACTTGGGTGTCTGAGGTAGACAAGAGTCCTATCACAGGACTGAAAGTTTGGTGAGCAATATAATTCATTTGCTTACTTGCAGCAAATTGAGGAGTATCTTCATAACTAGAAAACTTAGACCTAGGAGGTTGATTGGGAATAGATATTGTCCTACTTCTCGAAGGGTTGATCTTTGAAGTAGTCTTCTTATGTTTGCTTGGAATCTTGAGCTTAGAAGAGTTGCCTGAACTAGGGTTGTAACAATGGTTGTAATGGCTCTTGTACACCTTGTTTGTGGAATCCCAATGCACTATGGCCATCATAGCCCATCTTTTGCATTAGGGTAAAACCTTTACCATACCTTTCTATAGGGATCCTGACCTATTGTCTAGCTATGTTAGAAGGGTCCTTGTAGATCCACTCCACCAAATCTTCATCAAGATTTTCTTGTTCCTATGATCTATCAGGGATGAAGCCATCAAGTGTAGTAGTATGGGATGCAACAAGTGGTTTGAGTGACTCTTATGGTTTTCCATAATACCTAGGTGAGAGGGGTAGTTGGCCAACATAGAAAAGCTGATTAATATTATACTCTCCTGGGCCTTCATCTTGTACTTTCATTTTCAGCTTTTCTTGTTTGGGTGTAAGGATTGGTGGATTGGTGAGGTTTGTTGGGTGAATGTAAGATAATGAGGTGATGGCTTCTCTATTTCTAGGAACTGTGATATCAGACTGATGTCTTATATGGTTGCAAAAAGAAAATGGTTTGGCATCACCAAGGATAGTCATCTCTACTCCATTATATGGAAATTTAATGCACTGATGGTAAGTAGAGGGGACTACTTGCATGGCGTGAATCCACGGTCTACCTAATAGGAGATTGTATGGAAGAGGGAGATCTAGGACTTGACAAACCACATTCTTCACCATGGGTCCTACCCTGATTGGTAGAGTGATACACCCTTTAGAGGAGCATTCTTCTCATCATAGGCCTTTATTGTAATCCTCTTTTTTGTATCTACTACATCTTCTGCATATCCCAAGATGATGATCAACTGTAATGTACAAATGTTAAGGCCAACTCCATTGTCAATCAAGACTCGCTTGATTCTATGTTTATGTATGAATCTCTCAATGTGGAGAGGGGTGATATGTGGTTGCTAATAGGATACATCATCATTCTCTACAAAAGTGAGACATGGTGATGATTTGAGACTCCCAAACATGGCTTGAAATTGATCTATATTGAGATCGGGTGGAACTGACGCTTCTTGGAGAGCTTGATCTAAGATGGTTTTATATGAGGGGTATATACGCAAAAGCTCTACTATGGAGATAAGTGTTGGTATCTTATATAATTGGTCCTTGTTATAACATTTGGGTACATATGTCTCTTTTGATGGTGTACCTAGTAAGACAAGCTTTCTATGAGGGGTAACACCATTGCATGCGAGATCCTTGCCTTGGATGGTAAGGGTAGCAACTTGTTCATTGGCATCATAAAGGTTATTGACAGTATAGGTATAGGTTGCATGCATATAATCTCTTTTGTTTTCTTGATTCTTACCTTTATGGGAGGGACCTCCTTTCTCATATCATGGGAGTGGATTTTTTAACATAATATGACCAGTATTAGAATTTTTTGCATTGTGACCATCCACTTCTATGTTACCTCAATCAATGAGGTCTTGAACGGTATCCTTTAATCGGTGACAGTTGTTCGTTTTATGCCCTCTTCCTTTATGAAATTCACAATTACTATTATCCCTCCACCAGGAAGGTTTGACTTGTGGCTCATAGTGTGATGTATTAGGTAATGTGTTAAGATCAGAACAGATGAGTTGGCATAAAATCTTTTCCAGAGAATCCCCCAAGGGTGTGTAGGTGTGATTGGATTTGTAAGGCGGGTATCTGTTTTTAGGTTCCTCTTGCTATGTGTTTGAAGGTTGATTTCCTCGATTGGTTTGAGGATGACCTTGATTAATAGTGGGGTTGTTGTGATTATTTGCAACCCTTGTGATTTTGACTATGGGTTGAGTGATTTTGATAGTTCGTGTGTCTACAACACCATCGTTAACAATATTTTGGTTTTTAGCCCAAAAATTTGGTTTGTCACTATTGTAGGTTGGTCTTGGACCCTCCTTGTTGTCATTATATATTTTGATAAGTCCCTTTTTGATAAGGGATTTCTCTATTTTAAGTCCTTGGTCTATGATATCTTTGAAAGTGTCAGCACATTTTATGTCTAAGTAAAATCCCATTTCCTCATTTAAGTTTAAAATAAAAATTTCAAGTAATTGCTAATAGAAAGGAACATCTACTAGAAAGGTATCTACATCATTGTAAGAATGCTGAGAATAAATCTGTATGCGGGAAAAGTTGTCAAATAAAACTAAATATGTGAAAATTTACGATAAATACCAATCCACACACACACACAGGACTTCTTGATGCAAGCTATGGAGTAACGCAGTGTTACTCAGCTTCCCAAGGAGGGTCCCATGGTTCTCTATCTCACAATGTCCCTCAAACCAATGTTTTTGCTCTCAGATCACTGAGCAAAATGGTTTAGGGATGGCAAATATGAGAACGAGAGAGATTTTTAACTAATCTTAGTATGAGATGAATGTTAAGCTATATGTGATACTAAAATGCAATAAACTAAATGATAAGATGACAGGGTTAGTATGAATACTATCCTAGCATACTATATTTAATCTATGATTGAACTAAAATGATAAAGAACTTATTTTAAACATGCATATTCATGATTAATTCTGATCTAAAGAGAGGCTAAATGATGAGCATAAAATGATATGAAAGCTTGAAATAATTTAAGCGTAAGTGTGATGCTTCAAATTTGAAAGATGATTGTTTTGAATGGAGGAATGAGGGCTCTATTTATAGCACAAACAGGGCAATGGATGGTCAAGATTGAATGGTTCAATCAAGGGTTGAGTTTGAAAGTTGGGGATCCATGTGCACAATTGGCACCAATGAAATGGTGACAAGTGTCAACATAGGATTGGGTTGAGAGAAGAGGTTGGAGGCATTAAAGGCTTGAGAAGACCTCATGGTTATCTAAAGGCTAAGGGTCAAGTCTAAGATAGGCTTACCCACTGGATTAAGAGTTAGTCCAAGGATAAACCTTTGTGCAAATGATTAAGAGATAATCATGGTCAAAGCATTAAAGGCCTGATGAGACCCTTGGGTTGGATAGAGGTTGAGTCAAAACAAATGTTTTAACCATGTGGGAAGGTTTGATTTAACCATTAATGGTTATTGGAGACTTTGGGGATTAAGTGGTTGAAGATTGGAAGCCTTTAATGGTTTTCAAAGACTTTAAGGGTTTTGGTGGTTGAAGGTTGAAAAACCTTCAATGGTTATCCAAGACTTTGGGCCATTTGAGAAGTGACTTCCCTTTGCTTAGGGATGTGACAAAGTTTAGAGGAGGGTTAGGTTAATTAGAAGCGATTAGAAGATTCTAGAAGGGATTAGAAATGGGTTTGGGATTTTGCAAGTGGATGGGGGGATAATAGGATTTAATTGAATTATTTGATTTAATTCAATTTGGTTGCAATTAAATAAATTTGATTTATTCAATTTGGGATAACTATTTAATTAAATTTGATTTTAATTAAAAGTGGCTAGGAGAATTTAATTGAATAAAATGATTTATTCATTAAATGGATATAGTGAATTTTATTTAAATAAATTGAGTAATTTACTTAATAAAATAGAAGAATGTGGATAATTTAATTAAATTGGATTTAATTAAATAGGGAAATGAACATAAAATATTCATTTAGGAATATGGTCATTTTTATACGTCTACATTTTGCCCCTCTTTGAAGTGACATGTGTGCACATGTTATTTCAAAGAAAATGATGCTTTATCATGATTTTATGATCAAATGCAATTTTTGTTGTGTCGCTCTTTTGATTTGCTAGTTGTGCCCCAGATTTGATTTGATGTGTGATGCCCCAGATTTGATATTTGATGTGTGATGCCCCAGATTCGATATTTGTATCGTGCTGTCATGATTTTATGTAGTTGTCCAATATGAGTGTCGGTATAACTTGTTTTGATGTGAGATATTTCAAGTTATGTAGATATCAATGTGTTGTTCTGATCAGAATATGATGTATTTGCGTTGTCTGTTTCAAGTTCAATGTGTGGGAAAGCCTGAGTTGTTTTAGAAGCCGATATGGGTTGGAAACTTGAGTTGTTTTATAAGTTTTGATATGGGTGGGAAACTTGAGTTGTTTTACAAGTTTATGTGATTTTGGTACTTGAGTTGTTTTACAAGTTTTGATATGGTTTTTGAGAACTTGAGTTGTGTTACAAGTTGATATGAAATGATAGGATTTTGAACTTGATGTAGATGAGCAAATTTGTTTCATGTTGTTGATGTAAGTTTGATTTTGATATCTTTGTTTTGATGTGGAAACTGATATTGGATTTGTTTTGAGATTTGATATGATAATGCCCCCTCGGGAGATCATTCGTGCACACAAAGCATGAATGATCTCTCGAAAGAAGAAGAATGTTGTTTGAAAGATGGAAGAGTAGATAGTGATGGCATGCATGGGTTTGATAAGATTGATTAGATTGATTGGAATGAGAGCAAGTCTTGTTTCAGGTATGACACCTCCTGTATAAGACATGGATGATCGAGTGTCTGGTTTCAAGAATGATACCACCTGTATAAGATATGGATGATCAAGCATCTGGTTTCAAGAAGGATACCGCATGTATAAGACATGGATGATCGAGTGTCTGGTTTCAGGAACGATATATCCTGTATAAGAGATGATCAAAACATCTGGTTTCAAGAACGATATATCCTATATAAGAGCTGATAGAAGATAGTTTGGAAGAATGATGAAGATAGTTTAGAAGAATGATAGAAGATAGGCTGGAAGAATGATGAAGATAGTTTAGAAGAATGATAGAAGATAGGTTGGAAGAATGATAGAAGATAGTTTAGAAGAATGATAGAGATAGTTTGGAAGAATGATAAAGATAGTTTAGAAGAATGATAGAAGATAGTTTGGAAGAATGATAGAGATATGAAAGTGAAGAAAGATTCCATGATGATGTGATAGATATGCATGCGAGAGATGCAAGGATGATGAATGATATTTTGAAAATGAGATGTATGATATGATATGCAACTAATTGTAAAATGATATGCAACTAATTGTTTTTTGAGTATCTCTCATTCTATATTTGCCATCCGATAGAATCATTTATTTGCTTTCTTTGTAAATATCATCATGGAGCTTTTCTTGATTTTTGGATATGTTGAAAATTTATACAAGCATAATGGTATAATTGAACCATAATGACCTGAGTAAAATTTACATGATTTTTAATTTTGCAAGATAGCACAAGCGTCAAGGTATAATTGAACCAGGACGACCTGAGTGCGTATTGCGTAAACATACAAGATTAGATCATTTATATGCATGAAATGGAATCAGGCCTTCAGTGATATGGATCACATCTCGAGGCAAATATTCACATAGTACAAGTGATCGCCTCCCAGACAGAAAACTAAGAAAATGTTGGAAGTTCCTCTTGATCTCTGGCTTTGAAGCTTTTGATAAGGAGAAGATTCCAATTTATTTAAACAGTTCAAAATGCAAAATAATCAAGACTTTAATGTGATAATGCAACATTTAGTATTTTAGAAAATCATCCATCCTTGAATTTGTTGTGTATTGTTCGTGTTTTGGTTGTTTGTGATGAAGTGTAGTTGTGTTTGTTGGATGTCCTGTGTCTGAGGTTTTTACAATAGTTGGAATGTCGTGAATGTTTGCAAGTTTCTGAATAGTTTAATGCCCCTAGGTGAGTGTGCTTCTGGATATGATTAGGTACAGTGATTTCCAAGCCATGGTGAAATGTGATAAGAAAAATAGATACAGATGGATAACTCAGGATAGTGACTACACTAAGTATGTCCTGGATGGATAGATGCTAAGTGTCGGGTGATGGCCGATAGTGTTTTGATGGATAAAATGGCATGGATATAGATAACGGAGCCGGCCTTTCACAAGGGTGCCTGTTTACCAGGTTTTCACCATTTTTTTTTTTATTGTACTTTGTATTTTTTATTTTTTTTGGTTTTTCTAGATTTTTTTTATTTTTTTTGTTTGTTTTGGGCTTTTGCCGTGCACTAGGCTACCTTAAGTATAGTACTTCTTTAGATGAATGCTGTTAGTTGGATCATCAAGCACATCTCCTCCAGAATTTGTTAGCTGATAGGCACCTGATCCATAGACTGAAATGATGACATAGGGACCCAACCAGTTAGGTTCAAATTTCCCTTTCTTTTCTCTATCTTGCTGGTTTCTTGGATTTTCTTTTAGGACTAGATCACCAACCTTGAAGTTGCGAGGAATGACCTTATGATTGTAGCTCCTACACATGCGTTGCTGATATGCTTTGAGATGAGTATAAGCATGTTGGCGTCTTTCATCTAATAGTTCCAGTTCTTGCAGTCGGTTGACTCGATACTCTTCATCTGGAATTAAACCTTTCAAAGAGACTCTAAGAGATGGAATTTCTACCTCCAAGGGTAAAATAGCCTTTGATCCATATACCAAGGAATATGGTGTGCGAATGCTAGTCTTGTAGGCCCAAAGTGCTGGATTGAGTTGTACGTGCCAATCTTTGCCTGCATCATTCACTATTTTCTTGAGGATTTTTAGGATCGTTTTGTTAGATGCTTCTGCCTGACCATTCCCTTGTGGATAGTATGGTGTAGAAAACCGATGTTGAATTTTAAATTTTTCACATAGTTCCTGCACATCTTGGTTTTTGAAAGGTCGTCCATTATCTGTGACGATTGAACTTGGAATACCATATCTGCAAATCAGATAATTCAGGATAAAAGAGGCAATTTGTTTCCCAGTCACTGTGGTCATGGGAACTGCTTCGATCCATTTGGTAAAGTATTCTGTTGCAGTTATAATGAACTTGTGTCCATTTGAAGATGAAGGATGTATCTTGCCTACCAGGTCCAATCCCCACTGACAAAAGGGCCAGGATGTGGTAAATGGTTGCAGTTCCTGTGCTGGTGCATGTATCAGATTGCCATGGATTTGGCATTTAGGACATTTCTTGGTGAAATGATATGAGTCTTTCTCCATCGTAGGCCAGTAGTATCCCATTCGTAGAAGCTTTTTAGCAAGAGTAGTGCCACTCGAATGTGTGCCACAAATACCGTCATGAAGCTCGTGTAAAGCTGAATCAGAATCATTACGATCCAGACAACGAAGAAGAGTACCATCTAGACCTCGACGATATAAGGTATCAGCGGTAAGGGTGTAACGGGCAGCTTGTCGGATAAAGTTACACTTTTGGTTACGGGTTTGTTCAATGGGTAAGATATTATGCTTGAGGTAGTCGTATATTGGTCCATATAATGGAGAATCTGAACCGGTTAAGGCATATATAACATGGGATTCAGAGTGGTCATAGGCAGGGGAGAATAGTTGCTCTACCAGGAACTCATAATGACTCTGTTGTGCTGGAATTTGTAGTAATGAAGCGATCGTAGCCATTGCATCGGCTGCTTTGTTGTTCAACCTGGGTATTTGTTCAAAGGTGATGTGCACAAAATACTGTTTGAAGTCATCCACCATCCATTTGTAGGGGAGTAACTTATCATCCTTTGTCTGATAGTTGTTGTTGATTTGATTGATGACCAATTGTGAGTCTCCATAGACTTTCAATTCTGTGATTTTCCATTCGATAGCCATTTTGATGCCTATGACCAATGCTTCATATTCAGCCATATTATTTGTACATGGAAACATAAGTCTGTATGATCTCGGCATAGTGTGTCCTTCAGGGGTGATGAATAGAATGCCGACCCCTGAACCATGTTGTGTACAGGATCCATCAAAGTATAGGGTCCATTGTTTAGAGGAAAGAGCGAAAATATCCCTGTCTGGAAATTCAATGTCCATGGTTTGCTTTCCTGGTAACGGTGCTTCAGCCAGCTGATCTGCAATTGCCTGTCCCTTGATGGCTCGTCTTTCTATGTAGTGGATGTTGAATTCACTGAGAATCATAACCCATTTAGCCAATCGGCCTGTGAGAGCTGCCTTGCTGAGTAGATACTTGAGAGGATCAATTTTGGCTACTAGCTTGATAGTGTGTGCCAGCATATAATGTCAAAACTTTTGAGATGCAAAAACAACTGTTAAGCAAGCCTTTTCAATGAATGTATAATTGAGTTCATTGCTATTCAATGTTCTACTGATGTAATATAAGGCGCGTTCCTTTCCTTGTTGATCTTCTTGTGCCAATAGTGCCCCTAGTGAAACATCTGTCGTTGAGATATACAATATAAGAGGCTTTCCTGCAATTGGTGGTACTAGAACTGGTGGATTCATCAGGTACTGTTTAATTTGGTAAAAAGATTCTGCACATTTAGTCTCCCATCTGAATGGCACATTTTTGTGTAGCAAGTGGTTAAACGGCAGACTTTTATCTGCCAGTTGAGCAATGAATTGCCTGATTGATTGAAGTCGTCCTTGGAGAGATCGAAGTTGACTGATATTCTTTGGTGGTGGCATATCCATGATGGCTTGTACCTTTGCTGGATCAACTTCAATACCTTTAGCTGAGATGATGTAACCTAGTAACTTGCCTAATGTAACCCCGAAGACACACTTCTTAGGGTTGAGTCTGACCTTGAATTTTTGCAACTGATCAAAGATCTTTGTTAGGATGCCAAGATGTTCAGCTCTGGTGTAAGATTTTGCTAGTAAATCGTCCACATAGTCTTCCATAAATGTGTGCATCATATCATGGAATATTGTTGTCATTTCTCTTTGATAAGTGGCTCCTGCATTCTTTAAGCCAAAAGGCATTACATTCCAACAGTATGTTCCCCAAGGACAGGTGAATGTTGTTTTGTCTTGATCTTCAGGAGCTATTTTGATTTGATTATAGCCTGAGAAACTGTCCATTAATGAGAGCATTGCATGGCCTGCTGTGAGATCTACAATTATATCAATACTTGGCAGAGGAAAGTCATCCTTTGAGCAAGCTTTATTGACATCTCAGAAGTCGGTGCATATTCTGATACTACCATCTGGTTTTGAGACTGGAACAATGTTAGAAATCCATTCTGCATAGTCAATAGGTCGGATGAATCCGACATCTGATAATCTCTTTAATTCCGTTTTGACCATGAGTGCTATCTGTGGATTCATCTTTTGTAGTTTCTGCTTGACTGGCTTGACTCCCGCAGAGATGGACAAGTGATGCATGATTAGGTGTGGATCCACTCTGGGCATATCAGCATATGACTAGGCAAAGTTAATTTGCTGTCCTTTAAAGAAGATGATGAATGTTGATCTTTCCTCCTCTGTTAGAGATTCTGCAAGGTGAATGTTTCTGGCTGCTTCGGTGGTACCAATGTTGATTGATTGAGTGGGCTCAATCAATATGGGTGATCGTTCATGAAAATGTTCAAGAAGAGTGTCAAGTCTCCCATCGTTAGGTGCCTTAAAAAGGTTTTCACCCTCAGATGCGTCCTTTATTTTTACTTTTTTGGGATCCATTGCTGCCATTGACTGGTTTTCAGCATTAGATTCATTATTTGATTCATTTTTGCGACTGAGAGACTTGGCACTCCCTGAAGAATAGACATCGTTATGCGATTCACTGGTAGAGCCTGTTTCGGGATTTATGGTACATAGGTAGTGGATAATAGATTCATCATCTGGAAAAATGGGGATATCATGAGTCTTGGGTTCAGTCCAGTTGATGAGATCAGGGAAGACGAGTGGTAAGGAATCATTGGGCGGGTCAAGGTCAGCTACTGTAAGTGTTAGGATAGAGTTATCATCGTGATGGGTCTTGTTTTTAAAGAAGTTTAGGGTTTCATCGAGGTCTTCGATGGTATCATCTTCTACGTAGACTTGTTCGTAATATTTCTGTTCGCTTTTCTGAACGTCATAGATATGTTGTGGTCCAAATTCAAGAGGTCTATCTTCTGCGTTATGTTCTTCTTGAGAAATGGATATGAAATCAGTATCATCTGGGATATTTGTAGTAGTATCTGAGCAGGTACCCCATTCATATTCATTTGAATCTATCTCATAGGCATCATCCCAAATTCTATTTGTGCTGTAAACAGGTATGTTGTATGGTGAAAACAAATCCTTGATGATAGATACTATTTTGATATTTTGTGTTGATTCTGTATCTGATCCATCTTCTACATTCTGGATTTGTTCATAAATTGTGCTTCCTCGGGGAGGAATGATGGGTGCTTGTGATGATATGATTTGTTTTGGAGCCATTGGTGTGTGAATATGAGCCACTGCTGCAAATATGGCCTTCTTATGATTCAAAAGCTTTCCCTGATGTATCTTCTGATCTTGACGTTCTCGTGCCTTGCGGATTGTTTCTGCTGACTCAAAGAGAGCTTCCCGCCAAGATTCTTCCTTGTATTTCTTCTTTTCCTTCCATTGAGGTTTTGCATTTGTGTGTGGCGGCCTTTTCAATAGGAAAGTGAATTTAGAACCTAATCCTGCATTATTTCTACTAGGTTGTGAAGGAAGATCTATAGGTTCAGTGACTCCTTCTTGGCGTTTCCCAATAGGTCCTTTACCGCCATATCCCATTTGTTTCATGATCAAATAGCCTTTTCCATACAGGTGTGTTGGTAGAACAATGTCTAGAGCGGCCGCTCTATTAGCTTCTTCTTCATCTTTGTAGAGCCAGTTAAGAACATCCTTATCTTCTGATTCATGTGCTAGCGTCCCCAATTGGATGAAGGTACCATCAAATTTAGTTATGGGCTGAGTTGCCAGATGTGTTGATATAGTAGGTAAACCATGCGATCTAGGGGATGTTGGCAATCTGGTCAAACATAAAGGCTCCATAGAGTATTCGCCCATGCCTTGGTCTTTGATTTGCATTTTCTGTTTGAAATCTCCCCATAAGGAGTTGGATTTTACTGTTGGTGGATCAGATGTTGAAGACCGCTGCTTTTCTCTGTTATAAGGAACCAAACTGTCTTGGGTTGCCCCCATTGCATTGCAATTTTGAAATGGATTGTGATCAGCTGATATGGAGATTTCCTGTCCATCATAAGGAAACTTGACACACTGGTGGTATGTAGAAGGTACTGCTTGCATTTCATGTATCCAGGGTCGGCCTAATAAGATATTGTAGGTGAGATCAATATCTAAGACTTGACATATAGTATCCTTTTGTACTGGTCCTACCTGAATAGGCAATATCACTATTCCTTTAGAGGACCTTTCCTCATCATCATATGCTTTTATGGTAATCTTCTTACAAGGATCAATAGATTCTTCTGAGAAACCTAGTGCACGGATAAGCTTTAAAGTACATATATTAAGTCCGGCTCCTCCATCTATTACGACTCTTTTGACACGGTGTTTGCAAACAATGACTTCAATATGTAGGGGAGTATTATGCGGATGACTCAATGAAGTATTATCATGCTCTGAGAAGGTGAGGTTATGAGATTTTGTCATGTGGGCAACCATAGCTTGAAATCTGTCTGTATCCAGATTTTGAGGTACATTTGTTTCTAAGAGTGCTTGCTCCAATATGTCTTTGTGTCTTGGAGATAGTTTCAACAATTCCAGGATAGATATCTGAGCCAGAGTCTTGCGCAGTTGATTAACTAAGTCATATTGGATCTTTGGTGTGGTAGTTGGAGGTGCAGTATGTCCCTTCAAGACATATTTCTGAGTCCGGGTTGTTACATTGACAGATTCATAATCACGTTTATCTTGAATGGTTATAACATTGACTTGATGGTCTTCAGCTGATATGTGATTGATTGTGTTGTTGTAGATGTGATTAATACGAGCTCCGCGGGTATCATTTGAAGTTGATGCTCCATCTTTGTTATAATTTGGAAGAGGATTTTTGAAAGCTTCGTGATCATTATTTGTTTTGAGACCATCCACCGTTAAGTCACCTCGATCAATCATATCTTGGATTATGTGTTGCAATCTCATGCACTCGTTTGTTCTATGACCTTTGTTTCGATGAAAATCACAATAGTGTGAATCATTCCACCAAGGTGGTTTGATTGGGGGTTCATAATTGTTGATTGGAGGTAAAGAAAGAACCTTGTTTGCTAACAGCTCTCTGAATGCGGACTCTAATGATTGGCCCAATGGTGTGAAGATACGCTTATGGAAATTGTTGGTGTTGTTGTGTGAATTGTTGTTAGGCCCTGGATTCAGGTTTTTGTTTTGATTATCGTTGGCGTTGTTGGTATTGAGTTGTCCTTGAGCATTGTTTGGTGCATATGTGTTAGCACTGGGAGTAGCATTTTTAGGTTTTTTCGCATTTTGAGTATTTCCTGATAAGGCCAACACTGGCTGTTTAGATTTAGGATCATATGATTCACTGTTGCCTTCGTTTTTGTTTCGAGTCCAAAATTGAGTTTTGTCTAGATTGGTATTGTTTTGGTTATTGTAGTTTGATGAGTTCGTTCCTTCTTTCTAGAACTTGAGTGTTCCCTTTTTGACACAAGCTTCCTCTACTTGGATGCCATTTTCGATTAATTTGTCAAAAGAAGGTATGCATTGAAGTTTGAGTCTGTAACTCATTTCACCATTCAAGTTATCAATGAAAATTTCCATTTTCTCTTTCTCAGGAATATCTCGAGGATATCTTGATACCATGCATCACCAACGTTGAAGGAATATCATGAATGTTTCATTGTTCTTTTGTTTGGTGTTGCAAATATCCAGCATGGTTATGGCATGTTGGATGTTGTAAGAATAATGGGTGATGAACTTGTTAACCAATTCGTCAAATGATCTAACAGGTGGTGTAATCTTGGATAACTATTCCATTGTTTGTCCTCCCAGGCTTCTTGGGAATAACCTCATCAGATAAGTGTCATTATGAGCAAATTCAAGACTCATAGTGCAAAATTCTCGAACGTGATCCCTAGGATCACCTTTCCCATCATATTTATCAAATTTGGGAATGTCTGAGTTTGGAGGAAAAGGTATCATGTTTAAGCTTCTGTCAAATGGATAAGGACAGATTTCGTTTATAGAGTACCGTACTGTTGTCCCTTGTTGCATATCGTGTATTTGTCATTGCAACATTTGCATTTGTTGAGTAAGAGAAACCAAGGGCGTATTATCTTGTCGAGGGAAGAGTTCTTCCCTCGTATTTGTTCTCAATTGAAAAGGTGTGGCAAATGGTATGTGTTGCTCGGGGGTTTCGAACACAGGTACTTGCATTTCTGGTATATGTTGTTCTGGAATATGTTGTTCAGGTATGCGAGTCTCTTCTTCCCTTTGTTGTTCTTGATATGTATATTGTTGAGACCCTGTTTGAAAAACGTTTGCGTCGAAATCTTCAGGAAGTTTGACACCTTTGCTTGTAAGCATGAGTAGATATTTTTCTTTGTCATTTTCCATGAGTTTTTCGATGAGTTTTTGGAATGAAGGATTTTCTTGACATTCCTGAAGAATTGCGTCAGTAATTTCAGGATCTTCTGAGGATGGAACTTCAAAAGGATTTGATAATCGACGATTCATACTTGATTCTGCGGGTGTCTCGCTTTGTTTGTTTCGTTGAGAGCGAGTGACAGGCATTTCAATAGAAACTTTCAGTGATGAAAGGAACAAAGTCCTTGTTGATATTTTTCTCTGGCGTTGTTGGTTTTGGTCTAGATGTGTTATATGTGATGCACTTGTCGGGCAGGAATGCTGGATTGATCTTTCCTCCGCGGTTTATCTTTTGATTAAAAGCAGACTTTTGACAGTAGCCTCTTGTTTTCAGGGGTTCTTTGTCAAATTCGCTGGATTTGTTTTGGATATAACATTTGACGTGATGAAGAAATACCCGATGGGATTTGAAGAGTTGACGATTGATGTATAAAAATTTATTTCTCTTGATGAATTTGGAAAAGCTCAATTGTTGTTTCTTCAACGTGATGTTGCGATAGAGGTTCTGTCTTCTCAGAATGAGGGGATTAGTCATGCATGAGTGATCAATGATTTCCTTTGATTTGTTTGGATTTAGTTGATTCTTGTTTTGAAAATTTCAAATCTTACTTTATCGGAATGAAGGTTTAGCTATCCCTTCACGATAAAGCATGTCAAATGATATGGATAAAAGTTTCCCGATCTGGAAACTGGATTCGACAATTTGGAAATTTTTAGACAAGTGTTTTTGGAGATAAAATCCGTAAGATGTTTAAAGGATTGGATTGATACTGATGATGAAAAGTTTCCGGATTATGAGAGGAAAGACGTCCTCTATTGCTCGATTCGTTTTCGGATTCTGACAACTTTTGTTTTGACACAAATTTAGCTCGAGAAATAGTTTTATGGCTTGTTTTGTCACTCTGGTTTGATAAAAGACGTGTTTGGACGAAAAACTGTGTTTTTAAAATATTTTTGAGATTTTCGAAAATTTTGGTCTTTCAACTCTCTGTTTTTCTCCTTTTTCTCACGCGCTAAAACAGACGTTCAATGCGCTACTAAATTTTCTACATGCGCTAAAATTATTTCCCCACGCGCTACTCTGCCCCAGGTTACGCGCTAAAACATTGATTCTGGAAAATTTTGTTTTGTTGACTGTGAAATACGCACTCGCTAGACTGGGTTTTCCACACGCTGACTAGTTTGGCTAATGCGCTAAAACAGATATTCAACGCGCTAGGCTGCTGGTCCTACGCGCTAAAACAGGCTGTTTGAAATTTGCTGTGATTTTTTTTTTTTTTTGGAAAACTACACGCTACACTGTGACTTCTACGCGCTATTTGCTTCTGTTAATGCGCTAACTTTAGATATCTACGCGCTAATGTTTTGCTTCCACGCACTAGAATATGTTTTTCACGCGTAAAAGATTGCTCTTTGTTTTGCTTTACAGTTTACACGCTACTGTTGTTGTGGCACGCGCTATTGTGTTCTGCAGATGCGCTAAAGTAACTGTTTTACGCGCTGAGATATTGCTCTCACGCGCTAAACTGCCTTGATTTTTCCTTTTGTTGTTTTTGCGATGTTTTTGATTTTTGTTGAGAAAATTTTCAAGTAGGATGTATGATTTTCTGAAATACAAAATGCAAGCACGGCTCACAAAGTACAATCATTTCACTTAATCTAACATAAAGTGTATGTTATGTCGAGGATGTGTTCAAATCCCCAATGTTTTAACAGGTTGGATACAAGATAAACACTTCAGAAAGACTCTTTATTCAAGGGTCATAAGCAACATCATAGCCCACTAGTCTCGATACTCCGTCAGCTCAAACAGCCATGTCACCCCCTAGAGGGCGCCCATTTTTTTGCCTTTTGCCAGAAATTAACCCAAAGTGAATTGCTTCACAGTTGAGTAGTTATCTTGGGAGATATATGGTGAGTAATCTTGGGGGCAGATTCTTCCCCACCCTTGCACTATGATGTTACAAATGTTTGGATACTGACTCAGCTCAAAGTTTCTAATGTTAAAGTTCTTAATTAGGCTTCCCGTTCGGCCGTCAGTGATAAACTCCCTCAAGAGGCTTCCCAACCTTTAGAACAAAGGCTTTACGTATCTCAAGGATACTGAGGGAAGGCTAATCGCTGCGCGCAACCGTTGAAAAGGACTTTCGTCACTTTCCACATTTGATTATAGTGGGTTGGAATTCTTGGCATCAAAGTCGTTCCCCACTTAGGTCGTTCCCTTCACACCGGCCATAAACGACTTTAAGAGTTGATTGCAACTCCTCGGGAAGGCAAGCCTGCTAAAGGATTTATTGCTTGAAATACTGAAAGCATAAGAGTGGTTTGGCTTTTTGGTCACCCAGTTAAGGGGAGAGCATATACCTTCCACTTTCAAGACAAGGCAAATAAGTTTGTTTGTTTTAACTTCCAAGACAATAATTTGCTAACTTCTAATCGGAGATGTTGCTCCAACAAACATGGTGTTCTTTTTAATCCTTTATAGCAATAATTATCTAATCTATGGAAAATAGATCGTCAACAAAGCAAATTTCAATTTTCGAGGTCAACAAAAGGAAAAACGTTTCGCTTGTAAAAACAAATCTCCTCGCTTTTCCTGCAAGAAACTTGTTAAAAATCCTGCAAATAGACAAAAAAAGAAATTTGTTAGTTTGTTTCGGGGGACTTCCATAGGTCTAAATTTTTTATTCGGTTACAAAATCTTTTTATTTGTTTTATTTGTGATGCGCTACAGAACAAACTGTATGCGCTACAATACTCGGCGGATGCACTACTGTTTCGTTTTAGTGCGCTATTCCATTTCCCGGATGCGCTACTCTGTGGTTCAGACGCGCTAATTTATGGTTTGGTTTTCCCGCAGTCTGTTGTTCGGGAAATTTTGAATTTCAATGCACTAACTGTCTGTTGAAATGCGCTGGAATATGGAGTTTAAGCGCTAAAAGTTTGGGTCGATGCGCTAATTTGTCAGGTAGATGCGCTGATCTGTGTTTCGCCGGCGTCGACACCTACAGGAAAATTTGTCAATAGTGTTATGCGCTAAGGAACAGTTTGAATGCGCTAAGACAGAAAGCCCACGCGCTAAACAGTAGGCTAGAAGCGCTAAACTGTTAGGCGGATGCGCTAAAATATCTCTTACATGCGCTAATTCTAGTTTCCCGCGTACCTACAAAAGTCTTCAAATTCAAAAAATGATAGGTTATTGGGGTGCGAGCCCCACAGTGGGCGCCAAAAATGTATGCGGGAAAAGTGGTCAAATAAAACTAAATATGTGAAAATTTACGATAAATACCAATCCACACACACACACAGGACTTCTTGATGCAAGCTATGGAGTAACGCAGTGTTACTCAGCTTCCCAAGGAGGGTCCCATGGTTCTCTATCTCACAATGTCCCTCAAACCAATGTTTTTGCTCTCAGATCACTGAGCAAAATGGTTTAGGGATGGCAAATATGAGAACGAGAGATTTTTAACTGATCTTAGTATGAGATGAATGTTAAGCTATATGTGATACTAAAATGCAATAAACTAAATGATAAGATGACAGGGTTAGTATGAATACTATCCTAGCATACTATATTTAATCTATGATTGAACTAAAATGATAAAGAACTTATTTTAAACATGCATATTCATGATTAATTCTGATCTAAAGAGAGGCTAAATGATGAGCATAAAATGATATGAAAGCTTGAAATAATTTGAGCATAAGTGTGATGCTTCAAATTTGAAAGATGATTGTTTTGAATGGAGGAATGAGGGCTCTATTTATAGCACAAACAGGGCAATGGATGGTCAAGATTGAATGGTTCAATCAAGGGTTGAGTTTGAAAGTTGGGGATCCATGTGCACAATTGGCACCAATGAAATGGTGACAAGTGTCAACATAGGATTGGGTTGAGAAAAGAGGTTGGAGGCATTAAAGGCTTGAGAAGACCTCATGGTTATCTAAAGGCTAAGGGTCAAGTCTAAGATAGGCTTACCCACTAGATTAAGAGTTAATCCAAGGATAAACCTTTGTGCAAATGATTAAGAGATAATCATGGTCAAAGCATTAAAGGCCTGATGAGACCCTTGGGTTGGATAGAGGTTGAGTCAAAACAAATGTTTTAACCATGTGGGAAGGTTTGATTTAACCATTAATGGTTATTGGAGACTTTGGGGATTAAGTGGTTGAAGATTGGAAGCCTTTAATGGTTTTCAAATACTTTAAGGGTTTTGGTGGTTGAAGGTTGAAAAACCTTCAATGGTTATCCAAGACTTTGGGCCATTTGAGAAGTGACTTCCCTTTGCTTAGGGATGTGACAAAGTTTAGAGGAGGGTTAGGTTAATTAGAAGCGATTAGAAGATTCTAGAAGGGATTAGAAATGGGTTTGGGATTTTGCAAGTGGATGGGGGGATAATAGGATTTAATTGAATTATTTGATTTAATTCAATTTGGTTGCAATTAAATAAATTTGATTTATTCAATTTGGGATAACTATTTAATTAAATTTGATTTTAATTAAAAGTGGCTAGGAGAATTTAATTGAATAAAATGATTTATTCATTAAATGGATATAGTGAATTTTATTTAAATAAATTGAGTAATTTACTTAATAAAATAGAAGAATGTGGATAATTTAATTAAATTGGATTTAATTAAATAGGGAAATGAACATAAAATATTCATTTAGGAATATGGTCATTTTTATATGTCTACAAAATTACCATTCTTTTGTTTGGTATTACATAGATCAACCATGGAGACATCTCGTTCTATGTTAAGTGCATGTTGAGTGATAAATATTTATACGAGGCCCTCAAAGGTCCTGATCCCACCGGGTAGACATGAGAAACATTGCATAGTCAAGCCTCCCAAACTTTGGGGAAAGAGGTGCATTAAATATGTGTCTTTGTATGCAACCACTAAGAAGGAAGAGAAAAATTCTTGCACATGATCTCTAGGGTCTCCCTTTCCCTTTTATTTATCAAAATTTGGAGTTTCGAAGGTGCGTGGGAAAGGAGGCATGTATATGTTTCTATCAAATGGATATGGGTAGATATCCTTGAGAGCATATTGCTTGTGTGTCTTTCCTGAATGCATTTGTTGGGAGAGATCTTCTATCTGTTGTCTTAACATATCCATTTATATAAGAGGAGGGGAAAGGTTGTCATGTTGGTAGTTATCATCATAGTTACATGTATTCCTTGCCTCTCTTTCACCATGATTTGGTTCTTGTCAATGGCTATGTTGAGCTTGTTCTGGTATATCTTTAAGTTGTGGTACATCAAAGTCAGTGCAAAGTTTGGCTCCTTCTTAAGCAAGTTATAGAAAATGGGAATCAACACTTCCTTTGATAATTTCTTCGAGAAGTCTTTTAAATATGGGATTTCTAAGTGCGTCTTCTATTTGTGCTTGTGTAGGGGTTTCTAGGTTTCCTCTTCTAGAAAAAGGGTTAACATACACTTCTTCTTCTTCCCATATTTCTTTTTGATTTTGGTGACGACTCTGAGACCTAGTCTGAGCCATGTTTGAAGTACATTTTTGTGGGTGAAAAGTGTGTGGTTGAGAATGGGATGAACAGAAAAGTGCATGTGTGATCCCTTCTTATTGTTCCAAGACTTTTGTAATGATGATGATGAGTTGAAGTTTTTGTGGATTTTTGATCTCCTACACTAAAGGCTTGGTATGAACAAAGTGCTCTTTAGAATTGCTTGTTGTGATGTTTTAATGTTTGTGAGATGAGGTGTAGCAAGGTTTGTGTTGTGACAAACGTAAGCTACCTAGTAATGAGAGGATGCACTCATGGACTAGTTTTAACCTATCTATATGTTTAGTAATGCCTCTTTTAGGATGTTTGATACTAGATGTAGAGACACACTAGAAAGTAGTTTTGTTGGTATGATAAGCAATATCTTAAAGGACTAAGGACAAGACCTCTTTGTGTTGAGAGAGGAGTGAATTTGTGATGTGTTTTGGAATGAGTGTGAACTTTGGAATTTTCTACTAAGGAACTATGAATTTGTTTGGAAATGATTTTGAAGTGAGAAAGATGGAAGAAAATGTATGAGGATTATGTGAACCTAGGAATCTCTAGTGAGTGATTGCGGGTTGTGGAATGTATGATGGAGGAATGCATTGACCATGATTGTGATGATATGATAGAGCCCTTCTTTGAAAGAAAGCTTGTGATGCAAGTGGTTCTAATTCAAAGTCGTCGGTAAAATGTGAATATAATCATGATATCGATTGATGTAAGTGTGATGTTTCAACAACAACTTACGGTTTTTGTATAAGAAACTTATCCTTTTTGGGGTTTTCTTTTCACTTTTCTTCTTTTTGGTTTTTCTATAAGTTGACTTTTTGACGTATTTGAGAGATTTCCAAAAACGAAGCATGGGTAGCTTTTTGCAAAAATGTGTGAAGTTGTTTTGTTGAGATTTTTTGTTGGGGTGTAACTTGTTTCAATTGTTTGAATCCTTTGACAAGAAAATATGTCAAGCACACAAGCACATAATCTTGCCCTTTTTCAATAAAGGCACAATAGATGTGGATCTAAATCAACTCAATCATGGACTTTTTGACCTTTATAAATGTGTGTATTCCTAGGCCTAAAGTCGGCCCAAATTTTTATCAGTCTAAAACAAGATGAAGACAACTCAAACACTTCTTATCCCTAAGGTAATGGCCAGTTGTGATATTTTCAGGCCACAACTTGATATTTCTTTGACTTTGGTACTACATACCTTATGTATCCCACTATGGTAGGTAAGGATTTGATATACTAAGTCTTGCATGAGCATAACAGATAGGTGATCCCTATGATGGGGAAGACACCACTTTCATCAAGCTACAAGTAGCCTTTCAAAAGCCCTATTTCTACTCAAGGAAATATATATGGTGAGTATCTTGGGAGCAAAACCATTTATGCTCTTCCACAAAACTTTTCACAAATATCCTCAATCAATAGAAAGGGTGGGCTTCTAAAATAAGAGGTGTCTAGTAATGTTCGATGTCTTTGGACGTAAGTTCATTCCACAGTGACTCACTTAAGATCCTTGTAACTCATGGCGGGGCCCATATGTCCTTTCAGCAAGTTACACTGTAGGAACAGCTACACCCAAGGCTACATCTTTCACTCTCTCCTAATTTCTATAGCGACTTGAAGGATTTACCGCACAAGGTCATCCCAAGAGTGATGTGTCTCTTGGTAGGCCTCTCTTAAAAATAGAAAATTTAGAGTGTTACTAACACTTTTCTCTTGCACCTAGGACGACGAGAGCCAAGGGAGAGGATAGCGTGTGTTAGAACTGGGACCACTCTATAGATTTGCACAAGCTTGCCAAACACAAAAGACACTTGTTCTTTTTAACCTTTTTATTGAAATGTGATCTATTTGATACCTGGAGATGTTGCTCCAACAGATATGGTGTTCTTTTTAGACAAGATGAAAATTGTTTTGGACACTTGACAAACTTTTGAAAAGTAAAAAGTAAACCTGGTCAACAAAATAGAATCATGTAGCCTTTGTAGTAATAAATGTAGATGTGAGGTTCTTTTTATGCACCAAACTGAAAAAAAAAAAGTGGATTTTTAAGTGCACCAAAAGAATGAAGTTGATTTTTAATCCCTTTGCTTGAAAACAAGAAAGATGAAGTTTGTTTTAAGAACCAAAAGTGAAAATGAGATTTATTTTAGTTGCACCAAAAGGTCATGAGGTTTATTTTAATCCCTTTTTTTTTGAAAAACATGAAAGATTAAGTTTGTTTTAAGCACCAAAGTAAAAGTGAAGTTTATTTTAGTTACACCAAAAAGACTACGAGGTTTATTTTAATCCCTTTGTTTTGAAAAACATGAAAGATTAATTTTAAACTCAAAGACTAAAACAAAGTGTTTCTAATTTAACTCCTCCAAAACTTGCAACAAATTGTTAGACTTGCAAAAAAAATCACTCAAAAGGTTAGACAAGATGGTGGGCTTGACAACCCTAAAATTTTCATTTTTCTTACAATTTTCAGCTCTTTGTCTGTTACAAAAGCGCTAATCTGCTAGAAGACGGAAGCGTTAACAGAATATAAAAGCCCTATAACTAACCATAGAAGTGCCAGAATAAACTAAAAGTGTGATGATAGAGAACATAAGCACTAATATACTCAAAAGTGCTTATAATAAATACCTAAAGCGCTAATATAGAACAAAAGTGTGATAACTCAAAGAAATCAGAGGCATTTGTTGGGACCTATAAAATTTTGAGGGTCTAGGGTTTTTTCTTTTCCATGAAAACATTTAGAAAAATTAAGCCTTTGTAGCACATTATTGTAACTCATATTGAACTTGAACCCTTGAACCTTTTTGGTTCAAGGTTCAATCATTTCTCTTGCATGAGTCGTGACTTTGTAATGCTTTTACTAAGCAAGAGAGAATGTGTTATGTCTATTTTGAACCATCTACAATCGGTTCAAGGTTCAAGGTTCAAAATGCCCCTTTCTTTTGCTAAAAGTCTTTGCTTGTTATTTTTCCACTTAAGTGGAAGGGTCTATGCGTCGTTAAGAGAGCCCCCTTTTATGTCTAGGCCTAGGTGGATTCTGATAAGTTTTAATTTTTCCTAAGTCCTGAGTCTTTTCATATGTCTCTATTGGGCTTCCTAAAGATTGACCAGGTTCTTGTTGAGCTCGTGGTTGTCACTATACTGCAACCCAAAAGTGCTTGATGGTTATTCACCATGACATGGTGAATAAGTGGTGGGACCCATGGGAAAGGTGCGGAGCATAGAAAGTCATTATCGACCATCGAAAGTCAAGTTTTTAGACTATCCCGATGACCTGATGGAAAGGGCTAAGGAAAAATTTTATCCCACATTGGCTGCAGGGAGGAACATTTCAGTATTTAAAGGAAAAGCCCCACACATATTATGTGTCAAAGCTTACGGGTTTTTGGAAAATGGCAACTTAGAAGTGGTGGGCTCCTACACGCATCTGAAAGCACCCAAAAGTTTGTAGCAAAAGGAGAAATTAAACAGTGAGCAAGTTGTAGAAGACGGCGGTTGCTATACCTCATGAAGAAAGTGCTCGACAGTTAATAGCCATGATTTGGCGATTGATGAGCTGGCAGGCTAGGTGTCGCTGAGGTAAGCACTGAGAAAGTCATGAGGTGCCGCATGGTGACATGTAGTTGATGAGGTGGAAGGTCCAATGGTGACATGGCAAAACGGATGGCAGATGGATGTAGCCACTCAGGAAGGGATAAGGGTCGAGCAAATCAAGAGAGATCAACGGTGATCAAGATGGATTCAAGGGTTGTCGCTATGTCACGATGTAAAAATGCTCACTAGATATCACTTGTGACTTGATGGCAAACCACTAGTGATGAACCATGGCCGAATATTAATGCAAGCGGTTAAGGCAGGTGGTTTATTCTGGCAGTTAGTGGAGGTTGTACTAAGGTGTCAGAGTGGAGAGCCTAGAATAAATACCTTCACAATAGGTGGCACCCAGTTGTAAACTCTGGAGCCAATCAAAGGGTGCCACATGGTAGAGAAATGGCATATCATCAAGGTGAATGTTGAGAAGACCTTGGTTTTGATAGATCTCAGGGAGGACTCACCAAAGGCATTAGTTTCACTGACATAGATGGTTTCGATGAAACTAGGGTTTTGATAAGACATGAAAACGGCTGGCCGAAGAGGAAGTTTGGCCGAAAGGCTTGTGCCGATAAAACCAAAGGAGGTGGTGGGTTCGGTGGAGGTGACTAGGTGGTTCAGGTGTGTCAGGTGGTGAACCAGAGGTTGACAAGTGGCAAGCCTAACTGGACAGGTGGAGTCCAGCAAGATCTCAGAGAAAATCCAAAGATGTCAAGTGGTGACATCGTGGCATAGGCGAGAGCCATTCAGAGAAGCTCAAGGCCGAGTGGGTTTAGGAAGATCAATAGCCGGGCAAGATGATCCAATGGTTGTCACCATGTCATGATGCGAAAGTTCTCAACAAATATCCCATGTGACTTGGCAACAAAGCACATGCGCTAAAAGGAAAGTGGCCCAAGTGTTAAGGATCAAGCAGCTTGAGGAAATATCTACAACCATAGCTATACTGCCATGTGAAAGTGCCCGATGTTATCACATGCAACATAGAGACTCACTAGGTGGCAGTTAAGGTGGTAGTTTGGGTGGGCTCAGGGCCCGTTAGAAGAGAAATTGATAGAGGGAGCCGCCCAGGCGAGGTAAAAGTCAGACAAGTTAGGGAAAATCAATGGTGATCCAAGGATGATCAATGGCTATCACCAAGTCTCAACATGAAGTTGCTCGATGGCTAATAGCCGCGACTTGGCAACTAAGCAGTGGGGCCCGATATAGAAAAGAGGAGCAGTCCGCAAGAAATAAAGAACAAGCAAGCCAAGGAAGAACAATGAGATTCATTCTAGCGATGAGCTTGGGCAGTGCTAAGGTGGCAGGATAAGGGCCCCGAAATGAATTAGAAGGTGTTCCATGGCAGAAATGTATGGCAGATGTCTACATGGGAGATTCAAAGATTTAAATATGATTAAGGACTATGGTAGAAAGGTAGAAATTAAATGACCAACCTACAGAAGGATTGATGACAAAAGGATTATGTTTTTGCCAGATATATGAGTGTTATATATCGTTGGAAAGCTCTTGATCCAAGAAATATGACTTTGTGGTCAAGTGTAACACACAACAAGTATTTTAGGGGTAGTTACCTCAGGATCTCAAATTGGATTTTTCAGTTAGAGAGATTGGATGTTCTGCAGGCCAAGTTATGTGAAACAGTTAATGTTGAAAGATATAGTAGTTGCTATTGTTAAAGAATGAAATCTGATTTTTTCATCCCTGCCTTCTTATTCGAGAGTCTTCTCATTTTATAAAGGTAGCATATTTTTGTGAACAAGGCTCCATAATCTCGGTTTCCATTTTCTAATTTTTTTCCCAAATTTGTACAGTGAATGTTCCTTTTCAAGCAATAGAGTATCTTCTTGTTGTAGATGTTTTTTGTTGTAGGTCACATATATGTAAGGAATATATACAGTTTATTGGATTGTCTCTAGGACTTTTCTTATTTTTTATGAATCCAGTCTTCAAGGGAGTTTGGGTTTTTCCTCTCATAGTGGGTGTGTAATGGGTGTTCTTAGGTACTCTTCAAGGAAGAGTTTAAATTCTATGAATAATCATTTTGGATTCAGGATAATGTCTGGATATGTATGATCCTCCATTTGAGTTTAGAATGTATTAATGTCAGGCATTGATACAAGGATATCTTTCTTAATAAATTGGATTTGCAATAGAGGTTTTCATTTTCAGTTTGATGTATTACTCCATGCCCTTGGATAAGGCACTGGTCTTGCAGATTTTGGGGATTCTCAAAGATTTTAAAATATCAAGTTTCCATTTACTTTGATGTTTGTAGTTTTAGATGTTCTACCTATCTCATGCTCCAATCTTGTTGAGATGTCAATGTAGATTTAGCCCATCTGTAGTAACCTCCTTGTTGTTGAGCCTTGTGAGATCTATTTGCTTTTGTTGATGCCATATGTCTGTAACTAGTTGTATTTTATGCATCAAAGGGTGTCCCCCCTAGGTCTTGCAGAAACTGAAGTGTAGGAGGATCATTAGGATCCTATGTTATGTTGTCCAAGCCCTGAAGCATTTGATTGATTGAGATTGGCTATTTCATAGATAGTTTGCAGGTGAACTTGGGTGTCTTTTTTCAGACCAACAAAATGGCGACTCTGCTGGGGACAGATCTAAAGATCCCTGGTATAGACTATTGAATCAGATTGTAAGTGAGTTTGGCCAAATTCATTTGAGGAAGAGTCTTAAAAGTTTGCAAGTCTGAAAGTTGTTTTTAGATTTGAAGGTATATATCCCGGAGGGTTTTGTTGTTGAGAAATTAAAAAAAAAATATTGTGACTCTATTGTGTGAGACCCATAAACCTGAAGTTGTTTCAGAGTGAAGATAAGTGGTTGAAATTTTATTCCTCTTCAGGGAGGTGGCGAATCTATAAGAATGAACCTGAGAATTAGAGGAATTCTTCAAATTTTCAATCAGAAGTGAAGTGAACAACAACAACAAATTTACTCCAGGTATTCCTCATTGTTGAGATAATTATTTGTTCCTTATAAGGTGAAAAGGTCACCATTGAAAGGAAAAGAAATCTGCACTTTACATACTTCTTGTTTTGAAAATTTTCAGTCAGAAAATATGGTGAGAAGTATGTCTGGTTATGAAGTTAATGACTGCATGTGTTTTACAAAAAAGTTTGTAAAATAGTAAGATGCATTGTCATGGTAATGGTTCAATAGATGTTTCAAAAGTGATGGATCTAGATGTGGTTCCTAGATCTAAAACTTCTTTGTCAAATTTGAAAGACACTGATAAGGAGATTGAAATACATCTTTAAAAGATCCAAGAAAAGTGCATCTTGTTTTTAAGAAGGAAAGTAGGGAAGAGAAAGGTAGAATCATCATGTATTTTTTATGAAAGATTTATTGCTACATTAAATGAGCTTCTAGTTGATGTTAGACCCCATGAGTTAGTTTGGACTGAATTATTTTTAGAGCTTGATGATCCTGACTCAATTAATTGGTCTACAACCTTGAGAGAAGAAAGTGTTGCACATATTAAAGAATGGATAGATGAGATTAAGGTGACCAAACCTGAAAATGTACATAGTATTGATTATAGTGATGGAGATAAATCCGTTAGTGGATATATTTCTTATTGTTGGGAATCATTAAATTTGAGTCAATTTTTGAGGCCCACTATGAAATTTTGCTATTTCATTCTCAGAAAGACCACCTAATCTCATTCAGGTGGCCTAGTTAGAAAGAGGGTAAAATGGAGCCAGTTCATTTTCGAAAGGTAAGGCTTGAGAATTGTCTTGCACCTTTATTTTGGCCTATGAAGTGTTTTGCAACTTTCAGTTTTTAGTTTGGATTAGTTTATCAAGTACCCATTTCAAGGGGTGAGCTAAAAGTGCATCATAGGTGCAAATACAGATTTTATTAAGTAGCCTACTTTGAGCACCTATAACTTTTGACTGGTTGATTTTCATGGTCAAATTAAAGGTGTATTGAATTGTATGCATAAATGCGAGTCAACATGCAAAATTTCAAGTCCCTGTGAATCCATTTGCTCAGTTTGGTAAGCTCAATCCGTTTGCAGTTTATGGTTTGCACAAGTCCCTGTTTCGATAGCTAGTCAAAGCCTCTCTTTGCACATGTGTAAAAGTTTCCTTGGTGAGTGTCATATCAAAATTTTTATTCCAGGCTATTTTTGATATAAAAGAAAAGCTATGTTTCAAATTTCAGGTCTTTATGAATCCGTTTGATCAGTTTTCAAAAGGGTTTCTTGAGTCACCTTATTCAGTGTTCCGTATTTTCATTGCTACATCTTTTTAAGTGGCTATTTTCATGAGCTCACTATTCGTACCTAGTCTGTTGGAAAATGCACACTCCAATGAGATAATGAAGGTGATTGAAGGTTTTTTCATTGATGACAAACTTTCTCATATATCGGCAAGACAATTTACCTAGACCAGCAACAATAGACTCTACAATGGCACACAAAACACCGACAGTGAAAGGAAGTCTACATTTTGCCCCTCTTTGAGACAATGCGATTTTAAGCGTTGTTTCAAAGAACAATAATGAAAATGCCCTAGACGCTGACAATGACATATGAAAATGCCCCAGAAAATAACAATGACATATGCATGCCCCCTCGAGGAATTGGCCGGAAACATGCAGAAAAGAGGCCAATTGATCGATAAGAATGATAGAAAATGATAGGATCAAACAAACTGACAATCAGATATCGGATGCATGAAGGACAAGCAATTGAAGATGCAAAAGACCATGACCAACATAAGATGGAGAAGACGCACGTCCATTTATGCAATGACAAAGAGCTATAAATGAGACCAAGAGGTAGAAAATTGCTCATTTGCACTAGCTAAAAAGGAGGATTTGTTGCTCTGGACAAGGACACTTGCAGAGAGATGGCGAACATTCCAATGGTGGATCACCTTGGAGAATGTGTATGCACATTCAGACAACCAGACGATGCAGGAGCAGTGGTATGGATCTTAAAAACCCATGTTTTCAATTTCATGACTTTTGATTGCTTGCGGGACATTGCGGGGCCCACAGGGGATGCAAACGAGGACTTCTGCGCTTGTGTCATGTCTTCTGTGCTTGTGTAGGAAGACACAAACGCAAGTTACCTAACATAGGCGCAGGTTCTCTGACACAGGCGCAATTGTGCACTGAAAACCCTAGTTTTGGTCAAAATGACATGCAAATGATCGAAAAAAGGGAGGATAAGGGTAGGATAGGTCAGATTAGATGAAAAACACCCTGATTTGGACATGAAAATGAGGAAATGCAACCCATAGGAGCAAACCCTAAAACTGACAAAATTTGCCCCAATTGTGATGCAGAGTCGACAGTATCCGTTGATCACACGGGAGAACCGACCGGATTGCTTCATGCTACGACATAGACTCAGGAGCACAGAGAGAGATACCTTAGCAGGACTGGGGATATACTATGTCACATTCATGCTCGAGATTAGGGCAAACACAAGACTGCTCACCGCATTGGCAGAGCGATGGCATTCAGAGACCTCCTCATTCCATCTGGCGACCGGAGAGGCGACGGTGACACTGGAGGATGTATGGCGTATCCTCCGCATTCCGATTCATGGAGAGATGATAGAGTATGACCTAGTGATAGGGAGAGACACATTGTGCAGATTGTTTGAGTGCGACGCAGATGATGTGGATATCGTCGAGAGGGAGATTGGCTGGGAGACTATGGCATCAGAGTATGATCGACGATATGTGGTGATAGCCGTGGTGATAGCATGTCTACTGGCAGGAGACAGACGAGGACATGGATTCCCTATTGGATGGGGAAGAGTGCTAGAGCGGATGGTGACAGAGGGGATGGTGTATGCATGGGGACCATGTGTGCTTGCTATGCTATATTTTCAGCTGCATCAGATAGCATATCAGGGAGTGCAGACATTGAGCTGTGGAGTCACATTGCTTCAAGTATGGGCATTTGAGCACATAGCCATATGTCGACCGATCACAGATAAACAGGTAGTACCACACCGACCATATGTGTATTTATATGGGGGAGCACTGAGACAGGGTCCATTTGGATACATATTGTACTGGTGACACGAGCTAGACAGACTGAGAGAGTTCATATGGAGGCCATATTGTGAGTGCTCAGGATGGTCAGATGACAATGAGGAGTTACCATATTGTAGACAGGAGAGGTACCTGATTGGGCGACCAGTGAATCGCCAGAGAGTGATTGAGATGCACCTGCCAGAGAGAGTCAGATGATAGTTTGGAGAGAGGCAGGATGTACCTAGGAGGACTGCATGCTTTGCCCGATCTCACAAAGAGACGAGTCAGTGGGGGAGTATGATTCAGCCACACATAGCATATGTTGACTTTGCAGAGCTACAACAGAGATAGTGGGATTGGAGGTCAGATGTGGCAGACACCGGGATAACAGATGAGTATGATAGATGGTTTGCACGATGACGGCCAGTGCCATTGACAGATCCGGACATTCTAGTACCGAGGCGACAGGAAGACTTCCCACTCACAGGAGAGGAGGGAGAAGATGAGGATGAGGACGAGGATGAGGACGGAGATGAGGATGAGGATAGAGATGAGGATGGTGGGGATGAGGATGATGAGGAGCAGGAGGATGAGCCAGATTTAGGCGAGTAGGAGGCATTACAGGACATACCCATAGAGCTAGGGACAGCTAGGACAGAGGAGATGGAGATATTCAGGGCTACTATAGCGAGTCAGTAGGATCACATTGAGACTTTAGAGAGAGAGCATGATCAGTTCAGAGCGGAGATAGCTAGACTCACAGCGGCTCGAGATGCAGCGATGGCTCAGGCACAGCGAGAGGGACAAAGAGTCACTGATTATATTGGGTCGATTCGAGATGCCAGTGTATGGGAGCTAGGATAGATGCTGGTAGAGACCGGAGAGGAGATACGCCATTGGAGGACACTATACGAGAGTGCAGTTCCACTGGAGCGGAGAACACTGTCATATCGGGCACGATCGAGGACAGAGAGCAGGTCACACTCTCGGAGGTCATTGAGCAGCATGGGGGTGAGTGGACCTATGAGACCACCACAGCTAGGTTCAGGAGGGACATCATCCGCGAGACATGGCAGGGATGAGGAGGAAAGAGGGAGCACCCAGTGATAGAGGCACATGCTCCTAAGACAGACAGTGGACATTATGTAGTTTGACATGTTGTAGTCAGCCTACGGGCCATACTTAGGACATACAGTCCAATTTTGTACTCCGATATTATTATGATATGTGATATGAAATGCATCGATATGATGGGATGCAATGTGTTATGATTTGTAGTTATTTTGCTATGTATGGATGACTTATGTACATGTTTATGTATTTTTGATGTATTTATGAAATGAAATGGATAAAATGCTTGATGTGGTGCAAATGTAATGCAAATTTACTAACCAAATGGATGCAGGATGCAGCATATGTGTTTGGATATTGGAGCACTAGACCGAACTGACTATCCGGACTGATGGAAGAAATGTTAGTAAGAAGAAATGAGACAGGGGAGAGTTAGAAACGAAGAAAAACTTGCTTTCAATAATGCACTTTGTAGGTGAGAACCTTTATTTTTATGTAGCAAAATGGATGCGTAGCATCATGGCATTGAAGGCCAGAGCTGAAATGCAACCCTTTTTTGCAAAAGACAGACACATCACAGACAAACGACAATCACAATCAAAAAAGAAAAAGACCATGAGCCATCCTGGTCACTCTAAATCACTTAGTGACATCATCAAGCAACATAGGAACATGATCGAAGCCAAAGATAAATCAATAAAAAGATAAGATGCACAAAGTCCAACAAATCAAACAAACATCTTGATTTTCATTGTCAAAAGTTGAAAGTGCTGATAGGACGATCATGCTGTCTGGTTTTAGGATATGTGATACCCCGTCTAAGACAGGACACAGTCTGGTTTCGAGTATACCACACCCTGTATAAGACCCATGATAATGTGCCAAGGACGAACGATATTGAGGTTGATTGATATGACAACTCGGATCAGTTTGAATGTCTGGTTTGAGTCAAAAAGTTCATCTGCTAATGCGTGATTTCAATAAAGCACAATGTTGGATTGCGAGTCGTTGGATGTATACTCAGTGATCTGTTTATGCACAGAGGGATCATTTATTGACAAAATGCTTGTTTTGGGATTTTAATGTTTTGAAATGTTTTTTGTGTTCATTTTTTCAGGACTTTTTATGATTTTTAGGGATTTTCATTTTTTTCAGTTTTTAGATATTTTTTCATGACATTATTCGATTTTTTTGAAGATTTTTTTCAGGACATTTTTAAATGTTTTTTGAGATTTGGTCAGGATGTTTTTCAATTTTTAGGAGTATTTCAGGACATTTTTCATTTTTTTTTTTTTTTAAGATTTTTTTTTCAGGACATTTTTCAATTTTTAGGATTATTTCAGGACATTATTGGATTCAAAATTTCCAGTGATTGATCATGACAAGGGGAAGGCACCCAATGCGTAGCTGAAAGACACATAGACCTGGGACCAAAACATATGTACAAGAAACTGGAGTAGGCAAGACAGTGATGTTGACCAATAACCGGCCTGGAACTGAACATTGGGTCAAGACAACGATACGCATGATAAACCGGCCGAGAGAAAGTATAGCTAAAAGTCATGATAGATGGCGGAGAAATGATCTCATTACTCATGGCGCCTGATTGCCAGGTTTTCACCATGGTACTTGCCCCAAGTGCCTCTTTGCCAGGTTTTCACTAGAGGGCGAATCATTTTTTTTTCTCTTTACTTTTTTTTTTTTTTTTTGCTCTTTTCCTTTTTTCTCTTTTTTTTCATTTTTTTTGTATTTTTCATTTTTTCATTTTTTTGTAGTTTTCATTTTTTCAGGATCATATTTGAATAAATACCGATAGAGAATTATGCCCAGTACTTGCGAAGATGCATGTTGTTGATAGGATCAGACAGAGGTTCACCTTCTGGGGTAGCAAGCTGATATGCCCCTGAGCCATATGCTACAGTTACTATGAAAGGACCATCCCAATTAGGTTCAAACTTGCCCTTGATGATGTCAATAGACTGTGCATTCTTAGGGTTTTCTTTTAAAACTAGGTCTCCCACTTCGAAGTGTCGCCCTTTGACTTTCTTATTATAAGAGCGACGGAGACAGTTTTGATATGCTTGCAAATGTGTCAGAGCTGTCTGACGCTTTTCATCTAACATCTCAAGCTGATGCAGCCGAGAGACTCTGTGTGTCTCATCATCAATCAAGTGTTGCAAGGAAACCCGCAAGGAAGGAATCTCGACTTCCAAAGGTAAAATGGCTTCTGCACCATACACCAAGGAATAAGGTGTTGCACCAGTAGGTGTGAGGATAGAAGTGCGATAGGCCCATAGTGTTGGATTTAACTGTACGTGCCAATCTCGACCAGCATCATTGACAACTTTCTTCAGGATCTTGATAATGGTTTTATTTGATGCTTCAGCTTGCCCATTACCTTGCGGATAATACGGACTGGAAAAATGATGTTGAATATGAAACTTGTCACAGAGTTCTTTAACATCTTTATTCTTAAAAGGTCGACCATTATCTGTGACTATGGCAAGGGGTACCCCATATCTGCATATGATATAGTTCAGCAAGAATTTTGAAATTTGGACACCAGTGATATAAGTCATGGGGATAGCCTCGATCCATTTGGTAAAATATTCTGTAGCTGTAATAATGAACTTGTGTCCATTTGCAGATGTTGGGTGAATCTTGCCAATAAGATCCAATCCCCACTGAGAAAAGGGCCATGGAGATATGACAGAATGAAGCTCTTGGGCTGGTGCATGAATATAATTTCCATGGATCTGGCACTTGTAGCACTTTTTAACAAAATCATGAACATCTTTTTCCAAAGTAGGCCAGTAATACCCAACACGAATTAACTTTTTAGCTAAGCTAAGACCATTGAAATGGCCCCCACATATACCATCGTGAACCTCGTGTAAAGCCGTTTGTGCTTCGTCAGAATCCAAACACCTGAGGAGGGTATGGTCAAAGGAACGACGGTAAAGGGTGTCGGCGATGATGACATATTTGGCTGTCTGTCGAATAAAGGCTCGGCGTTGGTTCGCGGAAAGGTTAGGTGGTAAGGTCTGGGATTTCAAATATTGATATATGTCATTGTACCATGAGGAGTTGGGACCAACAAGAATGCACATCACATCAGCTGTCAGAATGTCAAAAGAGGGGACCAGCAATTGTTCGACCAAGAATTCACACTTGTCCATATTATGAGGCATATTCAACATGGAAGCGATTGTAGCCATTGCATCTGCCGACTTGTTTTGCATTCTTGGCACTTGACTAAAATGGATAGCTGTGAATTTTGTCTTGAAGAAATCTACCATGTGCTTATAAGGAATAAGCTTTTCATCTTTTGTTTCGTAGTCATCATTCACTTGTCGGATGACTAATTGAGAATCTCCATAGACTTGCAAATGTTTGACATTCTAGTGGACTGCTACTCGGAGTCCTGTGACTAGTGCTTCATACTCTGCAATGTTATTGGTGTCGGGGAAAGTTATTCTGTAAGACTTTGGAATAGCATCACCTTGAGGGGTGACAAACAAGATGCCTGCTCTGGATCCAAACTTGGTATGGGACCCATCAAAGTATAACTTCCATTCAGTAGATGATGTGAAAGCAAAGACTGATTCATCTGGAAAATCAGTTAACATGGGATGATCATCAGAGAGAGGAGCCTCTGCAAGCTGATCTGCTATGACTTGTCCTTTTATGGCCTTTCACTCCATATACTCAATGTCAAATTCACTGAGAATCATCACCCATTTTGGTAGGCGACCCGTCAAAGCTGCTCGGCTAAGCAAATATTTTAGGGGATCAATTTTTGCAACCAACAATGTTTGGTGGCTTAGCATATAATGTCGGAGCTTTTGTGTTGCAAATACCACTGCTAAGCATGCCCTCTCAATAGTGGAATAATTTAATTCATAACCAACCAGTGTCCGGCTAATGTAATAAATAGCTCTTTCTTTGCCATTCTCATCTTGTTGAGCCAAGAGAACTCCTAATGTTGTTTCAGTTGCAGAGATATACAATAAAAATGGCTTTCCGTCTATTGGAGGCATTAGAATAGGTGACGATAGCAAATATTCTTTGAGAGCTTGAAAGGCTGATTGACATTGCTCAGTCCATTTAAAAGTGACACCTTTGTGCAGTAAATGTTGGAATGGATGACATTTGTCAGCCAACTGAGCTATGAAGCGACGAATTGACCAGAGCTTTCCTTGCAGACTTCTTAATTGCCGGAGATTTGAAGGTGGAGGCATATCCATTATTGCTTTGACCTTGGTGGGGTCGACCTCAATGCCTCGGTGGGAAACAATGTATCCGAGGAGTTTGCCAGCTGTAACACCAAAGACACACTTTTTTGGATTGAGCCTAAGTTTGTAGGTCTCCATTCTATCAAAGATTGGGCCCAAAATAGCTAGATGACTATCTCTGGTAACAGATTTGCATAACAAGTCATCAACATAGTCCTCCATCAGAGTGTGCATGAAATCATGAAAAATTGTCGTCATTTCTCTTTGATATGTTGCACCTGCATTTTTAAGACCGAAGGGCATCACATTCCAGCAATAGGTACCCCAAGCACAGGGGAATGCTGTCTTATGCTGATCTTCAGGAGCAATGCGAATTTGGTTATAGCCGGAGAAACCATCCATTAATGAAAGCATCTCATATCCAGCCGTCATGTCCACTATGATGTCTATGTTTGGAAATGGAAAATCATCTTTAGGGCATGCTTTATTGAGGTCCCTAAAATCTGTGTAGATTCTGATGCCCCCAGTTACCTTGCTAACTAGTACAAAATTTGAAATCCAGTCTGCATAGTCAATGGGTCTGATGAAGCCGACATCTAGCAATTTTTTTAATTCCACTTTGACCAGAAGAGCCACCTAAGGATGCATCTTTCTAAGTTTCTGTTTGATAGGCTTGGCATCCACTTTTAGTGGCAAATGATGAAGAACCAATTCTGGATCAAGGCCAGGCATATCTGCATAGGACCATGCAAAGCTGATCTTCTTCTCAAGAAAGAAATTGACAAAATCTATTTTTTCCTGTTGTGAGAGGGAAGCAGCAAAATGAATGACCTTAGGGTTGTCAGGTGTACCCAAATTGATTTCCTCGGTCATTTCCACAAGTAATGTTGATTTATCCTGAATTGATAGGGGTACGTCCACTCTTCCACCTTTGGGCGCCTCAGAAAGGTTTTCACCCGCAGGTACATCTTTTATTTTTACTTTTGTATGATTAGAGAGTGCCTTACGTTTTTCACTCCAAGATCTATTCTTTTGATTTTTTTGTTTTTCTTTTTCTTTTTCATGACTAGAAGAGGAAGTTGACGCCCCAAAATATACTGTGGAATCCAGGTCGATAGCAAATCCTACCTTATGATCGCCTTGTGGTACGCCTTCCCGTAGTCCCAAGAATTCTACAATTGCTTCGTCATTTTGAAAACAGTCCAACGTGAGCGGTTCTTGTTGGTCATGTTGGATAAGCTGGGGATAAATGAGAGGCATATCATCATCGATTGTAAGGATAGAGAGGGTTGATATGGTAAAAATGTGAACATCTGTGGTGTCACTATCCGAACTGCTTGTATCGGATTCGAAGCTTGGATCCCAAAATGACTCTATCCAAGCATGAGGACATGTTTTAGGAAAAGGATTTATTTCATGTTTGTCTTCCATAGGCAAGTTATCAGGGTCAATGAAAATATTGTCGAGGGCATAGGAGCTAGAAGAAAAAGAACTCCACTCCCATTCATTGGAATCAGTCTCGGGTCGGGTATCCTCAGGTGTTATTTCATCATCAGAATCACGCCCTTTTCGACACGTGGGCACTTTGGTAGATGTGGATCCAATTCACAACGGTACAAAACCTAACCCTAAAGTTGGAGGTCATCTCTTGGGTATGATAGGTTCTAGCCTTCCATTGTTGTTTAGGCCTAAGCCACTGCAACCATCATATCCTTTCTTTTGCAGCATGGTAAATCCTTTGCCATATCGTTCCACTGGCAATCTGACAGGTGGGGTCTCAATTGGATCTTTATAAATCCAATCTATGACATTTTCATCTACAGTTTCCTTGTCAAGTTCTCCCCATTTGGTAAATGTAGTAGGAGGCTGATATTGAATAATGACCTTAGGTTCTTTTTGCAATAAATGCGGTTTGCCATATGATTTTGGAGATATTGGCAAATTCTCGATGAGGAATGTCTAATCCATTGAATATTCTCCACATCCTTGGTCTTGTATCTTCAATTTTCCTTTGACAGCCTCTAACAATTGATTGGGATCCACATAGCTATTTGATTTGGCATCTCTGTTGACTGGGACCTGTGCTAAGGGGTATCCTTTAGAGTAGCACAAAATTGAAATGGATTAGGATCTCCAGGAATTGTTATCTCAGTTCCATTGTAAGGATATTTTAGACATTGATGATAGGTGGATGGAACTGCCTTCATTGCATGGATCCATGGACGGCCAAGAATCATATTATAAGGGAGATCAAGGTCTAGGACTTGTAGGAAAGTGTTTTCCGTCATTGGACCAACTCTGATAGGCAATGTAATTATCCCTTTGGATGGACGTTCAGCATCATCATATGCTTTGATTGTTATTCTTTTGGAAGCATCAATGTCATTTTCTATATATCCAAGGCCAATGACCACTCTCAAAGTACAAATATTAAGACCTGCTCCGCCATCTATCAAGACTCATCGGATTTTACAGTTATGAACAAAGACTTCAAGGTGTAAAGGATCATTGTGAGGGAGCTTGTCAGGTGAGATATCATTGTCAGAAAATGCGACATTTTGGGAAATGGCTAAATGTCCAATCCAAGCTTGAAACTAGTCAACATCAATATCTGTTGGAACAGTGGACTCAACTAAGGCTTTATCCAGGACTGCACGATGCATGGGAGACATTTTCAATAACTCAAGGATTGATATTTGTGCAGGTGTCTTTCCTAGGTGATCCAAAAGATTATACTGACTTGCAGGAGGTGGCTTGGGCGGAGCTGCAGGAGCTCCTTTCAGGACTATCTTGGATCGACGAGTGGTAACTGCACAAGAAGGATCTTGTCCTTTTATTCTCAAGGTGGATACATACTCATTTGATGCATGAAAACAATTAATAACATTGTGATAACCGGTATTTGCATAATTTGCCGTTTGAGCAGAGGTGGAAGAAGACGCTTTACCCTTGTCATGATCAAGAAAAGGAGTTTTGAAAATGGTATGATCAGTGTTGGAGGTCAGATGGGGGGGATCTACCTCAATTACTCCTTGCTCTAATAAATCTTGAATCATATGTTTCAATTGGAAACATGAAGCAGTTTTATGTCCTTTGGACCGATGATACTCACAATATGCATTATCATTCCACCAATGCGGCTTTACCGCTGGTTCTACCTTAATATCTAGTAGCTTGATAAATTTTGCTTGTATTAATTGCTTCATTACTAATTTGATAGGCTCTCCCAATGGCGTAAACTGTCGAGGGGGCCCATCCCACGATTGGAAGGGTTTGCATTGTTGATTTTGTTGTTGGCCTTGTTGTTGATGATTTTTTTGAGTATGCTGTTGTTGAGCATGTTGTTGATATTGCGGCTATTGAGCATTTTGTTGATATTGTGACCGTTGAGTAACATTACTCATTGGTGCTTGATTTTGTTCCATAGTTGACATGTTAGGAACACTCAATTTCTTGATTGTGAATGGGGGTTGATTTGCATTCACCGCTCTCGCATCAACAACACCATCATTAGTGACATTCTTGTTCTTATACCAAAATCTATTTCTGTCCCCTGAATAATTGGTATTGTCATTGTCTTTATTGAGCTTGATAATTCCTTTAGCTACCAGAGCTGTTTCAATGCTCATTCCCTTCTTAATAAGTTTCTCTATAGTACTGGAACTTTTCAACTTTAGCTCATACATCATTTCTGGGACCAAATTCTGGATAAACAGATTCACTTGTTGTTCTTCGGGTATATCAAGAGAAGAACGACTATACAAGCTTCGCCATCGTTGCAAGAAAGTCACTAATGATTCACCTTGCTTTTGCTTGGTGTTGCATAAATCTGACATGGTCACATCACTGTCGATGTTGAACGCAAAATGAGATAAAAACTTTTGAGCCAATTCAGACCAAGTCTTTATATTTCCTGGCAAATGTGAATACCAATCCATAGCTTGTCCCGTGAGACTTCATGCAAATAATCGCATTAAATATGTCTCCTCATAGCTCACTTCCGTACATGCCGCGAAAAATGCTCGAATGTGATCTTTTGGATTGCCATTCCCTTTATATTTCTCAAAATTAGGTGCCTCAAAATGCTTAGGGAATGGAGGCATGTATACACTCTTGTCAAATGGATTAGGACATAAATCTTGATCTGTATACAACTTCTTTGTTCCTTTAGTTTCTAATGCGTCAAATTTTCGTTGCAACTTCTCAAGTTGTTGCGCAATTGTATCAGAATTTAGAGGTCCATCATTAATCCTAGTTGGTATCCTTTGTCGATACATCACATTTCCAATCGGTTGTTGATACTCTGGAATGGCCGTTTGTGGTGTTTCTGGCATATAACGTTCTTGATACATCGCTTGTTGTTGCGATTGTGCTATGCCTTGATATTGACCTTGTTGTTGTGCTTCTTGGAGCCTAGGTTGATATTGCAATTGAGTAGGTTGTTGATATTGCACAGGCGCCAATTGCGGTTGTAAAATAGGATGGCTTGCTTGTCTTGGCACATATTGTGGCACATGTTGGTGTTGAGGCTGACGGATCGGAACTTGTCGACTTTGTGCCAATTGTCGTCGTGGTGTATATCCCATCATTTGTAAAAAACTTTGTTTAGGCGCTTTTCGTTGCTTCTCCTTAGGATGGGGTATAGCACTTGCATTAACTTGCTGTGTTGCTTGTCCAATCCATTGTGATGGTTGCAAGTTTGCATTAACTTGCTGTGTTGCTTGTCCAATCCATTGTGATGGTTGCAAGTTTGCATTAACTTGTAACGGTGCCGAAGGCGCTGCAACTTGTTGTCGAACGTGAAATTGTTGTTGTTGCACATTGCTTGTTTGCACATTCTATTGTACCTTTTGTATATTACTCAACTGTTGCAACAATTGTTGTTGGTGCAAACCACTATCTGTAGCTCTTTGTGTTGCCATTATTGAAGGATTTGTCGCAATAGTATTCGGCAAAGATATTGAACTTAACGGAACATAAGAACTTTGTTGCATCGTGGAATTATTTTGGACATTGGTGACATTAGGCATTCCAGTTGTGAAGCTTTCCTGCATCTTAGATTTTGATCCCACTTTATGCATGTAAGGAACCACTTCTTGTTGAGGGACAGCTGTGAATACTTGTGTGCTCTTCATTTGATCTTGTGTCATAGGTGTTGTGTTGAATAATGGATTATTTATCGTTTCAAATGGTGACTTTTGAGGAATAGTCACTGTCAATGCCTTTGAAGCACGTTTACTCATCAAGGTAGGTTGAGTTGCTTGTTGTGCATCTTCTTCATTTGGATGCAGGGAAAAACTTAACAACTCACCACCTTGTTGTTCTTGCACATTGATTTGGTCACTTGAAGATGTCACATTACTCATCATGTTAAGATACTTTTGTGGAAACATCTTAAAGACTTTGTTCAAGAACTTATCCATCTTTTTTGTTATCTTCGGATCTTGAAGGAACATGTCAACATCGTCAGAAGTATCGGAATCGGATGAGGAATCTGGTTGGACATTTGGATTCGTTTCTTGGTGAAAGCCTTGATCTGAACCAAATCCTTGTGAGAGGGTTGGTTCTTCATATAATGTTTGATTTTGAATGTCATGTTGCAGGTGTGGTTGATTGAAATTGAAAGGCGCACTTCCTCTTGGAGTTGGTGGAACACTCCCATGTCCTGGTTTCATAGGTACAAATATTGGTTCATATAATGGAGGTGGCCCAAGTTGAACCGTTCCATATGGTGGTAGAGATGTGTTTGAGGAACCTTCAATTTGTACTGTTTGACTAGTTTGAAACTGCGAATTTGCTATGTCATCCATGGGTTGATACATTGGTTCGCCCATCTTTTTAGATTTTGATCTTGTCTCAACAGGCATGTCACTTATGCAAATGCAATGTTTTTGGAAATTTTCAAGGATAATATATGATATGCAACTAAATAGATGAAAATGCGATCTATGTTTTTGGTTATTTTTGAAGATTTTGACAAACTTTTGGAATGCAAATCTAAGAGAGGGACCCTTAGGAAATTGGAATGATACCTAGACCTTAAAGGAAAAAAGGACGTAAGTGACAAAAGGACAAATGACAAAGTCTCCCCTATATGCTTGGATACTAAGCTAGGTTTGACCAAATGATATTGATGACAAAAGGACAAAAGATTTGATAAGGTCTAGACTTCTTAACAATTACTTAGGGTTTATCAAAGATTAGGATTACTCAAGTATGACAAAACCTAACTTTGGTACTATATGCAAAAGGACAATTACTATGATATGATAATGACTTAAGCTTAATGAAGAGACTTAGGGTAAGCAATGTATGACAATGATATGACTTTAATGCATGAGAACATATGCAAATGAATGACTCTTATTGATATGCAAAGGAATATGACTTAGGTGAAAACTAACCTTGGTACTTGACAATGACTTTTGTAAAATGCAACCTAGGATGAACCTAAATGTAAGTAACATGAATGTTAAGACAAGATTTGGAACAATGTTTGATCATCATATTGGAAGATGTGTTTTGAAATTTGTTGAACTTTTGTTGGATGAATGTCTCTTGTGGTTAAACTTATGTTGGATCAATTTGTTTTGCTCTTGAAATGAGATACAATTCAACTTTTGACAAGCGAAGAAGACAAGATGTTTTAACATAGACTCAAGACAATCATGCTCATTTCCACATTTCTTATGGTAGGCAACGACATTAGGTACTTGAGAGGTAGACTCATTATGAGATTCAAGGAAAATACATAGATGCTTGACCCCACGGGCTCCCCTCCATGACACTCACTTCTCAGGGTAGCCAAGCATTAGTCCCCATGGAAATCTCCCCATGGCGAACTTAGTATCTCTTCCAAGTATCCGAATTTGTCCTTCTCAAGCAACAAGAAGGGTTTTTGGCCTCTAAAAACAAGGTGTTTAGTAAGGATTTCTGTTAAGCATTACTCCTTGATGTCACGCAAGCGTGATTGAGACATTAAGCCCATCAAGATACCAAACAAATGTAGTCGCACAAGCATGATTTAGACCAAGAGGCCCTACTTAGATGTTGATATGAGAAAGAGTCCAAGGGTCATCACTTCCCAAGTAACTACAATTCCCACGTAACACTTCCTTCAAAGCTTTCACTCATCGGGTATTTTTTTATAGTGAGTTAGAATGCCAAGGAATTCTAGCCGTACTCACTTTGGGTCATCCCCTTCTCACGATTATCACTTGCTTGCAAAAGCAAAGTGGTCGGGAAGGCAGGCCCTCTAAATGTGACACACAATCAACAATACAAGCATGGTATCGAAGATCTGGATTTCTGATCACCCTAAGAAGGATGAGAGCATACTCTCCTACTCCAATGTCATACTCAACAATCAAAGCAAACAAATATTCATTCCAACCTACTTAGAAATTACTAGGTGCCTAAAAATTAAATGCAAACACAAAGTTTGATTGTTTCTCCAAGGCAACCTACAAAAACCCAAGTTAGGAGTTTGATACGCTTATTCTTTGACTTTCGAATCTGCACAAAGTGTGTTAGTAGTTTGATTTATTGTCTTTTCCATGCGTATGCCAAGACTCTGCATAGATAATTAGTACCAAAATACAAAGCACAGAAAACAGAATGCAAAAACACAACAAATTTCAAGTAAACACTGCATTTTTTACCTCTGTTCTGGACTTTACACAGGTGCAGAACCCATGACACAAGCGCAGAATGCAGGACACAAGTGCAGAATGTCACCTACACAAGCACAGAATGCTCAACATAGGCACAGGTTGCTTCACACAGGCGCAGGAGTCTCCAGAATACCCTTCACGACCCTGTTTTTGGGTTTTTTGGCCTGCAAATCAACTTGAGAGCACTCAAAACACCATAAAGAGGTTAGAAGGTTAGTTTTTCACATCAGGTTCACCAATTAATGTATGTTAGGAAATAGGAAATCATCACAAGACAAGATAAACATAATAACTCAATCACAAATGCATTCATTGCAATGAATCTATCCTAAGACACATTCAATAGAGACATGAAATAAAAACATTCAAAAGTAAATACTATGCAAACCAGATGACGATTTGAATGCTCCTTCCATGCGGCTCCATTGTTCTTCTTTCCTCTTCAAATAGTTGTGGATCTCACCTACAAGTGCACACACAATTGAAAGTAAGTAGACGGGATTCTTGATCAAGAGTACTAGAAGCTTAGATTTGATAGCTTGATTATCAATTACCAATTACCAATTTAAGGGGTTTGATTGAAGAAATTCATCCAATTTATAGAAGAATTGGAGAGATGACAATATTAGCATGATTCAATTCAAATGGAAATTGCAAATCAATTATGTCAATTATGACAAATTATGACAAATTATGCACTTTCTATGCAAAATTTGTTGATTGATAATTTATGACAAATTATGACAACTTCTATGTCAAAATTGATTGATTGTCAATTATGACAAATTTATGACAAATTGACATGTCATTTCCATGAATTTAGGAGAGAAATAGGAGGAAAATGAAATTAGGAATTAGAAAATTAAGAAATTAGAAAAATGAGGAATTTAGGAATTGATGAAATTAGGTAAATTAATTAATAATCTTTCATTTATTAATTAATTCACAAAGAGGAATAATTAGCCAATTAAATGAAGATTTAATTGTAATGAGAAGACTTAGGATAAATAAGTAATTTATTAATCCTAAAGGAAGAAAATGATAAGCAAGGCTAAATGACTAAATCACAAAACCCTAGAAGGTGAATTAGCAATGCGAGGATGACAATTAGGTCTTGATTGAAGATAATTGATGTCGATCATGATTTGATTTTGGATTGATAAATGACCAATGTGATAAATGATCTGATTGAGAAAATGCACCAATTGACGAGGAACAATGACAAATTGATCCAAATTGACATATTTGAGACACAACGATCGATGACAAATCGATTGCAAAATGACAAGATCGAGCAAGATGACAAGAGATGATGATAAATTGATCCAAAATGACAAGATTGAAAATGACCACAATCAATGACGAATTGATCGCAAAATGACAAGATCGAACATGACAACGACCGATGACAAATCGATCGCAAAATGACAAGATTGAAAATGATAAAGATTGATGACAAATCGATAAGAGGACAAAACCCTAATTAGGATTGACGATGTCCAAAATGATAAGATTGATGATAAGATTAATAAGAGGACAAAACCCTAATTAGGATTGACGATGTCCAAAATGATAACAAATTAGCACGCACATTGATGCGATAGGATAAAATCGATCAAAATCATGATTGGATAGTGTTGTCGACAAGACCAAATTCGAAAGTGAGACGAATGAAGAATGTAGAAGAATGACTCGATGCTCACAAATGATAAAAACCAAGTGCGTGACATAGGAGAAATGGTAATGTGACGCAAAAACCTAAAATGAGGCAATGCGCAAATGTTAAAGTATGACTCTGCAAGCATTGACCATTTTTAGGTGTCTACAAATATATTTTGTAATTAATTGTAAAATCATTGTAAGCCGACTTGGAAAGTTGTAAAATGACTCATATATGTATGAGATCATTATAGAACATTTTGTAAGAAAGAAGATAGGTGAAATAAGGCAGACCTAATATGCGAAATATAGGCTAAGGGTTTATGTATGAAGCAGAGCTAAAACCGGTACTGGATCTGGCATAGTAGATGCTATTTTGAAGCAGTACAAGACATTGGATTTGCATAATCCATTTTGCAAGTCAGCGAGACTTCCCATATTGTAATTGAGAAATGAGCTCTAGGCACTTGGCCTTCCTGCATGTGCAAGCCCCTATTGTAGCAGTAATATTCTCTTATTGGCTCGTAAGCGAATATTGTGGGTCACAAATCCCATCGAGGTTTTTCCCACATCGGGTTTCCTCGTTAAACTACTGTGTTATAGTGTGTTTTTCATGTGGTTGTTGTTATCTTTATTTATTGCATTAATTTTGTTTACCGGTATACAGTATTGATATGCTTTACATGCTTTAAGTTAAGAAAATTATATAATCGGTAAGATAATGATTCACCACCCCCCCTCTCAGTATCTTTGGGAATCCTAACTGTAGACACCTAAAAATGGTCAACGCTTGCGGGATCATACTTTAACATTTGCGCAATGCCTCATTTTAGAGTTTTTGCGTCGCATTAACATTTCTCCTATGTCACACACTTGGTTTTTATCATTTGCGAGCATTGAGTCATTCTTCTACATTCTTCATTCTGTCTCGCTTTCAAATTTGGTCTTGTCAACAACACTATCCAATCATGATTTTGATCGATTTTATCCTATCGTATCAATGTGCGTGCTAATTTGTTATCATTTTGGACATCGTCAATCCTAATTAGGGTTTTCTCCTCTTATTAATCTTATCATCAATCTTACCATTTTGGACATCATCAATCCTAATTAGGGTTTTGTCCTCTTATTGATTTGTCATCAATCTTTATCATTGTCAATTTTGTCATTTTGTGATCGATTTGTCATTGGTCGTTGTCATGTTCGATCTTGTCATTTTGCAATTGATTTGTCATCGATCGTGGTCATTTTCAATCTTGTCATCTTGCAATCTATTTTGTCATCAATCCTTGTCCTCTTGTCAATTTTGTCATTTTGCGATCATTTCGCTATCGATCATCGTCTGTCTCAATTATGTCAATTTGGATCAATTTGTCATTGTTCCTCATCAATTGGCGCATTTTCTCAATCAAATCATTTATCACATTGGTCATTTATCAATCCAAAATCAAATCATGATCAAATCAATTATCTTCAATCAAGACCTAATTGTCATCCTCGCATTGCTAATTCACCTTCTAGGGTTTTGTGATTTAATCATTTAACCTGGTTTGTCATTTCCTCCTTTAGGATTAATAAATTATTTATTTATCCTAAGTCTTCTCATTACAATTAAATGTTCATTTAATTGGCTAATTATTCCTCTTTGTGAATTAATTAATAAATGAAAGATTATTAATTAATTTACCTAATTTCCTAATTCATCAATTTCCTAATTTCTTAATTTTCTAATTCCTAATTTCAATTTCCTCCTATTTCTCTCCTAAATTCATGGAGATGACATGTCAATTTGTCATAAATTTGTCATAATTGACAATCAATCAATTTTGACATAGAAGTTGTCATAATTTGTCATAAATTATCATCAACAAATTTTGCATAGAAAGTGCATAATTTGTCATAATTTGTCATAATTGACATAATTGATTTGCAATTTCCATTTGAATTGAATCATGCTAATCTTGTCATCTCTCCAATTCTTCTATAAATTGGATGATCTTCATCAATCAAGGCTAATTGGTAATTGGTAATTGATAATCAGGCTATCGAATCTAAGCTTCTAGTACTCTTGATCAAAAATCTCGTCTACTTGCTTTCAATTGTGTGTGCACTTGTAGGTGAGATCCACAACTATTTGGAGAGGAAAGAAGAACAATGGAGCCGCATGGAAGGAGCATTCAAATCGTCATCTGGTTTGCATAATTTCTAGTTTTGTATGTTTTGATTTCATGTCTCTATTGAATGTGCTTAGGACAGATTCATTTCATTCTAGCTTTCATGATTGAGCTAATTGATTAATGTTTATAATGCTTGTGATGATTTCCTATTTCCTAACGTACACTAACACAGTCAGCTTCCTAGTCGAACTAAGCATTCTAAGTTTTGATTTGTACTTCAAGGTACCTATGCCTCAGATTTGGGGGTCTACGGAGATTGTTTGATATTTTTAAGAAAGGCATTTTGAGTTCCCTGTGCATTGGTTTTATCAGGTTCACAGTGTTGACAAAACCATTTGGTCATCTTTGACCATTAATATTTCTTCACTCAGGATTTGTCTTGAGAAATGGCTTGGCAAAGTTAATGTTTGTATATCAGAGTACATGCTTGTCTATTTGTGAAGACTAGAAAGGTGTTTTGACTAGTTTGAAAAATACTTCTTTAGGATTAAATGCGAAAATGTGGCGCAGGCGCCTAAAAGTTGCAAAACTCCATTTGATGATCAGAAAACTATGCCGATCAACTCCAGAGGTATATTCAAGGTTCCTGAGGCATTTCAAAGGTTAGTTGCATGAAAAAGAAAAAAAAAATTTAGTCGGACCCACTTTGGGGCCTGACTTGGCTCACGCCCTTGCAGTTTGGTTTTACTGAGAAAATGTTCTTAGTACATGACATCATGATGCAAAAGGTATGGAGATTAAAGAAGATGATGTTACTTTTGATTCATCAGATATGAGATTACATAGTAATGTTACTATAAATTCCTGTAGAATATATGGAAATGTGGGAAGACATTAGAAACTTTTAGCAAATGAATATTGCTCCCTGCCACGCATGGTGTGAATGAAGGCATAATAAAATCTGCAAACAAATGCACATTGGCAGGCAATAAACCTTTGGCAAATGAAATTAATGTAGAAAGTGTGGTGTTTGTAGAGGTATTTTAAAACCTCAAGCAAAGTATAATAAAAGCAACCAATGTAATTCCAACCAAATTCATTGCTATGTCAAAGCAGCAAGTTGTGGATGATTACAAAGGGCATTGAAAACCCCAGCGAATGCATAAAGCCCCCCTGTGCAGTGTTTGTAGAAGAGGCAACATGAAACATTTTCAGAAAATGCAAATGGGCATCCCAAACTCCACGTGACTTTTGTCAACATCTTTCCTGCGAGAGTAAAATGTGGTGTTGAAAGGGGCACATTGCAAAACTTTCAAAGCAAAGGTAAATGGTAGGTGTGCAACGATCCTCTCCTCTCACGCAGCAAGCAAAAAGATTAAAAAAAAACTTTCAATGCAAATGTCATTGGTAGGAAGAAACCCGATGTCCTTTGCATGGCATGAACAAGTTTCAAGACTCAACCAAATGAAAATTTGCAATGCCAGGTAGAGCATCCAGCCCTCCCACATGCAGACAAGGGACACATTAAAAATTTTAAAGCAAATGCAATGTGCAGGTTTAGGTAGATTCTAGTTCTTCTCCTGCGTAGTGGTTGTTGGGAGGACACGTTAAACATCCAACCAAATGTAATTTGGTAGGTGCAAAGCCCAAATCCACAACACTTGCCAGCATCCTCTCCTGCACAATGGCCAAGGGCCATTAAGAAAACTTAAGCCAATTGCTTCTGGCAAGTTAAACTAGCTCCACAATCCCTCCTTCACATGGTGTTTGGCAAGAAAGGCATTTAAAATTATAGAAAATCCCATTGGCAGGAAAAGGCGCCATTAAAACTCTTAGAAAATGCATAGTTCCAGGCTGAGTATTATCCCACATTAGTTGGGTGTGGGGACATTTTGATATTTAAAAGTAAGAACAAACACAACCATAGTGTCAAAGCCTTGAAGGATTTTGATGCAAGGTGTTGGCTGATGCCCATTGGACCCCACATGTGCATGCATGAGCCCCAAGGCGGTGAAGAGACAACTAGAGACCAGGTGGACCCCACGTATGCACGATTCCTGAGGTAGGCAGGTTTTGCAAAGAAAGAATGAATTAACAAGTGAGCAAGTTCAAAGATGATCGACGACTGGCATTGTTTTGCGAAGCAAAGATGCACACCAGTTACCCTTCGCAAAATGGTGAAAAGATTAACAAGAGAGAAAGTTCCATGGTGATCGATGGTGTGCGTTGTTTCGCGAAGCAAAGTTGCTCACCGATTACCCATCGTGAAATGGCGAAAAGGTAGAATGAGTTAAAGATCATGCAAGTTGAGAAAGATCAGATGATGCACGTTGTTTCATGAAGTGAAGATACTCACTAGTTACCCATCGTGAAACAACGAAAGATGAGCTGGCACGTCCGGGTGGCAAGTGAGCTAGCAAGCCGGTGAGATGGTGCTGAGGTGGCGATGACGTGGCTAACAAGTGGCAGATAGGTGGTGGGCTGCAAGCCGGTGAGATGGAGCTGAGGTGGTAGATCCAAGTGGCAGATCAGTGGAGCATGAGAAAATCGTAGGTCTCCATGTGGTAGGACGCAGGTTGCAAAATGGAGAAAAATTAAAGCTAAATGTAAAGTTTGAACTATAGTGTAATCGAAAATTTAAATGATGGTGACCTACATTCGAGATTATTTTGTCCAAGGGTTAATGTTTTCCCAAATATAGAAGTATTATATATCATAGGAAAGCTCTCAGAACAAGGAATCCATTCATGTAGTTAGTTTTAACAAAAATGAGATATTTTGAGAGAAGTTTCCATAGGAAGGAAAGGAGATATTTTTCAGTTTGGAAAAAATGGACATTTGGCAATCTCTAGTGTATTCTAGTTTTTTCCCCCTCCTTCACATTCCCATTTCTTCTCATTTGTAAAGGTTCCAGAAATTTGGAGAAATGCTCCAGATTTTCATGGTTTCTAATTCTGATTTTTCTTCAAGATTGTACTGGGCAATGTCCTTTTCCAGAGAATAGAGTATGATTCATGCTATAGGTGTTTCTAATTGCAAGTTTTTTATGTATGTAAGGCATGCATAAATTCACACAGAATTTGTCTTTGAAGTGTACTTTCATTTTATTCAAATCACATCCTTAAAGAGGATCAAGTTTGTCATGAGCAATTGTGTTTGTGAGTGTAGTGTTTGCTTGTAGGTAATCCTTCAAGGAAGATTTTAAACTCTATGAGTAAATATTAATAAAATGGGGTTCATGTTCTAGATTTGATATTTTTTGTGAATAAGTTGAGTAATGCATTTATGTAGGGCATTAAATGCAGGAATACTTAAGGATGAAGATGGATTTGCAGTATAAGTTTTCATCTATAGTTTGATGTGTGATTCTATTGCCCTTGGATAAGGAACTGATCTTGCAATTAAGGGGATTCTCAAACAATTTAAAATCCAATTAGGATATCTTTATTTTATGTTCTGTTTGAAATGTTTCATCTATCTCATGCTCAAACATAGCTGAGTTGTATGTGTAGATCTAGCCCATCTATAGTAACCTACTTGTTGTTGAGCCCTAGTGAGATCTATCTGCTTCTATTGATGCTTTCATAGGTGTGTAGTGGGTTTAATTTTAAGCATTCAAAGGTATACCCACCTAGGTCTTGTAGAGCCTGAAGAGTAGAAGGATTTAGATCCTTGTTATGTTGTCCAAGTCCCGAGGTTCTTCATCGATTAATTGCAGGTGAACTTGGGTTAACTAGTTTTGGTGAACAACACTTATGATGTTGAAGGTGACTCTTATTCTCAGCATGATAGTGCAGATGTGTATTCAGAGCAAGAAGATAATTGTGAAAGTACAAGTTATTGTTCAAATAGTCATGAGCCTGCTGAGGTTTTAGATTTGAATAATATAGATCACCTTGATGTTAAGTTCAATCCACAAAGTGTTTGCAACCAGGGTTATGAAACCATGTTGCAACATATAGCAACATTTTATGCTCAACATGATAAAGGTCATGATGCAGATGCAAGTTGTTGTAATGATAAAACAAATGTGCATGAAGACATGAGCACTGCAGATTTAATGTATGCATCAGATTGGGACAATGTTTATAGCACAGAAGATGAAGCCAAGGAAAATGAAAATGAATGAGAAGGTTCACTAAGTAGTGAACAGATCTCAGAACTCTTAGCTATTGATCTTAAGAGGTATACATCCATAAATGTCCCCAATCTCTCATACCCAATCAGTATATGTTTTGATACTGATGATGTTTGTGGCAGTGTGAGGTATGATACATATGATTTTTCTTTCCCTACAGTTGATTTAAATAGTGGACAAGATGAAAATGCATATAAGGTTGATAAATGTGATAATGTGGATTCATATGTTGATATGAAATCAGAACTTGATATGCATTGTGTGGATCTTGGTTTTAAAGAGAAAGTCAAATCTAAGGTAGTTTTTCTAGATTTGCAATTGGTAAATGAACCATTGACAAATGATGATGTATTTATATGTTTGCAAAAGGTTGATATAAGGTGTGATCAACATGCTAAGTTGTAGTCATTTTATGAGGAAATGTTCCTCTCTAGTTTGCAAGCCTGTATTATGGAAGAGTGTTTTCCATTTATACAAACTAGCACTCAGCATGTGCCTGATGTTCCTAGTGATCAGGTGGAGCAGGGTTACTTTTCTTTTCAGTCAGGAAATAATTGTAAACAATATGACAGTTATGTGTCATTTGATGGTTAGCATTTTGAAATGGGATTTGTTTTTCAAAGATTGAATGATTACCAGCATGTTGATTATCTTTTATGTGATGAGCTGATGAGAAGTTGCAGAGTTTGTGATCAGGCAAATGTAAATGAAACTTCCAGCTTACCCTTGATTCATGGAAATGAGAATCATGTGTTTGAAAGGGGTAAGCATTGATTCCAATTTTCATTGCCTTGGGCCATATGTAAATAAGTTCTATTGTACAGTTGCTTTTCTTTCAGTTGAGTGGTTTTCAATAAGAAGCCCTATTGTTGGGTCAAAATAAGGAACCCCTATTTTGGAGAGTGAAGCTTATTGAAGAATTTAAAAGAGGAAGAAGTGTCTTGTGTTTTGGGTGGTCTTCTCTACCAAAGATTTTTGATTCTTGTGTTGGTCTTACGTCCAACCATCCCCAGCCAGAGCCACTATTGGGACCTATAAAATTTTGAGGGTCTAGGGTTTTTGCTTTTCTGTGAAAACATTTAGAAAAAATAAGCCTTTGTAGTGCATTATTGTAATTCATATTGAACTTGAACCCTTGAACCTTTTTGGTTCAAGGTTCAAGGTTCAATCATTTCTCTTGCATGAGTCGTGACTCTGTAATGCTTTTACTAAGCAAGTGAGAATGCATTATGTATGTTTTGAACCATCTGCAATCGGTTCAAGGTTCAAGGTTCAAAATGCCCCTTTCTTTCGCTAAAAGTCTTTGCTTGTTATTTTTCCACTTAAGTGGAAGAATCTGTGCATCGTTAAGAGGGGGCCCCTTTTAAGTCTAGGCCTAGGTGGATTCTGATAAGTTTTAAATTTCTCCTAAGTCCAGAGTCTTTTCCTATGTCTCTACCGGGCTTCCTAAAGATCGAGCAGGTTCCTGTTGATCTCGTGGTTGTTGCTATACTACAACCCAAAAGTGCTTGATAGTTATTGGTCGTGACATGCCGACTAAGTGGTGGGACCCATGGGAAAGGTGCGAAGCACAGAAATTCATTATCGATCATCAGAAGTCAGGTTTTCAGACTATCCTGATGACCCAATGGAAAGGGTTAAGGTGAACTTTTATCCCACATTGGCCATAGGGAGGAACATTTAAGTTTTTAAAGGCAAAGCCCCACACATATTAAGTGTCAAAGCTTACGGGCTTTTGGCAAATGGCAACTCAGAAGTGGTGGGCCCCTGTGCGCATCTCAAAGTGCCCAAAATTTTGCAACAAAAGGAGAAATTATACAGCGGGCAAGTTGCAAAAGATTGGACGGCGGTCGCTATACCGCATGATGAAAGTGCTGGACTATTAATAGCCATGACTTGGTGACTGATGAGCTGGCAGGCCAGGTGGTGCCAAGATAAGCACTGAGCAAGTCATGAGGTGCCACATGGTGACACATAGTTGATGAGGTGGAAGTTCCAGTGGTGACGCGACACAATAGATGGTAGATGGATGTAGCCACTCAGGGAGGGTAAGGGTCGAGTAGATCAAGAGATATCAATGGTGATCAAGATGCATCCAAGGGTTGTCATGACATAAAAATTCTTGCTAGATATCGCTTGCAAGTTGGTGACAAACCACTAGCGGTGAACAATGGCCGACAGTTAATGTAAGTAGTTAAGGCAGGCAGTTCATTCCAGTGGTTAGTGGAGGCTATGCTAAGGTGTCAGAGTGGACATCCTAAAATAAATACCCTCGTGACAGGTGGTACCCAGTTGTAAACTCCATAGCCAATCAAAGGGTGCCATGTGGTAGACAGGTGGCATATCATCAAGGTGAATGTCGAGCAAACCTTGGTTTTGATAGTCAAGGAGGACTCACCAAAGGCATCAGTTTGATCGACATAGATGGTGTCGATGAAACTAGGGTTTCAATAAGACATGAAAATGACTAGCCAAAGAGGAAGTTTGGCCGAAAGGCTTGTGCCGAACAAACCAAAGGAAGTGGTGGGTCCAGTGGAGGTGACTAGGCAGTCCAGGTGTGTCAGGTGGTGAACCAAAGGTTGACAAGTGGTAGGCCTAACTGGATAGGTGGAATCTAGGAAGATCTCAGAGCAAATCTAGAGATACCAAGTGGTGACACCGTGGCATAAGTGAGAGCCATTCAGAGAAGCTAAACGTCGAGTGAGTTTAGGAATATCAACAGCTGGGTGAGATGATCCAATGGTTGTCACCATGTCATGATGCGAAAGTGCTCACCAAATATCCCATGCGACTTGGAGACAAAGCACGTGTGTTAAAAGGAAAGCGGCCCAGGTGTTAAGGGTTGAGCAGCTTGAGGAAAGATCTATGACCATCGCTATACCTCCATGTGAAAGTGCCTAATGGTTATCACATGCAACATAGCGACTGACTAGGTGGCAGTTAAGGTGGTAGTCTAGGTGGGCTTGGGGCAAATCTAGACATGCCACGTAGCAGGAGTATTAGAAGAATCAGGGTGGACCCAAGTCTAGTGGCAAGTCCAAGGTGGCAGGTAGATGGATCTAAAGGCATATCAGGATGTGCCACGTGTTGGGCCTGTCAGAAGAGAAATTGATAGAGGGAGCCGCCTAGGTGAGGTAAAAGTCAGACAAGTTAGGGCAGAATAATGATGATCCAAGGATGATCAATGGATGTCGCCAAGTCACAACATGAATTTGCTCAATGGCTAATAGTCATGACTTGGCGACTAAGTGGTGGGGCCTGATATAGAAAAGAGGAGCAGTCCAGAAGAAATAAAGAACAAGCAAGCTGAGGAAGAAACAAAAAGACTCATTCCAGTGGTGAGCTTCAGCAGTGCTGAGGTGGCAGGATAAGGGCCCTGAAATGAATCAAAAGGTGTCATGTGGCAGAAATGCATGGCAGATGTCTGCATAGGAGATTCAAAGATTTAAATATGATTTCAGACTATGGTAGAAAGGTAGAAAATTAAATGATGGACCTGCAGAAGGATTGATGCCAAAAGTATTGTTTTTTTTGCCCGATATATGAGTGTTATATATCGTTGGAAAGCTCTCGATCTAAGAAATTTGATTCTGCAGTCAAGTGTAACCCACGACAAGTTTTTTTGGGGTAGTTACCTTGGGATCTTAGATTGGATTTTTCAGTCAAAGACATTGGATGTTCTACAGGCCAAGTTGTGCGAAATAGTTAATGTTGAAAGATAGGGTAGTTGCTATTGTCAAATAATGAAATCTTATTTTTTCCTCCCTACCTTCTTATTCGAGAGTCTTCTCATTTTTTAAAGGTTCCAGATTTTTGTGAGAAAGGCTCCATAATATCGGTTTCCATTTTCTGAGTTTTTTTCCCAAATTTGTATAGTGAATGTTCCTTTTCAAGCAATAGAGTATCTTCTTGTTGTAGATGTTTTCTATTGCAGGTCACATATATGTAAGGCATATATGCAGTTTATTGGATTGTCTCTAGGCCTTTTCTTATTTTCAATGAATCCAGTCTTCAAGGGAGTTTGGGTTTTTCCTCTCATAGTGGGAGTGTAATGGGTGTTCTTAGGTACTCTTCAAGGAAGAGTTTAAATTCTATGAATAATTATTTTGGATTCAAGATAATGTTTGGATATGTATGATCCTCCATTTGAGTTTAGAATGTATTAATGTCAGGCATTGATACAAGTATATCTTTCTTAATAAATTGGATTTGCAATAGAGGTTTTCATTTTTAGTTTGATGTATGACTCCATGCCCTTGGATAAGGCACTGGTCTTACAGATTTTGGGGATTCTCAGAGATTTTAAAATATCAAGTATCCATTTGCTTTTATATTTGGAGTTTTAGATGTTCCACCTATCTCATGCTCCAATCTTGTTGAGATGTCAATGTACATTTAGCCCATCTACAGTAACCTCCTTGTTGTTGAGCCTTGTGAGATCTATCTGCTTTTGTTGATGCCATATGTGTGTAACTGGTTGTATTTTATGCATCAAAAGGTGTCCCCCCTAGGTCTTGCAGAACCTGAAGTGTAGGAGGATCATTAGGATCATATGTTATGTTGTCCAAGCCCTAAAGCATTTCATTGATTGAGATTGGATATTTCATAGATAGTTTGCAGGTGAACTTGGGTATCTTTTTTGAGACCAATAGCATTAATTCGGGACAAAAGTGCTACTACACATGACGAAAGCACTAAAATGCTATCCTGTGCATGAAAATCCTGCAAATTTCAAAAAAAAGTTTAGAAATCAATTATCAGAAAGTTGTGTATTCGATTCACTTCGAGTTCACCAAATGATGTTGTGAAAAAGGGATTAGTGGACAATAAAGAAATCATTTTAGTAAAATTTCAACCATAAGCATAACATGAAAATGAATCCATTTCAAAGCATATCAAGAAAGATTAATAACAAAGAAAAGAGGAAAATAAAGAACTAAACAGCTCTAATATTCCCTCCCTATGCTTGATGATGTTGGATCTTCCTTGTTCCTCTCCTCTCCAAGTCTGAAATGAGTGTAGCTCTCAGCTTTAGCACTATCCATGAATGCCATATGAAGATTCAAGATGGTTATAAATGAAAACAAATGCTTATGTAAGTGTAAAAGATTTGCTATGAGAAAGCTCCTAATTAATGTCTATGTGAATTTTAATTTATAAAAATGCTCAAATGCTTTGCTCCTCCTCCTTTTTTCTTGGGGAATGAGGTTCTTTTATAGGGAAAAATGTTGATTGAATGGTCAAGACTGAATGGGCTTGTGAAGGGTCAAGATTGATGGGTTTGGGATCCATGTGATGGCTTTCAACCCAATCCCATGATGGCAAGTGTCAACATGAGATGGCTTGAGAGGAGAGGGAAGAAGAATTAAATGCTTGAGATGACATGAGGGTTATGTTAGGCTTGAGTTAGTGGATAAAGCTTTTATCCAATGGATAATACTTTTATCCAATGGTTAAACTCTTGTGCAAGAGTTAATGGAGATAACCATGGTCAAAGCAATAAATGCTTGAAGAGACTCATGAGTTAAATGAGGGTTGAGTTAGAGGGAAAGTCTCTAACCATGTGGGGAAGTTTAGTTAACCATTAATGGTTATGTAAGAGCCATAAAGGCTTTGAAAGACTTTGTGGGTTAATTTGTTGAAGAATAAAAGCCTTTAATGCATTTCAAAGACTTTGAGGCATTTTTGAGAAGTGACCTTTGTTTGGGATTGTGCAAATGATTAGAGAGGGGGATTAGGCTAATTTTAAGAGGTTAGAAGAGTCTAGAAGGGGGTTAGTGAGCAAGTGGGTGAGGATAAAAGAGGACTTTAATTAAAATAAAATTCATTTATTCCAACTAAAATTGTGCAAGTTGCATTTGTAGGAGAATGCAAGTGGGAGGGTTTTAGAGATTTAAATAAATATTTATTTATTTAAATGTGGAAAGGGTTAATTAAAAAAATATACTTTATTCATTTAATTAATTGTCAGAATATGGTTTAGTGAATTAAATTAAATTAAATGAATAATTTATTTAATTAACAGAAGAAGAGGTTTAAGATGAGTTAATTAGTTGATCGATGGTTAAATAATCAAATAAATACTAAATATTCATTCAATTAAGTGGATAGATTTGGGTGTCTACAGTAATTAACAAATGGATATTAGATATAAGCTTTTATTTTTTTATTTTACTTGTTTAACGCAATTGTGTATAGTTCTTCATAATTGTCAACTTCAAGTGAGTCAATTTGAATCATTTTATTCAACGGCTTTCATTGATACAAATTAGAGTGCTCAACAATAATTTATGAAGTTCAAACATAATATGGTTTCATCAAGATAAATGACAACATCAACACACAAGTGGCAACCACAACACCAAGAGTAGCCCTTTTATCTAAATAATTTATAAAAGAATTAACTCCTCTTTTCGAGTCTTTGAAATAATATAATGTTGAGGTTGGTGAATGTTGATGTGTTGCAAATTCTTCCCATTAAAAAAATTGACTATTCTAAACCATTTCTAGATTCCCATGATCCTAAATATTTTTATCAATATCATTGTCAACTAGGTCATGACACTGAGAGATGTTACTAGTTAAGAACTAAGATTCAAGACTTTATTGATACCAATACTATATCTATATTTACTGTGATTTACCAAGTGAATAATTATGTAGCTACTCCTAACCAAAACCTCCAAATCTTCACCAATTTGTTGTCTTCTCATTCTACCAATGTTGTTGAGTTCAAGCCAATTTCTTTCTCCCCTAATGACCTTGTTGTAGAATATAATGATTTTGTGAACCTCATTGACAAACCTAAACCTTCAAAATACATGCATTACTTTTGATTCTAGTGACACTATTGGTGTACTTGATGGACCATTACGTATTAATATAAAGATCAAAGATAAAATTTCACAAGGGGTTCTCAATGATCTAGTATGTATGTGTTAGGTCCCGAGAAGGACAACTGAGAGGGGGCGGGAGTGAATGATGGGGTTCACCTAGTTGGTGTTGCTCAATTCCACCAACTCACCAGACCTAGTTGCTCTCTAGACCTCCAAGTCCCTCTTAGTCTCTTCTAGAACTTGACTCTTTACCTTTCCAAGATGTTTGCTTCAAATGTTTTGGCTAGGAACCCTACCAATTCACAGTGCTTCTCATGTGCTTCTTGGCTTCAAGTTGTCAAATTCACCACCTACCATTGTGAGATGATGCAGAGGTGTGGAGGTGTCTTCTTTTATGTTTTGAATGCATTTAGGGTCCATTTGAGGTTTTCAACCATTAGCTTCTTATTGATTTCAAAATCTTGCCTAGAAAAGGGCTACAAGGAATTCGCCCTATTAGGCCTCCAAAATCCGGTTTTCTAGGGCTTGAGTGAAAACGGTCCAAAAGACCCCTTAGCAAGCTTGGTTTTTATTCAATTTTTCACCTAACCTCAAGATATTTTTGTGGTTTTGGCTTCTTGTTTCACCGTTCAATATGCTAACCCCAAAAATGAGGGTTTTGAAGGGTTTCTAGGCCTTCTAGCTAGCAGTAACTGGTCAAGTTGGGGTTTAGGCATCAAATGAATTTTTCAAGGCTTATCCTTGCATTGGAAACTCTTTACCAACTTCATGGACCCCTCCAAAATCTTAGACAGTGGCTTTGCATTCACCCCTACACTTAGCACTTCAATTTCACCTTATTTCCTCTAGTCGAGTTGCTCCTGGACTCGCTTAGAAAAAGGTGACAGTCATACTGAAACTCATCTCCAGCACTTTTCCCAGCATATGTACACTATATATGTGGTTTCCCTTCATTTCCCAACAATCCGTGATGGCAGTATGTGTGGAGTTAATGGGGCAACCATTTTTACATAAAACTACTATATACAAGCCAAAACTAGCTGTTTGCAAACTAAAGCAAGAAAACAATAATGAAAACTATCTACAAAGATTTAAATGGAACCAAAAATATTGTAACACACTAGAGAAACTCAATCCATTGTTGGATCAATGGATTCAATCCATTTTCAATTACAAAATGAGTAAAATCAAGCCAAAATGTTGCCAACTAGTCTAAAAATGAGTAGTTTCAAATTGTTGAACTTACATAACACATTCTCCAACCTTGGTAACCATGAAAGAGAGGTTACTTATATCTTTTCCCACATTTTGAGTCATCCTAGGGCATTGGACAATCCCTAACTCCATCGCTAACCAATTCAGGACAAAATTTGTCATGACAAGTTTTTGCAACTTTGCACTTTTGCACTTTTTGGTCTTCTCAACCTATGATACCTATTCTAAGTCATCACACATGACTTTTAAAACATTTATAAGACTAATTTAACCCTCTCTAATTCCTATACCAAGTTTTGACACTTTTGACCATCAAGAAGGTCAACTACCTACTCAAACCCACTATTTACACAAAAATGCAAACCTAAGAAGAATGAACTCAACCTAGGCCTACATTGACTCAAAAAACTAACTCTTGGACCCTCCTAGAATCCTTATTCACTACTAGCTTGGCTATGGTTAGTACAATCCAAAATTGAGAAAACTAAAAATTCTAAGTCCTAGGTGCTCCTACACCATTCTCCCAAACAAAAGAAGATCATGTCACCTCCTTGGGAATCAGATTCTAATCATTTACAAGCTTCTTAAAATCTGTCTCAAGCACCCATGTAGCTTCAACATCATCCATACCCTGGCATTTGATTAGGTGGTCCCAATACGCTTGATGCCTTGTCTTCTTGGCAATCCTTGAACTCAACACCTTCTCGGCCTTTGGATCTGGTTTGGCTAGTAACTGAAGGTTGTTCACATCATCTAATACCTCTGAGTGACTATAATATGAACCTTGAATTGGTCCCTTGTAGGCGACTAAGTCTACTATGTTGAAAACTAGTGACAATCTTATGTGACTAGGTAGATCCACCTTGTATGCATTTTCTCCATACTTGGCTAGAATGGCACATGGACCTATCCTTCTCATTTGCAACTTGTTTGGCACTCCTTTCTTTGTTTAGGTTCACCATGACAAGATTTCCTACTTGAAATTGTAGGTTCTTCAGTCTTTCATCAACTTTTTGTTTGATTTTGCTTGTGTTTTCTATCAATGTTTTCTTGACTGATTCATGGACCTCCTTCATTGATTGAGAAAAATCTTCTACATATCCACTTCTTGCTGCTGCACTTCCTAAGTCTCTTAACTCCAAAATACCTCTTGGGTGCACACAATAGACCACTTCAAAAGGGCTCTTGCCGGTAGTCCTATTCATGGTGTCATTATATGCATATTCAGCTTGTGAGAGTACTTGATCCCATGTATGTCCATATTCCTTAGTAAGGCACCTTAATAAGTTTCCCAAGCTTCTATTCACCACTTCGCTCTACCCATTTGTTTGAGGATGGTAGGCTGATCCAAAAGAGAGGTTGGTGCCAAGATTTTTCCATAGTGTCTTCCAAAAATGACTCATGAACTTTGAGTTCCTATTTGAAACAATGCTCATGGGTAGACCATGTATCCTCACTACCTCTTTGAAGAACAATTGAGTTATTTGGCATGCATCATGAGAATTTGCTAAATCTATCCATAATGACATAAATGCTGGCATATCCCTGCTTTATCCTTGGTAAACCTACTACAAATTCCATACTAATTCACTCCCAAGGTTTATTTGGTACAGGGAAGAGGTTGGTATAAACCAGCATTTGTAGAAGTACCTTTGGCCTTTTGGAAAACTATGCAAGTCTCCACATTCTTCTTCACATCTTGATTCATACTTGGCCAATAGTAGTACCTTTGAACCAACTCTTGAGTCTTATTGACTCTGAAATATCCACTAAGGCTTCCATTATGCTTCTCTTGTATAAGGTTTTCTCTCATTGAGCCTCTAGGCACACAATGCTGCCCACCTTTTAACAATAGCCCATTTTGCAAAGTAAAATCAGAATACTCACTATGGAAGTGATTTTGATACTCCTTACACACCTTGTAGGCATTTGAGAAGTCCTCATCCTCATGGTACAAGTCTCTAAAACTATCCACACGTATGCTTCTCAATTGGATTTATTGGACTGTCAAAAGTCTCCTACTTAATGCAACAGCTACCCGATTTAACCACCCTTTCTTGTGCTTAATGGTGAATGTGTAGGCCTACATGTACTCCACCCATTTCATGTGTTTATGATTGAGTTTGTCTTATGAGTTTAGGAAACTCAATGCTTGGTCGTTCGTATAGACTACAAATTCTTTAGGGAGGAGATAGTGTCTCCACTTCCTCAAAGCCTGTACTAAAGCATATAACTCAAGATCATAAGAGGATTATTTCCTCTTGGCATCACTTAGCTTCTCACTATGGAAGGCTACTGGTCTTTCTTCTTTTCTTAGGACAACACCTACTGCAACATTGCTTGTATCACATTCCACTATGAAAAGTTTCTCAAAACTAGGCAGCACTAGCACTGATTGAGTAGCTATCTTCTCCTTCAAGGTTTCAAAACCTTTGTTTTCTTCTTCACCCCACTGAAACTTTTCCTTTATTCCACCTCTAATGGTGTCTAGCATTGTTGCACATCTAGCACTGAATTACCTAATGAACTTCCTATAGTACTGAGTTAGTCCATGGAAGCTTCTCACCTGTGTTGCTGACTTAGAAGTAGGCCAATTTACAATGGCTTTAAACTTGCTAGGATCCATCTTAAGGTTTCCTTGAGACAACACAGACCCAAGGTAATCCAACTCCAGCTTAACAAACTCACACTTATCTAAGTTCATGGTTAGCTTTTCATCATACAATCTTTGTAATACATCTTGCAAGTGATTAATATGATATGCTCTATCTTTACTGAAAATAAGAATATCAACTAGATATTGTTGGCAATATAGCATTATAACAGACAGTGAAAGATTGTTGGCATTTCAATAAGGATATTGAGAAGGTTGTTGATGATTATGGATATAACTGATTAAGGATGTTTACTGTCTTAATATTATTATTTTGTCATTGATGTTAAGAAATTGATTTTCTAACTTAGTATGATGTTGCCATATCTTGAGAAGTATGATTTAAAGAGTATAAAGATGTCGGTAAAAGACACAGAAAGAAGATGATGAATAAGGGGATGAATAAGGTATTCAATGGGCAACTATTACCAAGTCAAACAATGATGGGATCATGATGTTTAGATTGTTTTGACATCATACATATGTTATAAATTGTAAGGTTAATACTATACTATGTTATCAAGCAAAGAACCTAGTTGGTAAACCCTAAGGAACCTAGTCGGTAAACCTTAAGGTTATCGCTATAGGTTAATGAAGGCGGAATGTCCACCGAGTGAAGTTTAGTATCTACCAAGTGAAGTTTAGTATCTACTGAGTTGTAACCGAGCTATAACAAAATGCATTAAATGTTTACATGCGTTATTTAATGAAGGAAGCTGATGAGCTGGAACTGATTAAATGATTGGCATGTCATGCATGAAGTTTGTTAATGAATCTATGGAAAAGGAAAGTCGACATGAAGATCTATAGTGCAGATTGAACCGCAATACCCTGGCACAAGTTCCAAGAAATATGTGCAAGTTCCTAGGTGGGGTAAAATGTTTTTAGATCGAAAGATGCATTGAACCTGGACAAGATTGAAGATCTAATGGCTATGATTGATCATGGGAAATGTGATCAAGGAGATTAAGAAGTTCGCTAATTGTTTATAAATAGGAAACTATTGATAAACAATGTATGCGGGCAAGTGTATGCACAGGGATGCTACATAGTGATTACCGAGCACAGAAGCTTGAAGACCTATTTGAATAACAGAGTATAGAAGCCCAACAGATGGACAAGATTAGTTCTATGTCTAGATTGTATTGAACAAATAAGAATCTACTTTAGCATTTTAGATGTGAAGTTGCAGATAGATTTTTATTACCGTTATTTTGTGAAAGTGATAGAAAATATCTTAACTGAGTGGACTTAACAGTCTTATTTGTAAAACCCTCTAGCAAGGTGACATTCTGATTGAATGTTTGAAATCCTTTAACAAGGTCACTTCTAACAAGGTGAAGATCCTAACAGATCTGAGGGAAATCCCTTAATCGGGTCACATCTAGAAATGTGTTTGTAATCTTTAATAGGATTTGCTTTTAACTAAGCATACTCTAGAAGAGTATATTTCTTAGTGGGTCCAAAATCCCACAGTGGTTTTTCCCTATTTGGGTTTCCATGTTAAATTTGGTGTTATGAGGTTTATGATGTTTATATGCTTTTGAGTTTGCATGTTTAATAGTTTTGGGTTATATTACTAAAGTATATGTTACCGAGGTTGAATATGATGTTTTTATGGAAGAATAAGTTTGTATGATTCACCCCCCCCCCTCTCTCATCTTGTTGGCTATTGGATTTGTACTTACATTAAGTATCATAACTATCAATTGGTATCAAAGCTTTGGTCTCCAGAAGAAAAGTTTAAAGGCACTTGAGTTAAAGATCCAAAGATGTATAAGAGGGATGCACCAAAGCTGAACAAGTCAAGTTTCTCTACATGGCAGAAAAGGATGAAGCTGCATCTATCAGGATTTGGAGAATATGTTGTATACTATCTGGAGAATGATTTTGTTACACCGAGCATCTATCCATTGACTATGGAAGAGATAAAGACAAAGAAAGAACATATTTAAGCAATGATTGAAATAACATCTGCATTGACCGACTCAGAGTTTAATGATCTAGAAGGTTTCAATGATGCAAAGGCAATGTGGGATAAGCTCATATCAGTATATGGAGGAGATGAACATGTTCAAAGAGAAAAAGTACATAGTCTAAGAGGACAACTTGAATCTATGAGGATGAATGAAGGTGAGAACATAACTCAGTATAGTACAAGACTAAAGGAGATTGTCAATCAAATCAAAGGAGCAGGTGGAACTATTGAAGAAAAGGATATAACAAGTAAGTTGTTTAGAACCCTTCTACCGACTTATGCAATCCGAGTCTCTATAATCAATGAATTGAGGTCTGTACCTAATATGCCAGTTTCTTTAGATGCTACTATTGGTAAGCTACATGCATTTGAATTAAGTAACTTTGATAACAGTGGATCTTCAGTAAATAAAGTTGAACCTACATTTAGTTCTTTTCATCTTGATGAATCCAATGATTACAATGAAAGAAAGTATAAATACTCTAAAGGAGATCATAGTGGAGCAAGTGAAAGATTTCATGAGAGCATGGAAGAAGTACACAAACTGTATGAGGAAATCAGAAAGTAGGAAGAGTTTGAAGCACTATTAGCCAGAAGGTTACCGAGAGGCAAAGGTAAGTATAAAGGAAAGATACCTTTGAAATGTTTCAATTGTGATAAGATAGGACATATAGCTTCTAACTGTCCTGACAAAGATTCTACTGAAAAGAGAGATTACCGAGATGACAGACAGAAAGATAATCATTACAGAGGACACCAAGACTTCAGAAGAAGAGATAGAAAGACATGTTTAATAGCCAATGAGGAATCCAATGATGATAAATCAGATGAAACTGATACAAAGGAAGTAGTTTATGTGGCTATCAAAGATGGATCAGATGAAGAAAAAGCCCTAATATCTCACATAAACACTAATGATTCTTGGATCATAGATAGTGGATGCTCACATCATATGACAAGAGATAAACGCAAGTTTGTTATATTAAAAGAATATGATGGAGGCTATGTTAGATTTGGTAGTGATGCACCATGTCCGGTGAAAGGTAAAGGATCTATAACACTTCTTGACAATACAAGATGCAATGATGTTTATTGGGTTGAAGGTTTGAAATACAATTTGTTGAGTGTAGCACAGCTAAACAACACAGGTTACCGAATAGAATTTCAGAAAGGAATTGTCAAAGTTCATGACAAGAATGGAAAGTTAGCTGCTACTGGGACACAAATAAAAGGTAACACATTTCACCTTGACTCAACTCTTAACAAGTGTTTGTATGCAAAGATAGATGATACCTGGTTATTGCATAAAAGGTTTTGTCATGTAAATTTTGATAATTTGATCAAAATAAGCAAGAAGCACCGAGTAAGAGGTCTACTAAGTCTTGAAAAACCTAAGAATGCTATGTGTTGAGGATGCCAAATGGGTAAGATGACAAGATCAAGCTTTACAAGTAAGTCTTACACTTCTAAGGGAATTTTAGATCTAGTGCACACTGATCTTTGTGGTCCTATGAAAGTTCAAAGTTATTATGGTGATAAATATTTCATATTATTTGTGGATGACTATTCAAGGATGATGTCAGTAATGTTTTTAAAAGATAAATAAGAAGCTATTAAAATGTTTAAATGGTACAAGGCAAGAGTTTAAAATGAAACAGGAAGACAACTGAAATGTCTTAGATTAGATAGAGGAGGAGAGTTCAAATCTGATGAATTCAACTTATTCTGCAATGATCATGGTATTAAAAGACAAGTCTCTACACCGAGAACTCCACAGTAGAATGGAATAGCTGAGAGAAGAAACAGATCTATTATGGATTGTGCTAGAACACTGATGATTGAAAAGAAGGTGCCACAAACATTTTGGAGAGAAGCAATAAGCACAGTAGTTTACACCCTGAACCGAGTACAATTGAAGAAAGGTACTTTGAAGACACCATATGAAATCTGGTATGATAAGAAGCCTAATGTAAGTTATTTTAAAATATTTGGAAGTAAGTGCTATGTACACAAAGATGATAGAAATGGAAAGTTTGATCAGAAGAGTGAAGAAGGAACATTTCTAGGTTATTCTTCTAGAAGCAAAGAATTTAAATGTCTAATCAAATCATCTAACAAAATAGTAAAAAGTACAAATGTGAAAATTGATGAATTTGCAGAAAGAAAATATGAAGGAAATTCCAAGGAACCAGAAGACTATGATGAATTTGTCTATATTCAACCGAGAAGTCTTACCGAGAAGACTGGTGAGGAAAATGAAGAGAATATCCAGTTACCGAATGATGAAGAAGATCATACAGAGCCTACCGAGCCTATATTAGTCAAGCATGTTAGAGGACATCATGCACCAAGTCAGATTATAGAAGATAAGGATGATCCAGTGATGACAAGGAACAAACTGAGATAGAACACATGTCTGATATCTAAATTTGAACCGAGAATAGTGAAAGAGGCATTTAACAGTGAAGATTGGATAAATGCTATGACAGAAGAGATTGATCAAATCAAGAAGAATGACACATGGACACTAATCCCAAGACCGAAGGACAAAAATGTAATCGGTACAAAGTGGATTTTCAGAAACAAGCTAAATGAAAAAGGAGAGGTCATTCGAAACAAAGCAAGACTAGTTTGAAAAGGTTATGCTCAAGAAGAAGGAATTGATTATGGTGAAACCTTTGCACCCGTTGCTAGACTTGAAGGACTAATAACATTGTTGGCATATGCTACTTTCAAAAATTTCAAGGTATATCAAATGGATGTCAAATCTACATTTCTAAATGGAATATTAGAAGAAGAAGTTTTTATTGAACAGCCTGAAGGATTTGTTGAAGACAACAATAAAGATCAGGTATGTAAATTGAACAAAGCTTTATATGGTTTGAAACAAGCACCTAGAGCATGGTATAAAAGATTTCACTCTTATTTGATTAAGATTGGTTTTATAAGGACAAGTGAGAACATCAATATGTACATGAAGAATGATGAAAATGGAATACTGATCTCAGCCATATTTGTTGATGATATTATATTTTGTGGAAATGAGATGAGCAAAGAATTTGAGATGTCATTAATCGGTGAGATAAAGTATTTTATAGATTTACAGATACTGCAAATGAAAATGAGATTTTCATTACTTAATCCAAGTACATAAAGGAAATCTTGAAGAAATTTGGAGTGGAGGATTCAAAACCAGTAAGTACTCCTATGACTACCAACTGTAAATTATCAAAGAATGATGAATTTGCATCTGTTGATGAGACACTTTACCGATCCATGATTGGAAAACTACAATATGTTGCTCATAGTAGACCAGACATAGCACATGCAGTAGGTATAGTTGCAAGATTCTCTGCAAATCCTAAGGAAACACACATGAGAGCAATCAAAAGAATTTTTAGATACTTGAAAGGCACTGAGGAATATGGCTTAGTATATCAGAAAGGAAATGATTTTGATTTAAAAGTTTATACTGATGCTGATTGGGTAGGCAACATTGATGATAGAGAAAGCACAAGTGGAGGAGCTTTCTTTTTAGGAGAAAGACTAGTGAGTTGACTTAGCAAGAAACAAGGATGTGTTTCACAGTCAACAACAAAAGTTGAATACGTTGTTGCAGCATTGAATTGTACCAACATTGCATGGATCAAACAACTATTGGAAGGTATAAAAGAGAAAGTTACCGAGCTAGTAACTATATTCTATGAAAATACTAGTGCCATTAACATTTTAAAGAATCTTGTTATGTACTCTAAGACAAAGCACATCTCTATCAAATATCATTATCTTAGAGAAGAAGCCCAAGAGAAGAAAGTGGTGTTGGAGTATGTTAGCACAAAAGAACAAATAGCAGATATCTTCACCAAGCCACTACCAAGGGACACTTTTGAATATCTCAAAAGTAAGTTAGCAGTCCTACCCCTATCTTCTACTCACTAACCGAGTTCGGTGAAAGCATCAATTTGATGACTCTATCGAATATCTTTTTGGAGTTGATGCTAATTTATACACTTTAGGATGTTTTTCTAAAGGTGTACAGGAATATTACAGGATGCAATTATGTTTTAGTTCTTTACTTTTTGACATTGTTGTCAAAGGGGGAGAAGAATAATTTAAGGGAGAGAAAACTGAGAAAACTACAGATTGGAAAGAAGACTGAAGAAAAGAGAAGTCTAATGTATGGGGGAGAGCATTTCAGCATTTCAGAATCACAGCAATCCGAATCTTTTACGGTCAAATCAATTGGTTTTTCCATCAATGCCAAAGGGGGAGATTGTTGGCAATATAGCATTATAACAGACAATGAAATATTGTTGGCATTTCAATAAGGATATTGAGAAGGTTGTTGATGATTAAGGATGTTTACTGTCTTGATATTATTATTTTGTCATTGATGTCAAGAAATTGATTTTCTAACTTAGTATGATGGTGCCATATCTTGAGAAGTATGATTTAAAGAGTATAAAGATGTCGGTAAAAGACATAGAAAGAATATGATGAATAAGGGGATGAATAAGGTATTCAATGGGAAACTACTACCGAGTCAAGCAATGATGGGATCATGATGTTTAGATTGTTTCGACATCATACATATGTTGTAAATTGTAAGGTTAATACTATACTATGTTATCAAGCAAAGAACCTAGTCGGTAAACCCTAAGGTTATCGCTATCGGTTAATGAAGGCAGAATTTCTACCGAGTGAAGTTTAGTATCTACCGAGTTGTAACTTAGTTGTAACTGAGCTATAATAGAATGCATTAAATATTTACATGCGTTATTTAATGAAGGAAGCTGATGAGCTAGAACTGATTAAATGATTGGTATGTTGTGCATGAAGTTTGTTAATGAATCTATGGCAAAGGAAAGTTTGCATGAAGATCTATAGTGCAGATTGAACCACAATACCCTGGCACAAGTTCCAAGAAATATGTGCAAGTTCCTAGGCGGAGTAAAACATTTTCAGATTGAAAGATGCATTAAACCTGGACAAGATCAAAGATCTGATGGCTATGATTGATCATGGGAAATGTGATCAAGGAGATTAAGCGATTAGCTAATTGTTTAAAAATAGGAAACTGTTGATAAACAATGTATGCGGGCAAGTGTATGCATAGGGATGCTACATAGTGATTACCGAGCACAGAAGCTTGAAGACCTGTTTGAATAATAGAGTATAGAAGCCCAGCAGATGGACAAGATTAGTTCTATGTCTATATTGTATTGAACAAATAAGAATCTACTTTAGCATTTTAGATGTGAAGTTGCAGATAGATTTTTATTACTGTTATTTTGTGAAAGTGACAAAAAATCTCTTAACCGAGTGGAATTAATAGTCTTATTTGTAAAACCCTCTAGCAAGGTGACATTCTGATTGAGTGTTTGAAATCCTTTAACAAGGTCACTTCTAACAAGGTGAAGATCCTAACAGATCTGAGGGAAATCCCTTAACCGTGTCACATCTAGCAATGTGTTTGTAATCTTTAATGGGATTTTCTTTTAACCGAGCATATTCTAGAAGAGTATATTTCTTAGTGGGTCTGAAATCCCACAATGGTTTTTCTCTATTTGGGTTTCCACGTTAAATCTGGTTTTATGAGGTTTATGATGTTTATATGCTTTTGAGTTTGCATGTTTAACAGTTTTGGGTTATATTACTAAAGTATATGTTACCGAGGTTGAATATGATGTTTTTATGGAAGAATAAGTTTGTATGATTCACCCCCCCCCTCTCTCATCTTGTTGGCTATTGGATCTGTACTTACATTAAGTATCAGATCTATCAGATATACCACCATAAATTTACCTATGAAGTCCTTCATCACCTCATTCATGAGTCTCATGAAGGTTCTTGGAGCATTGGATAAGCCAAATGGCATTACAAGCCACTCATAAAGACCCTCTGTTGTCTTGAATGCAGTTTACCATTCATCACCATCCTTAATCCTCGTTTGGTGATATCCACTTTTAAGGTCAATCTCGGTAAAGTACTTGGCTTCCACTAAACAATCCATTAGGTCTTCTATTCTAGGAATAGGGAACCTATATCTGATGGTGATCCTATTTATAGCTCTAGAATCAGTACACAATCTCCAAGTACCACCTTTCTTTGGGGTTAACATGATAGGGACAACACAAGGGCTAATGCTTTTCCTAATTAGGCCTTGGTCTAAGAGCTCTTGGATTTGCTTGGCAATCTCAACATTTTGTTGGGGAGTCATTTATAAGCTGCCTTGTTAGGCAAGGATGCCTTGGGAATGAAGTCTATTTGATGGCTTATGGTTCTTTTAGGAGGTAAGGTGGCTGGTTGTCCTTCACTTGCTATGCCTTTGAATTTCTTCAACAAATCTTGCACCTCTATTGGCAAATCTGGCTGCTCTTTCTTGTCTTCCTCTTTGGGATTCATTACTAGTGCAAACCCTATACCTTCACCTTCCTCCAGTGTCTTCAAGAATTGTTTTTCACTTACCAAAAGAACATTAGGACCTGCTGCCCTCTTTTCACCTTCCTCAAGGATAGATTGAATATTGAATGTGACTCCATCTTTCTTGAATGAGTATGCATTCTTGGCTCCATCATGAATAGCTTGTCTATCAAATTCCCATGGTCTTCCTAATAGAAGATGACATGCATCCATGGGTAGGACATCACATAACACATTGTCCTTATACCTCCTAATGGTAGAATTCACCCATGCTTGCTCATTGACTAGGACATGTTGGCCTTTGTTCAACCAAGTGACTCTATAAGGGTTTTTGTGAGGTATCCTTTGCAATTTGAGCTTACTCACTGCCTCTTCTGACACAATATTGTCTGTAGACCCTGAATCAATGATCACTTTGCATACTTTGTCCATAATCTTGCATTTGATCCTAAATAAGGACCTTCTTTGGCTTGGCTCTTCTCTGACCGGTTATTTGATCAAAGTTCTCCTTATCATCAAGTTGTCACCTACCTCTGACTCTAAGGCAACCTCTGAAGTCTTGTTTCTTGTAGACTCTTCTTGAAGATAGTTCACTCTTCTTTCACTACCATGTGATGATGTTCCCTTCTTTGGACACCTATATCTTGGATGACCAAGTTGGTTTCAATGGTAACACTTCATTGTAGCAAAATATGAGGAACCTCTACCTTGGCCACTAGATCTTCCTCTGAAACCACTGTTGGATCCTCTTCCTCTATTGAATCCTCCTCTATTAGTGCCACTCTATTGTTGCTTAGTGATTTTAGACTCTCCTTGTGTTCTTTGTTCAGAACTTCTTCCTCCAAAGCCTCCCATATTGTTGTTTGAGTCATGTCTTCTTTTTAGTTTTTTCTCCACCTTAAGGGAAAGTTGATAGGTTTGATGGACTATTTTTGGGCTCATTAAACTGATTTCTTCTTGGATGTTCCACCGTAGACCATTTAGGTATCTAGCAACCTTGAGACTCTCTTCTTCCACCGCATGAGATCTAAGGCTAAGTTTATGAAACTTCTCCGTATAGCTACTGACATCAAGGTCTTTTTGTCTTAACTTTTGTCTCTTCCTATGAGTTTGCACTTCATAGTCACCAGGGAGATAGACTTCTTTGATTTTGACTAACATCTCTTTCCAAGAAGAGATGGGTACTTTGCCCATTTTATTCCTTTCATATTGCACAAATTTTTACCATGTGAGAGAAGCTCCTCTCATCCTTGACTTGGCTACCTTGACTCTCTGGGCTTTAGTTATGCCTTCACATTCAAAATGGTTCTCCATGCCTTCTCTCCATTCTAGGACCACTTTTGCCTCCATCTTACCAGTGAACAATGGCAATCCTTCCAGTGATTTACCACTCAAGGCCTTCAATGCCTTTAGGAAAGGTTCTTGCTCTAGGATAGGATCAGGTTTAGGTATCTTTTCTATCTCTAACACTTCTTTACCCTTCCCTTCTGCTCCTTCTACCTTTACCAACACTTCATCTGCCTTGGTTTCGACCTCACCAAGCTTACTCTCCAATTCTAGCAACTTCTCCTTCAAGAGTCTATTCTCTTCCTACTGATCATCCACTTTCTTTCCCAACTCTACATTGGTCATCATTTTGTTATCTCCTATAGATTCCACTGAGGACATCTACTCACCTAGCCCAAATCTTATAGGCTTTGATAGCAATTTGATGGGGTTCACCTAGTTTGGTTAACACTTCACCTAGTTGGTGTTGCTCAATTCCACCAACTCACCAGGCCTAGTTTCTCTCTAGACCTCCAAGTCCTTCTTAGTCTCTTCTAGGGCTTGACTCTTTACCTTTCCAAAGTGTTTGCTTCAAGTGTTTTGGCTAGGAACCCTACCAATTCACAGTGCTTCCCATGTGCTTCTTGGCTTCAAGTTGTCAAATTGACCACCTACCATTGTGAGATGATGCAGAGGTGTGGAGGTGTCTTCTCTTATGTTTTCAATGCATTTAGGGTCCATTTGAGGTTTTTAACCAATAGCTTCTTACCGATTTCAAAATCTTGCCTAGAAAAGGGCTACAAGGAATTAGCCCTATTAGGCCTCCAAAATCCGGTTTTCTAAGGCTTGAGTGAAAACGGTCCAAAAGTCCCCCTAGAAAGTTTGGCTTTTCTTCAATGTTTCATCTAAACTCAATATATTTTGTCTTTTTGGCTTCTTGTTTCACCATTTAATATGCTAACCCCAAAAATGAGGGTTTTGAAGGGTTTTTAGGCCTTCTAGCCGGCAGTGACTGGTCAAGTTGGGGTTTAGGCATCAAATGACTTTGTCAATTCTTCTCCTTGCATTGGAAACTTTTTCCCAACTTCATGGACCCCTCCAAAATCTTAAATGGTGGTTTGGTATTCACCCCTGCACTTAGCACTTCAATTTCACCTTATTTCCTCTAGTCGGGTTGCTCCTAGACTCGTCGAGAACAAGGTGACAATCATACTGAAACTCATCTCCAGAACTTGTCCCTACATATGTACACTATATAAGTGGTTTTCCTTCATTTCACAACAAGCCATGATGGCATCACGTGTGGAGTTCATGGGGCAACCATTTTTACATAAAATTGCTATATACAAGCCAAAACTAGTTGTTTGCAAACTAAAGCAAGAAAACACTAATGAAAACTATCTACAAAGCTTGAAATAGAACCAACAATACTATAACACACTAGAGAAACTCAATCCATTGTTGGATCAATGGATTTAATCCATTTTCAATTACAAAATGAGTAAAATCAAGCCAAAATGCTGCCAACTAGTCTGAAAATGAGTAGTTTCAGATTGTTGAACTTACACAACACATTCTCCAACCTTGGTAACCATGCAAGAGAGGGTAATTATATCTTTTCCCATGTGTGGAGTCATCCTAGGGTGTTGGACAATCCCTAACTCCATCGCTAACCAATTCAGGACAAAAGTTGTCATGACAACTTTTTGCAACTTTCACTCATATCTCTTAGCTAACTCATCACAGAGTATCACCGGTTGCATCGCACAAGTTGGATCACCAAACCGATAACCCTAGAGCTGAGACTACCAACTGGTAGTCACACTTAGTGAAACCCTGACACCGGTTCACTGCATCTCCTCATACCTCTTCATATCGGTTCACTTAAACTTATTGACATCAATGACAACATATATTATCATCATATCAGCATGTCGGCTCATCAAATGCCAATAATATCCAACACTTTCCTATCCAGAAGTTACAAGACTAGAGCAACTTACCACCCCAGTCTAGACAATTTAGAAATAGGTTTTGATCCTATTCTTCTTCTCAGATCTCTATCTATGGCTTTTTTTGACATCTGTAGCATTTTGTTATTATTATTGTACCTCAATTTTCCATTTCTTTTACCTAAACTTTACAATTCAAATCAAATTTTGACTCAAAAGGGGGAGACAGCCTATAAGTAAATTTAATTGTATTTCATCCATTTTCCTAATTGAATTATGGATAAATCTATTGAATTTACCTTCCTTTCAATGTTTTAGTTAGTGTGGCGAGATTAGTGTGTTATTATCTTAACTAGTGAAACCCTAATTTATCCTACCAAATAGGTTACATTCATTGATTTAAGTGGAAATTAAAATGTCGCACAAATGAAATTGTGATAACATGAATAAGGAAAGAATCATGAATATGCATAGTGTATATGAGAAACAAAATTTTCTTTAAATTCATTGAAAACTAAGTGCTTCATAGCAATGAAAGTTTTGGTGGTGAAGATCAATGCATTTACATTAATGTGTAGCTATGTTGGGGCACATTATTTTAATGGTGTCAAACATTATGAAGAACTCTCTTGTCATGGGCTACAAATTTTAATGGTCAATACTTGTGCAAATATTAAGATGGGAACCAATTTATGAAATATTTTCTATAAACAAATTAGAGTGGTGTTGATATGTAGTAGTGGGGCATCTAGTTGTAGAGAGTTATAGAGCTTTGTAAGTGCATAATGGGGATCTATTAGATAAGTATGAGAAATGGTATCATTTTTGTTAAGAGGTCGATACCATTTTGAATGATACATGTATTCACTTTTGGTGCAGTGGTTGATATTTCAAATAATTTGCATCCTTTTATCATGTGAAGTACCAATGATTAATTTGATTTACAAAAGAGTGGTCTGCATGACTATCATCATTGTTAATTCATTGAGAAAAAATGTTCTTTTTGGAGAATATTAAGCAGCTATTGTCTCAAAATTTTGAAAGGGCAAATACCAAATTTTTTTGATAATCTACGAGCTTATGGCGTGGGTATTGAGTGAAGTATTTATGAGTTATACAGGAATAATGAAACTAATATTCATTACAAATGAAATCATAATAAATGGACAAACTGATAACTTAGTGGTTATGATGAAATGATACCAGGAAGCATGCTATTTAAATTACATTACCAGTTATTAGATGAAATTGGTAATTTTCAATATTTTGTATTATGCAAAGTTCAACTCAAGGAACATGCCAGTTGTAATTTTTGAGTTAATTTAATATAAGTGTAAGAAATAAATCAGTGACTGGATTTACAATAGAATTTTTTTCAAGAAAATATGCAACACTAAAAAAGAAAATCAGAGATCTTGTCTATGTTATAAGGGGTGTAAGAAGATGAGATTGAATGCCCGTGACATGAAGAGGTTTGATAGTTTTGTATGTTGCAAATGAAAATTGTAATGAATTCGTGGGGGCTTTGATTTGTGTTGAAGAAAATTAATTTTGGACAATAATATTGAATGCAAAGGTCTATAGAGGGTGTGAATTGAGTGAGGAAAAAAATATTTGGTGCAATCAAAACACAAACACAAGTGGTGAACAAAGATATATATTAAGGAGAAAACATCAGAGAATTTGCAAGCACAAAAGGGAAAGACAAATATTTATTTTATTTTTAACTAATAGTTTTTTGTTTTATAGATTGTTTGTGCGGATTGTCATGAAGAATAATTTTGTAGTTAATATAAATTATAAATCTACGAATAAAATATTAATGTCTAAGAACATTTCTAGTCAAAATGGAAAGTTGATAATTTTAGGGGAGGGAAAATGCCAGTAAATTTCATTTCACAAACATATTTGATTTTAAAAACTAGTATTCAAAAGGAGCCAATCAAGGGAAACTATACAAATTATAAAGTTTCTAAATAGGTCAATTTGTTAAAAAAATTATTTTATATTTTTTATGTAAATGAATAAATTTTTGAATGTTATTTTTCTTTTCAAATTGAATTAATGGAAGTACTGTACAATTGTCTCCATGAATGATTATGCATTTCTTTCAAGTAGATAGGTCGAGGACCTTTTTTGTTTTTCTTTTTAGTTTTCTTGTGATGCATATCTCATTTGTTATTTTCATTGAAGGAATGAACTAAAATGTTTCAATTAGAATATGGAGTAATGTATATTCATTTTTGGATCTCGACAAACAATTGTAGGAAGGGTCTGTCTCTGTAATGCACTTGTACTGATATATGTGTGCCCTATGAATACAAAGTTGTGATATCATGAAGAAGCTTTTACATTGTTTAAATTTTGACTGTATTGCTCAGAGTAAGTATTGAATTAGGATTTTGTTTGCTCAAGGATCCAGACAACTGCTAAGATCAAAGATAAATCATTCAAACCTTTTTATTCAGTTTTGTTTTATGTTTTTTAATTTTTAGGATTTGCATATTCTCTAAGTTGAAAGTAAGAATATCAAGAATATTGTTAAGTTTGAGGTAATCTTACATCTTCATTGCATAAAAGAGAATATATATGCCTATTCTTGATAAGAGATATACCAATTATAGTTTATATAAGGGTAAACACACAAAGTTGGGTCCCAATCCCGCAGAAGTCCGTGGGTTGGAAACGGGTGCCCGATTTTTATAAATCGGGCACCCATTTAGCTTCAGTTGCCCAAGCCATAAAGAAACAGGTGCCCGAAGCTAAACATGCACTCATTTTTTAAATGTATTTTTTTTTTTTTAAACTATTTTCCATCATTTTCACTATTTGGAAAATGGGTAGGAGTTTCTGAGGAGCACGGGTACCCATTTTTTTCACCCCAACTGACCCCCTAGGCCATTTTTACCTTCTTCCAGGTATTTAGTTTAATTTTTTATATTCTATTTTATTTATTTTTATTGTTTTTCATAAAAAAAAAATGTTAATGTATTGTTATTTTTTAATTTTTATGTTTTAAAGTTTGAAAATCATCTTTTATTTTATTTTATTTCATGTTTAAAATAGTTTTTAGTTTTCAAATATTGCAAAAAACATGAATAGTAAAAACTGTAGGAAAAAAACAAAAAAACCAAAAACGTAAATGAACAATAAACATTAGACACAAAAAACAGACAATAAACCCTGAACGGAAAAACAAACACTAAACCCTAAATAGAAAAAAACGAACAAGTCCCAGGAGAAATTTGACTATCTTGGTTGATTACTTGGTCAATACAACATTGGATTAAGATTCAATAGTGGTAATATACCATGATTCCTAGCTCAAGAAAACATTTAGAGTAACATGTATGTTATCAACCACCTTAAGCATTCGTAATGGTGGCTATATTTAGTGTTAGAAATTTTAACGTATTCATGTCCTAAGCAATTGAGTTGGACACCATGGATTAATGTTCCTTAACTATTATTGAGGTTTGATAAGGATTCTATTAAGGAGAATTATAAGTTTTAAATAAATGGTTTTAATTTTATTAGATTAGTGTTCATTTTGTAGAATTCTAATTTAATGGATTAACTTAATAAAGGTGGTGCTATAACATTTGAAGGAGTGTTATTGGTGCTTATGGTATTAAATGGTGCTTAGTGATCAGTGTTTTTCCTAGCAGTGTTGTATCAAATGGAACATATATTTAGTTGTTTTTGGTTATAGGAGAGTGTATTTTTCTATTGGATTGGATGATAAGTATAATAAACATAGAGAAAGGAAATGATAAAAAACCCTGTAATAATTTATTTTACATAAGGTTTAACCAAATCTTTATTTACAAATCAAAATAAACTCTAGGATTCATGAAAGTTGCACTAGAAGAGACAAGTATGGAGGTAGGTAACATCACAAAAAAAATTATCTAAGAGGGGTTTTTCTTCAACCTAATTATGTTCATTATTAATGTAGGCTTATGAAAATGGATCTTAAGACTCCTTTTAATTATGGACATGAAAATTGTTAAGGGAGAATCAAGGTAGGGTTGTCTAAGAAATGTTTGTTGATTTCTTGAAAGGATTGGACTTAGTGACCTACTTGCCTCAAATGGAAAGCAAGAAAGTATAAATAGAAGGTGTACATCAAGAGTTTGAGGTATTGCAATCTTATTGTAGCAATATTAGTAAAGTGTTGGTTGGTTTGCAAAATGCACATGAAAATAGTAGAGTGTGTGTTGGAAGTGAATGTATTATATTATGTGAAAGCATTAATTGAAATAGTAAAATAAGAACCAACAAGAAGGGAGAGTTGAGGGTGGTGTCTATATAGGGTAGATGAGTTATGTATTATTTTTCCATTTGTATCTTATAGGAAATTGTCCATATCTTTTCTTTTATAAAGAAACATGTTTTTTATTAGTACGTATTTTTCATATTTTCTTTACAACACATAGATATATAGCAATCTTGTGAGTCATGATCCTTAATTTATATGGTAAGATAAAATATCTTATTCTAATATATGACAAATTTTCTTGGATAGGTTTCATTATAAACCCCACTAAATTACTTAAAAATTTACACGTCTATATAAATTTATTTTGCCAAGTATATATTAAATTAAAAAACTGATTATATATTTATATGTGTATGTATCATTTTACATTTAGAATGAATTGATTCTAAATTTTTTATGACAATTGCTTGTATTTCAAATTACCAAATGTTTATTCTAATTGATATAATTGATGTACATAATTAAAATATATTTTGAAAATTATTTAATATGTAAACAAAAGTTGATCTTAAGTAAATAAATTATTTAATATGATATAATAAATTTCCTCTTAAGTATCACCATCGAAGGGTATGTCTTCATCTACAAAGGGAATGAAACAATCGACAATAGGATCCTGTAGGAATGGAAAGATATGTGGGTCTCCATGGATCTCCTAAAGTCTATTCCAAAGTGTGTGGGGGAAATAAATATCCAATGCAATACACATAGAATCATGATACTAGATCAAATCACTCCTACATGGTCAATGATGTTACACCAAGATTATATAATTTCTAGTGTTTCTAGTTTAGGTATGACTCCATACATAAAAGGAAAATGATTACACCACCTAAAAATTATCAAGATACCATTTTACAAAAGAATCATAGTTATCACTTTCTAATTTTACCACAAAAGGATGAATAGAGAAACCTATGATACCTCCTCAAATAAAAACTTAAAAGATCAATAAAATCAATACATATCAAACATATCAAACAAATTCATCTCATGTAAGACAGTCATTTTCAAGTGTCAAGATGTCCAAGTAAATGACTAGAATGTGAAATCACAAAAAATAAAATATTAAATACGAGGGAATATTCTAGAAAATAATTGTGTGATCTATGAAGATTTATGAACCACCTTTTCAATGCCACATGAAGCATGAAAAAATATGCTCTCTATCAAAAGTTACGAGGCTTTAAATTTATATAGCTTGATTTAAGTTAAGAGGACAATAAATCACACTAGTGGCAGATTTAATAAAAATAAGAATCAAATATAGATCAATATTGGAATCACATTTTGTGGGTTGCGACTTTGAACAAGAAAATACCAATATAAAATTGAATATAAAAAAATACAGTTTTTTTTTTGTTTTAACTCCTCCAAGAGTAGATAACCTACTATTTATTCAAGCTTCAACTTAGTGTAGTACTACTAGTTGTGATCACTAAATCATCCAATGATTCTAGAAAAGAACACAACAGAGTAGTACATGTATTGACAAGTTCATAGATATAACTTATGACTTTAACTTATGATTATTTTTTATGATTTTGATGGAACTTATCCTAATTCATCTTTAGATGTTAAAATGTATTGTTTGAGTTGCATGGGCATTATGATGTGTTATTTTGTAGAATTTTTCTTATACTTTGATTTAAGTTGATAATATTTCTTAAATGATGCTTATTATTACCCACCTATTAATAATAATATAGATCTATGTGAGTTTCCTTTTTTTATATTTAAGTTGCTAAATTGTATTTAATTATAAGTTTTTTTAGAAGGTGAAATGTAAATTAAATAGTTTGTAATTGTAAATTTTCATGTTTGTAATTGTATTTGTAAATTTTCAAGTTTGTAAATTTTCATGTTTGTAATTGTAATTGTAAATTTTCATGTTTGTATATATATGCAAATTATTTTCACATGATGGATGAGTTTGAGATAGATGAGCTATTAGGTCTAGTACCACCTCCACCTCCACCTCTACCCCCACCTCCACCTCTGCCTGATCAGTTGAGATGGACAATTAGGATGAATATTGATTCTTTGATTAGAGGTATTCATACTATTAGGCGTGAGCCTCATCCAACTCCTTAGTTGTTATGCCTTGCAGATAGTATGCAAGGCATTGCACAGTTTGTACACGCATTAGATAGCGAGCTAGATAGCTATCGTAGTTGGCATGAGGGATTGCATGCATTTTACGCTGATGATCTCACATACAAACAAGTTAATGAATTAAAAAAAAAAATGGATTTGAAAAAATATTTTGTGAACCCTAAGACAGGTGAAGAGATAGATCTGAAGAAGCCACAGATCTCTATTCGATGGTGTAGGCACCTGGGCATTGCTAGCCACTTTTGGGAGTGGTGGTAGATGGTCTTTTACCATCCACCACACTCCAATCATGAGGTCCCAATGTATTTTTTGAAGAAATTATGGGCCGAATTTGAATTGGGCAAAAAGCCCAATTACTTTGATATTAGATCATTTCAGGGGGTTGGGAGAGGCATGCCTCGGGATAGGCCAGGAGCAAAATTGAGCGACAAGGTTAGAAACTATGTGTGTGATGATCCATTGGTTCCTCTTCCATGACCAGTTGTTCCAGCACCTGCCCATCATTGAGTAGTGGATTATGATCTAGGTTCATTGAGTGCCCTATCGGGCAATTTGGTACAACAGTTGTGGGAGGTGAGGGCTGCCCCCAGCTTAGCACATGTTTGCACGAGCTATGGGGATGTATGTAGGGGTCCACAGAGTGAGGCTGCCCTTGGAGGAGATGGTGATTTTGATGATGTTGATGCTGCCCATGGTGGTTATGATGATGCTGAGGAGGCTACACATGCTGATGTCATCTCTTCATATGTTGATCTCTTGTGGGTAGATGATGATCAGCCTACAAAGGTACAAATTTATTTGTATAATTTACAGTGCAATATTAAATTCCTTATATATACACATATGAACCATAACATGAGTCATTTTTTTTCTGAATAGAGGATGGATCATACCACATCATTGAGGAATCGATAGCATGCTACCTCAATACCTAGAGATGTTGGTGCCCCATTTATAGTATGCACTTTCATCTAGATACATTGTATTGATATGTACATTTAAAATAAACAATAATTTTTTTAATGTAATGATGTATATGATATGTTTTTTCAATTTTGTAGGGTGCTTCGTGTAGCACTGAGGTGGGTAGTACCATTGAGGCTCGGCCTCATATACCACTAGTATGTTTTTCATCCGTTAACTTGAAGTGTTTACATGCTTACTAATTTATGTAAAACTTTGATTCATGTTCGTTATTATTTGCAATTGTAGGCTTCTGGATTGTTTGATGGCGCATCACATGTATGCCTTCGACCATCAGTTATTTTGCCTGGATCACATGTATGCATTTTTGTGATAATCTTGTAGTCTATATATACTTTATAATTTATGTATATATACAAGTTTGATTCATGCTTCATATATGTTGTTTAGGTCGATACCACTACCAGTATTGGTATGGCTATGGGATTGAGCCAGATGCAACCATCGACATTATCATTTGAGGTGATGATTAGAAAAATAATTTCTAATTTGTTTATATTGTGTACCTGGCTTTTATAGGGATTATCAAAACTGATGTACAATGTTTTTTTTTGCAGGACTTGACTACGACCACTTTTCTTGTTCATGATAGTGGACCTTCACGTACCAGTGAGGGCATTGTAGAGCATGGTCGTATGGTAATTTATTTTAATTTTTTTAGTATTTAATTACTTTATAAGTGAATTATGCAAGTAACTTCTTCTCATGTTAAATCTTCTTCTCATGTAAAATCTTTTAATAATGTACAGGTGGGTGCAGACACTGATACTGCACAGATACAGGATGGTGCATCTCAAGACCACGTGCAACAGAATGATTCATCTCAGCCACCTTCACGTGGACTGAAGAGGATTGCATATGAGATGCATGCAAGTTCTTAGATTGTATATTTTAGATCATGTCATGTTATTGTATTGTGGACTTTTTATGATGACACTTGTTATGTTATCCTAGTACTTGTTATTATGTGATTATATACAGGACTTGTTGTTATGTGATTATATATAGGAATTTTTATTATGTCATTTCCTTGCTATTATGATATCAGGTTGTGTTATGTGATTTGGCGCACTCTAGTGATTATATATGTGATACATTGTTTTGTTATTATGTTATTTGGACTTGTTTTAATGTCATTTCCTTATTATTATTTTTTCAAGACTTGTTATTATGTCATCAAGAATTGTTATGTGATTGTATATAGGACTTTTTATTTATGACTTGTTATGTGATCTATTTATGACTTTATATTTTAACATTGTGATTGATCATCTTATAGTGCAACAGTTTATAATTCAATGTGCACACAAGAACATTAAGAATAAGATAACTAATACAATGTTGTTTTTGAAACCAAAATTGTATCAAATGTAGACAAATACAATGTTAAAGGGACAAAGAAAAACAATTATCATGATTAAATATTTAAAAGAGTTCACACAAGTAACACAAACTTACATGCATATAAATTTGATATGAAAATTATAAAAGGATTATTAATTATAAATGAATCTCATAGAGGAATCCAATAGATTGATGGAACTAAGGCTAACCAAATTATTAGGAAGGTTTGAAGAATATTATTCAATGATTTGAAATAAGTAAAGGAAGCCCTGCTATATGGAATAATTACATTGAAATAAGTAAAGGAAGCTACAAACATAGTATCGACTTTCCTCTTAAGTTGACCACACTAATTTACTAGTGTATTGATGGTTTATTAGTGTGGATAGTAGTGGTATGAAAAGCATGGATTTCATGGTACTAAAATAAAAAAGCACACTATAAATATAGATTTGTTATACAATGATAAATATAGAGTTGTCATATTTAAGACATAATTCTATCTTTGAACTTACAATTAATCTATGAAGAGATTATGATAAAAATAATTATCATGATTAAATATAAAAGAGTTCACACAAGTAACACAAACTTACATGCATATAAAATTGATTCAACCTAATGTACCATCTGCATCCTCTCTCTTCTGCAATGCATCTATGATTGCCTCATGCTCTTCTACTAAAAGTGTCCACAATACCTTATTAGCAGGCCTACCTTTGTATCTTTCTAATTTGATGTTTATTGCCACCACCAAATGAGAATAGTGTATAATCTTCTTTTTTGATTGGTAGTCTTCATAAGCTGGTAAGCCATTCCTTCTTGTTAAGTAATTACGTAGCCATGTACCAACTACCACAATAGACCCAACTGGATACTGAAAACCATCATCATCTACTTGATCACATATCAACTTTTTCTTAGGTTCTACACATCTAGCTAGCCAATACTCAACCTGCTCATCATTATCCTCAGGTGCAACAACAACATACACATGTCCTAGAAAACAAATTTAAGTACATGTAGAAATAAAACTTGTTAGAATTTATAATTCAAATATGAAATCATAAATTATATGACAATACATAAAAATATATAATTTAAAGTTATAAACAATAAATTAAATTAAATTACCAAGTTGTATGAGGTCTGAAACACGATCATAATCTTCTGATGCAAATGCATGATTGGGGTCTTCATTTCTTCTAACATCTTCATATTGTGTCTCAGTAGGTGTTAAGGATTTGTGTTGCCATTCTTCAACCCATTCTATATTCTCACATTCTTCCCATTCACCTGCAACACAAAATTGACAAAAACATGCAAGCTCTCTAGTCCATATAGTCCAAGTGTTAGAATTAGAACTCTTAAATGAATGCCATCTAGCTAACCCATTGATTGTATCACAATCATATATTGGAAGGATATTCTCCTCTTTAACTAGCCCGAAGAAACGTCTAATTGTAGAGTTCTGACTTGATCCTGTGGATAAATTTGCACTACACCAATCCACAATTGCACTTGCATTTTTAAATTTAGCCTTTTCCTTGAATTTGAGTTGCTCTCTACAAAGGGCTCTCTTAACACATGCACCGACACCATCATGTTCTCCTTTCCCATGTCCAACCTCAAAAAAACTCCACATGTGTTCGATATTAGTTTTCTTATGAATCCTACTCAACCAATAAAACATTCTAGCATTCTTGAATTGCCCTGTGCAATTATCAGACCATATTAGATGTTGTGTCATCTAATTTCTCTCTCCCTCAAATTCTCAAAAAATATCTTGAAGCAAAACTAGACAAACTCAGATGAGTGTAATTTATTATCACTCATATAGAAATGGTACTCTCTCAAAATTTTGCGATCCTCTTCTGTACTATCTGGTGCATGCCTATAGACAATATGGACAAAAAATGATACTTGCACTGAATTGTAGTATTGTGATTGGACCTCATCTTGTGGTGCAAGCGTGTAGTTCTCTGCAAAGTCAACAACCAAAAGTATACTACCAACAGGAAATGTATCCTTACATATTCGAAATTGACCATCGAGCCATCTAGCATTTTGAGTGTGTTTAACATATTTAGGTACGATGTTACTCTTGAATTCATTCATAAATGCATGAACACTAACTTTTTCAATGATTAGATCACATCGTTTTCCAACCTTTCCATCCTTCAGTGGATACTCAATAGTTTTAAATCTTTTAACATCAACTAATTATTGTCCAAAATCATTTGAAAGATTTTCATGCAAACATTCATCCAACAATGCAAGATTGCCACATATATCACATACACCAGAAACACATGCATTGAAAATAAAATTTTGTTCATTTAGTGGGTTGAAAAACAAACTTGAAATAAACTCCTTTATAGTTTTAGGTGGTATATTTATACCACATTCTTGGAACATTCCACTACTATGCATGGTAACATGTATATATCGAAATACATCATAATGGTAGCGAAATTGAACATGAGTTTTGCAACAACATGTGACTCTTTCCTTGTTAATTCAAACATACCAAGGTTTACACTTTTCAAAAGACCTTTGACAAATGCTAATAGTCAACACCTTATCATCCAAAAACATTTTATACAATTCAGTTTGAGTCATGTACAATAGGTGTTTTGGATGTGGATCATGAATTTTTGACCCAACTCTTAATTTAAGAACATCTCTAACATTAGGTGATACTCTCGTATTATCGTGCTAGAATTTTTTGATCAAATTTTTGACTCCACCAGTAAGTTTCATATCAGACCTTGGTAGTCTACCACTAAAAGTCCAAAATTTGTTTGCCAGATCACTTTCAAAATTAACTCTTCTTTTTATAGCTCTTGACAAAGTTTTGCGATGAATATTAAGATATCCACTTATGTTACTCATCATTCTTTTATTAGAAGTTGTTTGGCTTACTAAAGTTGTTGTTATTTCCCGTCGTACCACATTTTTATCTTTAGAATGACTTTTCTTTCCAATTGTATAGAAAGTGCTAGCAACAGTTGATACAACTTGTTTTAAAGACTCGTCCTTCTTCTTGGGTTTGACATAAAAGCCTAACTTCTTCATCACTTTTTGCATTTTAGTCATTTTAATTAGCTGTACCATTAATTGACATTGAAACCCAAATTTCTTATTATAAAAAAAATGTCTAAACAATCTATTTGCATGTGTCCTAATCTGTCTCCATGAAACCAAGCTAGGAAGGTTGTCTAGTACATCACTTTTAATTTCAAATTTTCATTCATTTGATTATCATTCAAACATGTTTCATTTTCAATTGGTGTTTCCATGTCTACATACATATTATTGGTTTTAGTTGCAGGTGGATTTTCAATTTCATTTGGAGTTTCAAATTCGGGTTCAATTTCAGTTTCAAGTTGAGATCTAGTTTCATTTGGGGTTTCAATTTGGATTTTAATTTTAGTTTTAACTTGAGTTCTAATTTCATTTGGGGTTTGATTTTTAATTAGAATTTCATTTAATAAGTAACCTACTTCTACTAAATCACCAATTTCTTCATGAGAAAAAACATAGGGATGTGAAGACATACATGTGTCCAATAATGGATTAGGAGATGCACCTAAATTAAATGGTTCCATTGTGTTTCCTTCGTCAACATTTATGGTCTCATTGATGTTCTCCTCTTCTAAAACGATTGTGGAACTTGAAGCTCCTTCTCTCATTCTTGATCTTCTCTCTCGTTGATGCATTGCCTCCTTCTCCCTATTTGATGCAATCTCCTTAGTTGTGAGAACCTTCCTTTGCCTCTTCCTGCGTTGATTTGATCCCATGGCTACACCAAAATTTGAATTCGAATCGATTTCCTTAACAAATTGATAGTAAGACAAACAAACATAATGATTAATCAAAACATTCTCTTTGCATATCGTACTTGTCAGGCAATGATTGAAAAATCATTCAATCATTGGGATTTGTGCTTGTGGGCCAGATTCTGGCCCAATGGATCTTTTCAGAAACGGGCACCCGTTATTGAATGAAATTGGCGCCCGTTTTGCTTTCAACTATACAAAGCGAAACAAGCACCTGTTTGTTAAAATTAGGGGCAGGAAACAACCCTTAGCTTTGTTTTTTGCTTTGGGATGGGCTTGGTGGGACCAAGCCTATGCTTGGACCTCCAAAAAAATGACTAAGGTAAAACAACATTAGATTTCTACCTTGGCCTAATTTTTTGAGGGCTTTTCTGATTGACGTTTTTGACGAAACGAAAACCCATTAGAGTTTTCAGCGTCCTGATTTCAGAAATGTAAATTTCATAGTGATAAGATTACTTTTACTATTTTTGTATTATTTATTAATCAAAAGTGGAACCTAAACCTAAAATACCAAGGTTCACTAAAACTTTAATAACTTTTTTTTTTAGTATT